>NC_051847.1:159474602-160074602 GCF_002237135.1 Teleopsis dalmanni | reverse complement strand
AAGCTTGAAACTCTGAATTTACGGAACAATAATTTAGAACAAATAGCGTCATTAACGAGAGCAACTAATTTACGCACTTTAAATTTGAGTAATAATCCAAGTTTGGGACCACAGACATGGCCAGAATATTGGATTGCAAATTCGCTTGAAAGACTCGATCTCAGTAATACAAGTCTTACCAATCTGCCAATCGATGCATTAGCCACACAAACAAATTTACGTACTTTAAATTTATCGTACAACAACTTAACTGCAATTGATCCTCTCAGCTTCAGATACCTAAAAAATCTACATCATCTTTACATAAATGCAAATAACTGGAACTGTTTCAATTTGAATATGATTATGAATGTGTTAATTCTACCCAATGGTATTAGCACCACAACTGACGACTACGATCCAGATTTTCCAGGAGAATACATACACGGCATTGCTTGCATGTATCGCGCTGACAATGAGATCGAAAATGAAGTAATGAATTCAAGTGAGGGTATGAATAGTTCAAATGAAGATAGCAAAATACAAAAGTCAGAACAATTGAAAGCATCTAGTCTTACAGAACAGAAGGAGATAGAAAAATTACGAAATGAATTAAAAGCTATAGTTCGCTTTTATGAACAGAAATTTGATACTGCATTTGCAATGATCAACGATTTGAATGCACGTTTATCTGAATTCGAACGGCTGAATAAAACACTTTGGCAACATGTCACAATATCTGTTTAATATACGTTAAATACGTAAGCACATACGTATACAGAATTATAACACTTCTTTACATTTGATTGATATAATTTTTTCATATGTAATTTATATACAAATTTAATAAAGAAATATGCTTTGCACAATAGAATTCTATGTGAAAAAATAATTAAAAACAAATTCTTAGTTGAATCTCAAAAGATTAGGGGGCGGTTTTCATAACACAATTGTAGTAATCACGATCTCGAGTAACGAGCTCAGTAATCGAGTAAAATAATAACAGAAACTTATCCTCAAAACTAATTCCATTTTTGCTGCTTTGAAACTTGACTATGTTACTTGGTTAATGAGTTCATTACTTTTAATTGTAAATATCATTAAATAGAAACTACTTACAATTCAATACAACTCAATTACCTAGAATTCTTTACAACAACTCGTGTGCCGTTAGTGACTAGGGTATAAGTGAATCGCATATCTAATTTGTACCCTCAAAGGAAAAATTTTGAGCTCATATAAACAGAAAACTGTAATAAACCAAATTTATATATTATAGTTGTTTGAACAAGCTATAACATAATTATAGTTGTTGAACTTAACAATACAAACACAATTTATATAGCAAATCAATTAGTTAATATGCTGATGTTATAATATCTATCTCTGGGATATTATTGCAAATAATATTTCTTAGGTCAAATTATCGTCAAATAAGCTTTGAGGCTTAACTGTGATAGAATGGAAATTAGATAATCAGAATTCAATATTTTCAGATCAATAAAATAGGCTAATACTGCTGATAGAAAAGAAAGCCCATCAAATATTTAAATATTTAATATTTAAATGTTAATTATTTATTTCTATTTAATTTTAATATCTTCATTAATTTAGGTTAGGTTAACTTCTACTGGTGAAGCGATGAGATCCACTTAGGCCTATTGGCGAATCATGTTACCGTATATGAGAGAAACTCAGAGATTTAAAACCAACTTGAATCTTTGACAAAGTTTAAAATGCTATTTAAAGATAGGTCTTGCAGTTAACCAAGATTGTCAAAAAATGAGGTTCCTATAGTAGTAAGGTGGCGCTGCGCATGTGCTGGCCAAGAACAAAACAGATGAGAGGCACTTTATTGTCCTCTTCACAACTGCGAAACATATAATGGAAAGGAAGATTCAATCTACTAGTATGGTCTCCTAATCTGCAATAACCTGTGAGTAAACCTAACACATGACTGATATCTCTACGGGGCATCTCAGTAGAAATATTGCATTTCTGTGGCCAAATTGCATACAGATTCCTACATATCGTTGAGTCTACCTATCTTTTTTTAAAAAGTTCAGCACAGAATAACTGTTTTTCAGCAAATATCGCAACTTTAGAGTTTAGAGTAAAATCATGCTCTGTAACAACAAATAAATAATTCATTTAAATGTTTATAAATTATAAGAAAAACATCTTTCATTTTTAATAATTTTTTTTCATTTTTATTATATTTCGAACAAACCAATTATTATAATTAACACACTCTATTTTAATTATAATTAAAGTTGCCCAAAGCTGTATCCTGACACAGTATTTTTAAAACAGATTTACTTTAGTTAAAACCTCATTTTAGAAGCAAGTTCATCTGGTGGTAAAAAAAATATGTGGAAAAAATACTAATTTGAGATTAATAAGAAATGTGTTGAGAAGAAAAAAATGTTCGCTATCAAGACCTAATATTGGATAAAAAATTTAGATATGTTATATTTTTATCTAATTAAATAAATGAGTAACGTACAATTTTTTTACTATATATAAATTTGATTACAAAATTAGATAGCATGTAGTTAAAATTAAAAGTTAGTAATTTTAACATATGTTATATACTTTTTTAATTGTACAAATGAATGAGTCACTCTATTTCTTATTTCTAAATTTAGTTAACATTAATTAGACAAAAGTTAGATAGTGATTAAGACATTAACATTTTATTTCTATTATTTTTATATAAATATAACTCTCATAAAAAGTAAAAAAAAATTAATATTAAATTGTAATTCACAATAAAATAAAACCAACGAGAAACCAGAAATTCAATCAATTTCATGATATAAATTTTGTTCTGAATAGAAATTAGATATTGTTTGACATGGATATTAGTATCTACCTACAATAGTAACTCACTTAAAATATTCGCTAGTTACCATACTTCATATAACAAAAAGTAAATCCTAATTAAAGATTGCTTAGATATATTGCAATAATCAATTAAAACGACTGTTTTACTATTATTGATACATGACAGTGTATTTTACTAAAGTTAAACTGAAATAACAGTAATATACAAGAGGTCAAATTATAAGAAACTCAATAATCCCAAAGGTAATAGACAATCGGGATTAATATTTTTTGAAAATTACCATTATAATATAGTCAAATTTAAACGGCTAATTAATATTTTGTCATGTAGTACAGCAAAAAAAAACATATATGTTAACACACAGAGAAAAGTTTTATACTTAAACTTGTATCTCAATAAATTACAATATCTCAATAAATTAAATTAAATAATGCACGATATGGGATCTAATAGATGAAATTTACTCGACTGAGAGATTTAAATTATGCTTATAATGTGTGTCCTGGAGCCATATTGTTTCAGCCTCTTAAGTAGCCTTATATTCTACAAACGTTTTTCGTAGTAAAACTATGAGCAGTTTCTATTGTAAACCGAGCAGCTATAATGGATGCAGTCAATAACATTATAACAAGGAAAATAAAGCAGAGGAAGAATTTATTACCAGAATCAATACGAGAGATCCTATTCAACTTTAAAAGATAACGAAATACAGTCATATGTCCACCTTTGCAAAACTTTCATATTCAGTACCAACTTAAAGGAAGTTTTATAGTATGGAAGTGAGACATGACACAATAACATTGCAATCCGGTCTAAAATTTATACTTGCTTAAATCAATATGTACGATAAATTTCACGCAACTCGTGCCCGTAAATAATATCCAATATCGACCTGTGGGATTGAACAGGCCAAACTAAAGCAACACAAGAAATTTAGAAACGCAAATGGGCCTAGATACGACAAACCAAATAATAATATTGCTGGAGAGGCTATCAGCTGAAACCTACAGGTTACTAACGACCTGATGCGATGGCCATGACTTAAAGAAGAATAGTGAAACGAAAATTTATGAATGAAAATTATTCATAAAACGAGATAAAAATATTTAAATTGATAGCAGAGGGTCTATGCGCCACCTCTGTGGGTCTATAAATGCATAAATGTATAATAGTGACAGAATTATATTTATATATACATCACAACAATAGAACTCTTATTGCATCAAAACTGATGTTATTTCAATATAAGTCAAGAATAATGTCAAAAGAAAACTGAGAAAAACTGAGATACTACCTTAGTCTTGCAGAAAATAATTTCATACTTCTCATCACGTTCCATCTACGAAACTATTGTGTTTAATCTTAACAATTTCAATTTGTTATTTCGCTATCTTCAAAGAATATCTGCGATATTTGTTGGAGGTTTCCATTATGACACAACATTCTGAATTTCTATTATTATTAATTATAAATATTCAGTTGCATAGCATTATTGTTATAAGCAATGAATTTACCAAGTTAAAGATAAATAACAAAAAAAAAATTTATATATTATATCTATTATCGAAGTCTGTATTTAAAATGTTCTGATTTTTTAGTTAAACATTAAAAAATTTATTTTTAACAATTGAGCAATTATTGACTTTTCAGATAAATTGTCTGTGTTAGATTGATAAAAGTAATCAATACGCAATGTATAAATTATTTAATTAAAAATTTACGAACTCATATCAAGGCATAAAAAATATGGTTTATTCGATATAAAAAGAGTTACGTTACCAGCATTACATGACGCCTTCTGCATTCATGAAATACACATTTCAAAGATATTTCACAATAAACCGTATGGAATATTCTTTATAGTCATTTCAAAATGTCCAATTCAAACACCGAAAAAATGTTAGGATTATAGAACAACTGATTTAATATTCTAAATTGTGGGTATTCATTAAAAGTTTTATTAGATACCATAAAATTATTTTCTATATTATTATTTAATGAAGAATATGAATTCTTTTATTTATGGGAGATTGAATACTTTATTTTTTTTAAATAAAATACAGACAGTTATTACATTATGTGGTTATAAATATTGAAGATAGTTTACACATGTATGAAATACAGTAAAAAAAGAAAAATAAATTAAACTGTTTTGCATTGAATTAATATAAGAATTCCACTAGAATTGAAACGAAGACAATAATCCAGTAGCTAATAAGCTAAACATATGTTTTAAGTGCCAGTTTAGTTTTTTATTTTTTGAAGTACCCCACCCACTTCAACATTTTCCATTTTCCCTAATTCACAACCATGCTTTCTGGTTTAGATGAACCTAGTCCATTACGTATTAAGCCTATCTGTTCTCATATCTCTCCCCTGATTACTGGAATGAAGTTTTCACATTGTTGTGAAATCTTTTCCATTCATTCCTAAGACATGGTTTTAGTGGGTTCAAGTCCTCACTGTGACTTTCGATGTTTTCCATATACTGCAAAAAAAAAAAATTTTAAATTGTTGAAATAAAATCAAGTAATTTTATTATATTTTAGTTCAACATTATGAAAAAACCTTCATCGGTGGTTTTCGATCAACTAGAATTTATGCAACGAATTTCAATATAAAATTTAAATTAAATAAATCAAGTCTTTAAATCTACTGATTCAAACATTAAACTATATTAAACTGACTTAGGTACATACTTATATAGTTAATTTTATTTGTTAATATTGAAAGTAATTTCTCTATTAAACTTCAAAATCAGGTTCTAAAGTACACAACAATAATAGCTTTATTAGCGATGCCAATAGTACCTTCCCTTGGAAAAAAAATAATATTTTTATAAGAAAATAAAAAAAAAATTCAAAGAAAACTATACTGGATTAACCCACGATATAGGTATATTATATTCCGAAACGCTCACAGAGGCCTGTAAATCAAAGTACATACAAGAACTGCTTGAACTTAGCGAAGAACAACTTAGAAATTATAACAACACTTGGTCATTGTACAGGACATTATAGGTGGAACTATCAACTAAACAAACTACAGATAATCTCCAAGTGAATGTGCAAGCTATGCAAAGAGGACCACAAAGCACATATTGAGAAAGTGTTCTGCACTAATGTGGAAACAAAATAAATAGGTGAGTAGATAACACTCGGTGATAAACTAAAATTCAATCAAATAAGACAATTTGGTAAGAAAGAAAATGAGGAGAGAACTTCTCCGGCACTTTTGCAAACACGATACAAATTCATAAGTGAACATCTTATAGCGGACGAAGCAATAAGACTAAAACGAAATAATAAAAAAATGTATTAAGCAAACTCAGACTTATAGTATGTTTCCACTGGCTTCGTTACATCATTTAACTTACTTGAGATTGCTTGAATTACTTGAATCTCAAGTAATTTAACTGGTCGAACGAAGCCAGTGGAAACATAAAATTAGAGAAATAATCCGAATCCATAATAGAGACATAATAGATCTGATATTGTTGTTTTATACTCGCTCATAACAATAATATTGTTGTAAATGTATTTAAAAGCACTCGTTATAACAAATATAACATATACTTAAAAAATATGAATTGAAAACTTGCCTAATCATCCTTAAATTACAGATCTTTAGTATATGCACAGATGAATATAGAGAGGATTTCTATGATATATTTTACGTTAAGTAACCATAATAGTAAACAATTCTTTTTATGTTTAAAAAATAAAATTAGTACAAATTAGTATATACAAATGAAGAATTATTCAGATTTATTATTTTTAACTTAAATATTTTTTTCCACTTATCAAAGTAGATTTTTTTGTTTATATTTAATTTGAAGGGCATGTTTAGAAGCAAATATTTTGTAGTTAGTCATATAACAAAAAAAAAATTAATAATACGCAAACAATTATTTGAACAAAAGAAAAAAATATTTGTACAACTTAATTGATAAGAATAATTGAAGAATTAAAATTCAAAATATAAAAAATAAAATAAATTTTCCACAATTCGCTAAACTAATTAAAAGCTAAATAGGGTATTTCTCTAATAAATAAATATATAAATTCGAACCGAAAATTTTCTTTATATTAAAGCTACAAATAAACATTTTTACTGACCTAATTGATCAATTTATAATCAATTTGTTGTTAATGAATGAATTTAAATCTTTTGAATATGTATATTTAACAGGGTGTTAAAAATTGGTATATACGAAATATCTTTTAAATCGCCTTATTATTTACTTTATTAAACATGTGATTTTATACTTATAGCCAAAATATCTGTAAATTGTATTTTGCCCACATTTATTTTAAATTTATTGCACTCACACCTTTATATGAGTTTTGTGTTTATTTTATTTACATTTTTTAAAGAAAAAATTTTAAAAACAAATATTTAAGAATTATACGATTTTTTAATCACAATTTGTGTTAAAAATATTTACATAAATTGTTTATTATTAAACAATAATCACTCACTGATGAGGTGTTAGCATCAGAGCTTCGAAAGGGAACTGAGTCAAGAAGCCCAAAAAAATTTGAGCCACCTCTCTATACTATACTTATATATTTCTAAATTTGAAAGCAATGAAAATTAGAGCATCGAAATTTCCGGTTCATAACTCTGATTTGTACTTAAAAGTAATACTTAGTATATTGCCATTAACTGTAAAAAAATTACGGGATATCAACAGGAAATATAATGAAATATAAAAGGAAAAGTATTCATGCAGCAAAGCTTACTGCATAGTGGTACTGAATCCAAGGAAGAGCGCAGTCTATGAAATATAAATTTTAACGTCTGTCGGACGAAGTATATAGTGATGATAAAGACACGTGATTAAAATTAAGTTTGAGGAATAGAATAGTTTTAATATACTTCTGCACCGAAAAAATATAATAGATTGGAACATATTCTGGATCGCTTTTTAGTATCAAACAATACTATTTATTTATTTTTTATTTTATTTTAATTTATGTCTTCAGCAGTTTTGGTTATAATATATTTAAACTTGTATACGTCTACTGACAAGGCGACACTTTATAAAATACAACTGCGCGCATAAACTACAATCTACTGCCATTAAAAAAAATTACTCTCTTTATAAACGGCTAATTGACAGTATCGAAAAGTACACTAAACTGATCAATACTGGAGAACGATTGCAAATAATGAAGATATATGAAAGATAATTATACAGAAAGCCAGGTCCTACTCCGGGGTGTATGACTAAATGATCACCATAGTGATAGTCTTTTAATAGCCAACATAACAAGGCTTTTTGATACTAAAATAAGAAATATTTAAAATAATGTATCTGTAAAATTGAATAATCAAATTTATTTATACTTTAGGAATTTATTGTTACATACAATATTCACATAATATTTGTTATAAAGCAAATATAAACAATTATTAGAATACCAGAACTAATTTTACGATTCAAAATGATAAACTTTAAATCTTGCTCACACTGAATGTATATATTTTACTGTGTCTAATAAGAAAATATAATGGATCCATTCCCGACAGACTTTAGTTGGTATCGTTTGATCAAACGTAATGCATTTTTCTTAGAGTAAATCTAATATCACCTTAGTAAACCCAATTTAAAAAAATTTCCCTACTAGTGATGTTTATGAGTTTACCTGATTTTTTTTAAATTAAAACAAAACTAGGCTTCAAAACCGCTCACACAGTTCCCTAAAAACTGTTGATGTTTATTACATATCATATATAACAGTTTTAAATATCTATGATGAACAATTATTTTAGAACTTATTATTAGGATGAGCTGTTGTAATTATCGATAATGGCATGAGATCTTATGGCAACTGTGCAAAAAATAATTTGATGACGCTGTTTTGTCAAAAAAAAAAATGTATGATATATTTTAAATTTATAAGTAATTATATTTTGTATAGAATTTGTGCAATTTCGATGTCTTCCAACTATTGTGACAAGCTTGGTTTCTTTAATATTACCAAAAGAAGCCTTCATTGTTCCATTACTCCAACACATCCCAAATCGATATAATCAATCCATATACATTAAGACCGAAAAGTTTTCGGAAATTCTCATTTAAAATTCGCGCGCTGTATATTTTTGGATATTTTAAGTTTATGTAGTTTGGCAGCAATTAAGGACAATTACTATGCCAAAAATGAGCGCGATCTGTCAGACAGTTCGTTTACGGCAGCTGTTGAAACCAGTTCACCTCAGTAGTGCGTTGCGAAAAAAACAATGGAAAAAAATAATGAACAAAGAGTTTGCATCAAATTTTGTGTTTCGAACGAAATTTCGTGTGCAGAATCGTTGCGAATGCTACAAAAGGCTTATGGGGAATCAGTTTTATCGAAAACCCAAGTTTATGAGTGGTACAAAGCCTTTCAGGACGGTCGTACGACCGTCGAAGACATTTCGCAACGCACTACTGAGGTGAACTGGTTTCAACAGCTGCCGTAAACGAACTGTCTGACAGATCGCGCTCATTTTTGGCATAGTAATTAAGGACAGTTCTGCCAAACTACATAAACTTAAAATATCGAAAAATATACAGCGCGCGAATTTTAAATGAGAATTTCCGAAAACTTTTCAGTCTTAATGTATATATTTTTTATAACATATATTTGTTAATATTAGAAAGACCACGCGACTTTTAAGTTCTATTATAAAATCCTTTACGCAATATTCATAGCTAATCTGTATGCGCACAACTTCAAGCTATTGATAAGCCTAACCAAGTTTAGTGGTTTCATATTCCGAATCTAATACGATGCAAGGAAAGTAACATGCATGCACGGAATCTGTTTCAAGACACAAGTAGCGTAACGTCTTTTGACACCTTCGTTCAAAGGTGATAACTAACAGAAGCTTCTTAGGCTCAGACACCAATAATTCAATTGATTTAAAATCCCATTTAATCACATCTTCAAAAAGTGATGCTTAACAAGTGCGTGTTCGGTTACAAAACTTATACATCAGATGTATATAACAGATCCACTAGCATTTCTGTTTTTGACTTAAATCAGTTGTATAAATTGCCTCATGCCTTTGACATTGGCCTATGTTTCTTTCTTTCTGTTTGTATGTCATAAAAATGATCAGAACCTACTTATTGCATTTTCAATTGGTAAATCTGGATTTAAGCTAGATTTACTCTAGATTCACCAGCTAAATTTTGTTGCTCAATCGAATATAATTTTGTTTTTGTGTTAATAGGCATTTATATTTTTCATAAATACATATGGAGGTTTTTCGAACAGTAGTGAACTACACAACAAAAAATCATTTTATATTATTTTAATTAATTGAATTCTTGGCTCACCATACAGCTGTTTCGAGTATTGCCAAATACCCATTTAATTATTGGAAAATAATTTTTTGACACTGTAAGTACCAGAAATCGAACTCGAGTCCCACATACGTATATTGAATTAAATCATAAATATCAAGTTATATCAATTTTAGTGTAATTAATATAATTTTAGTGTAATCTTGCTACTCTATAGAATCGTATGAGGTCACGCTTCATCTATGAAGTCATAGGTATAAGACAGCTATTAATTTTAGTGTAATCTTGGTACTCTGAAAAAATAGCTAGAGTGTTATAAATTAATCTTATGTTATACATTTCACTCGAAATTTACCAATTAAAAATGGGAGTTGAAAAAGTTACTCCAAATTTACCATTCAAAAATGGCATAAATTACGTATATATATTTAATTTTAAAAACTTTTTGTATAAAACAATTAATTTATACACTGAAATCGTGAGTAAATTATTCAACTTGATATCCAAAGCCTTATATAAATAGGTATTTCTATAACATTTCTATAAGCATAAAATTTACTATGCTACGAGTTACTATTTACTACTATTGCCGTGTGCGAGTTCAATTAAATTGATGCTAAATTGAGGAAAATAGTAAATTATATCGGTATGGTAGCAAATGTTGGTATTTACCAGAATTTCGAGTAAGGTAAATTAGATAAAAATTTGATAAATTAGTTGTTACCATTGTCAAAATTTTATATGTTTTATAAATAAATTTGAAAACTTTTAATCAAAAATAATATATGAGTGCAATAAATAAATATTTACATGAGTGCAGTGCAAAAAATCCCTAGAAAATTTGAATTTACTTTACCTCAAGTTACTCAAACTCGCACATGGCCTATATATATATTTTGAGTAAATATATAAATTTACTATATAGTATTTAGTACATAATCAATACGCATTAATTGAGAAATAAATCAACCATTTATATTTAAATGTTTTTAAATTTTTGAAAATATGTTGTTTCCATATATTTTATCGTACTTAAGTCAATCAACATAATATTCAGTGGAGCGAGCAAATTAATTACATATTTAATTATTTAATTATTTTTGTTTTTTATTGACTTACCTCTACAAGTAATTTGTTGAGTTTCGATATCAATTTATAATTATCATATAAAAAATAAATAATTAACTTTCAATCAATTATATAAAGAAAAGCATTTAAAATTTACTTCACTTCACTTCACTTGAAAGCAAAAATAATGAGAAAAACATATTTCTGTGACTAATTTATAAATAAATTTTATTTTGTAAATGGTGAGTTTTATCACAAGTGTAGATTATCGGAATACAACAAAATAAGTGGAACAAAATGTAGTATTGTTTACTGTATTCTGTCGTTGTTGGTTATGTATCTGCGTTAATTGCCAACAATCTGGTAGGGCAGAATATTTTGTTTAACACATTTGCTTTATCAGCTGCCGCTCTTTTCTATATTATATTCTGTTAAACACAAAATCGGAATGAAGAATTTTTACACCAAAAAATCGCCGAGACCAATAGATTTGAAGAATTTTATTTATTCTCTGGATATTTATACACAATTTTTTAACATTTTTTTACGTCGAATATTTTTCAAAAATTTCATTTACAAAACAACTTTGATTTTTGAGAAAATCATTCCCGAATGTTTAATTTTATTTTGGTAAATTAAAAACTTCTTTATGAAAAGAATTCAGCAAAATGGAATATGTAATTTTTGCTGTTTTTCACTTTAATATTTCTTTCGCTTTTTTTATAAAACACTAACAAAATACAATAATATTTTATTTTGTGATATAAAGCAATTTCTTTTTTCCTCTTATTCTTTTTTATTTATTTTTTATTTTTTTTTTTGAGTATTTTACAATCAACATAAATCAATTGCAATTATAAAAAATTTGGAAATAATTTATTTTTTTAGCACATAATTATTTGTTATATTTAATTTTTCTATGTAAACATCAAACAAAAATATTTTATAAACTCTTCAGAAAACGCGAGAAGCAACAACACGAAATGATCGCAAACACAAACAAAACATTCACTTTGACAGTTTACAAAATACTAACTGCAACTTTTTACCGATCGATTTTTCTTGTTGGCTTCTATTTATTCTCCAATAAAATTCTCCATTAAACAAAAGTAGACCAACTCAAACTTCCGATAAGATTAGTTTTCTGTACTGTTTTTTGTAGCAACAAAGAAAACAACAATGAATATATTGAGAAACAATACGTGGTGAGAGAATTGTATTGCTTTTGGTGTTACCACCTTTCACTAAACAATATATATTATGCATTAAGCATTTTTGACAGTTAAGAAGTTGTGTGCAAATCACAATGCAACAACACAAAAATATTTTTCAACATTTATAATTATAACCGCAATATTTTTTGGAGTTAAAAAACAACAACATTAAGTTTGGTTGAAACAAATTGGCATAACCTATAAAAATATATTAATTGCTTATTTTTGACATATGTTGTTTGTTGTGTTGTGTACAATATGAAATATAAAAATTGTAAACACTAAAAATTAATTATTTTAAATAAAAAAAAACAAAATGGATATAAGAAGGATAATGGTTAGCATTTTTTTGTCTTATATATTTAAATTAATTTATTTATTTATGTGTTTGAATGTATTAGTAATTGAAATGTTCATATGATTTTAACGGATGACTGGAATTTTGCAACATAATTCCAATGAACATTCACAATAGACCACTGTTTAAATTTGACTGCACTAAAACTTAAGATATAAAAATTTTTGCGAGTAAAACCTAACTCTGAAGATTTTAAGAGCATTGTTGTTGCTTCACAAGTTTTTTTTCAGAAGTTGAGTATTTGCGTAGCAAAAAAATACTCACAGTTTTAAAAATTATTAGAAAAAATTACGACTTATATGTAGGTGTCATATTTTAATATATACAAAATTTCACATATTAATTATTTGATATTTTACTAATACATTAATTGCTGTTGTACATAAAATAATAAAAAATGAATTTTTTTGTTTGTTATTTGAGCTATTGATTTAGAAACTTAACAATAAATTACCAATTTGTTATTCACTTTTCAGCCTAAATAAATCTCTAAGCAACCGTATTAAGATAGACCTTATATATCAACATGCTGGCAATTTGATAAGAAATCTGATGCTGCATTTACACCACAGATCTCAATTAGTACTAATTGCATTAAAAGGAAAAGCAAATTTTACAAAAATTAAGAATTAAGAAAAAGATTTAAAAATGCATTATTTTTTTTTAACATATATATGTTTTGAAAATAATTATATAAATATATATACAAACAACTAAAAAACTATTCTTATTTCAAACAAAATTAAAAAAACCTTTAAGTTTTGAGTTTATTATTTACGAAAAATAAACTCATAAGAATCACGCACCAAGAATTTTTTGTTTTGGTTTGAAATTTAGTTTTTAACACAATCGGCAGTGGTTTTCATGTAGAAAAATATATTTTAAAGTAAAAAAGAATTGTTTCCCACAACACAAAAATTTCGTTCATAATATTAAACAATAAAATATAATTTGATCAATTTATTATAATAACTCTATGACAAAATAAAATACTGCATTACATAAAAAAACTGAAATGCAATCCTGCTAGATTTAGAAACCATATGATTATAAATAACCCAGTTAAGTATTTTTGTTGAAGATATATTTAAAGTATGGCATCACCCTTATTTTGTTGTCATTTCATTCATGAAAAAGAAATATGTTGTATTTCTATGGAGTGAATTATTTTAATATGTTGTATGAATATCATATATTATTTAAGTTTTGAAAACACTTGTATTTGCTTTTTTTCGAAAAATATTTATTAATAATTTCATTTTTGAAATTTTTAAAATTCAAATTATAGAAGTCTTTTTTAATAATATTTTACTACAATTTATTAATTACATAATAATACATTTACACAGTCTCCATAAACGCATTTTCGGAATTAACTTGCTAATTTTGTAACAATAGTCGCATTTAGTGATTTCAATGAAGAAAATACTCAATATTCTATAATTACATAAACTGTAAATGCAGAATCAATGACAGACACTATCTCAACTTTGTCATCTATAAATGATCTCATGTTAAGCGATTATATATTTTTATGTTATATCTAGCTCGAAAATACTTTACTTATCGTCATAATATTTTATGTTTCACACTTTATGTATATCAATTTTCTTCCGATCTGCCTAATATTAAAAAATATAAGTCTTCTGCATTCATAATCCTCTATTAGAAGTTCAGTGCATATTTCTTTGCTGTATTTCCACTCTATAATCGTAATTAGGGTAACCACTTACGAAGAGATTACAAATAGATTTTTTAGATTAAATAACCTTAAACAATAATATTAATAAAATAAATTATTATAGCGAATGTTTAAAGTTTAAAATTGAAAGCCTAGAAAAAATATTTTGCTTTGAAACATATTACTTTGTATTTACTGCCTAAAAGTATACTTCTAAGAAGTTATAAAAAAACCAACGGTTAAAATAAAATAAAAACTGTAATGTACCTACCTGTTCGATGTCAAAATCCCACTCTGGCGATGGTGAACGCACAGATTTTTCTATTGGCGGTGTACCCTGAGATGGAGAACCATGAGGTTCCTCTGGTATTACAGCAAAACGACCACGTTGTAATATTGGTGAAATTGCACCATAATTAGCTGCAAAAAAAATCATTTTTAATTTAAATTACAAAAACTAAAGAATATTTATTATTATATTATAATATATATTGTTGTATATTATACTTTTTCTATATTTAAAGAAAATATATTATAAATAATATTTTCATATATAAATAAATGAAAAAGTATCAATTCTTAAGCACGAAACATATACAAAAAATATAACATGTACAACATATTTTAAATAATAATTATATATATGTAATACATATAAATATGTATAATTTTATTATATATAATAAGAATCAAGCTTACTTCCACTAATATAACTTATAAGTAGTAATCCAAATGTTCTAACTCACTTAAAATTGAGCATGAGAAGCTGCGTCCTACTATTCTTCATAATCTGTTTACCCTTTAGATCAAACCACCCATAAATCTGACTCTCTATTTAAATAAGATTTTTTTCCCACAAACGATTGTTATATCCTTTTTTGTGAAATTTTGAAGCAATTCGAGTTTGGAATTATTGTTTAGTCAAGTGATTAAGATGATGAGTTCATCATTGATAAGTGGAATTCTTCGATAAATATGAATTTTACCACTTTTTATAAATAACGGCGAATCAATTATAGAACGAACGATGTTAAAGTCTCTCAATGCTACGAACTGATTTTAATGTGAACTGAGAATAGCAATGCTATAAACAAAGGTTTATGGAAGTAAAAATATGTAAAATATCGAATCAAGAACTCTACGCTGAGTAATTCTAGGCTATATATTGAAATAAGCTGTCGTAAACATTTTAATTTTTATGAGAAGTTTTCTGTAATTAATATATGAATCTGGATTTTTATGTGTATTGTTAGGAGTGTATTACTTAATTTTGTTAATTAAGTAGTCCAGACTTTATCAAAAGCTTATTATTATTTTCAAATACTTTTCTGATACGATTTGTGATGAGATTCACTAGTTGAATGGTGCCATATTTGATATAAAATCCATATTGGCGGTGCGGTATTGAGGTACTTTGTTATAGAAGTGATTCTATCTATCCAAGAAGCATCCACTTAAAAACTCTTGAGAGCATACGTAAAAGAATGTGAATTGAGCACGCCTCATAGATCTGCACCATTCTTCTTTGGCTAGTTTGACAATTTCTCCTTTAGCGTTTTTGAAGAAAATACATCTGTCTTGAAGACAGTTTTTGAAGAAAATACATCTTCAAGAGAGTCAAGAGACAGTTCTAATACGACATTTCTTATGTTCATGTGGACATGCGAGAAATATTAAAATTACGAGGTCTCTCGCTTAAGCAAAACTATGATTATCACACCCTCACTTTTTCGATGTTCTTATTAGTTACCAGAACAATATATGTCGTCTACGATACTTCGGTTCTTTTTGAAAGTTATGTTATATGTATTTTTTGTTGATATCATAAGGTTTTACTAAGATATCTAGTAACTCGACATAAGATATTCTACAAAGTAAAACTTAAAGAAATTATCAATAAAACTTTGCGGTATTTTTTAACATTATATTTACTATTCGTATAAATATTCTTTCAATATACAAAATAT
Organism: Teleopsis dalmanni; assembly: GCF_002237135.1. NCBI lineage: Eukaryota > Metazoa > Arthropoda > Insecta > Diptera > Diopsidae > Teleopsis > Teleopsis dalmanni. The sequence continues at coordinate 160,058,190 of NC_051847.1, read as the reverse complement.
CTTTTATAATATTTTTAATTATATAAAAATATCTAAAGCAAATAATACTAATAACATAATTGTACCTTAAATTTAGAAAAAATATTCACAATTTATTTTCTCTACAGTAACAATATATCTTCCTACGTATTAAATACACTTATGAGCATAAAATAAAATTAATAATTTAGTAAGGCTTAACATGTATTTCAATTAAAAAACGAACTATATTTATATATTAATAAATATTTATGTATAAATTTCATCAATATTACATAAGATAATACTTACATGTTGGCATAAGACGAAATCGTCCTAATGTAGTTTCTGGTGGTCCCTGAGGTGTTGACGTAACACGGAAGCGACCACGTCTGGCTGCAGCTACTTCTTCGTAGCCACCTCCACTACCGCCAGGCATTTGGATTAAGATTTATGCTCTGCAAAATATAAACAATTTAATTAGAAAAACCTTTATTGCATAGAACTTTTACTTCAATAATAATAATTTTTGATTTATTTAGATAAATATAAAATGTTATTTACTTTACACTATTCATGAAAGTAAATATAATATGTAGTACAATAATAAATAATATATTAAATTTATTTATGATTATAAAAATACATCAAACTTTTAATTTTATGTAATAACTCTATTTTGGTATAAAAACAATATATAAAATATAAATTTTTTTTTTTTGTTCCTCAGCAGTGTCTAACTTTTGCGGACGTTCCAAATCAAATGACATAAATATTTAATATTAAATTAAAGTATTAAAATAAAATTATTAGAATTTTGTATCACCAGCTGCCTAGTAAATAAATAATAGTAATTTTTTTATTCCACTGAATCGAAATGGAATATATAAGATTAATTTAACCCAGAAAGCAAGCACATATAAGTATGCAAAACTTACACAGTATATGGAATATGGAAGTTGGGAAAGTGAGAGTTCAAGAAGAACTATTTAGGGCTTTAAACATAACTTGAGTTCAGATACATACCCAATTATCAATAGAGTTTATATTTGCACGTAATCTATGCTTATGTCTAACAAGAACGTATCTATCCTTACATAATCTGGTTGAATGATTTGGGAAGTTGGTATTGCACTTACAATTATATGGATATTTTATTTACGTTTTTCTCCAATATCTTTAAGATTCTCGTTGCAATTGAATCTCACAAATCAAATGATCACTAAATCAAATGAAATTTAGTTTCATATGTCTAACTGCCAATAGTCTATAATTTAATAACAACTTTGTTTTGCACCCTTAATTGTCTTAACACAATAATACTTCAACAAGCAATACTACTTATAATCGTTACACTTAAGCAAATATTTATCTAGAAAACCCTGTCATATGCGAAAAAAAATTGATCCGTCAAAATTGAAATAAAAGACTATAAAACTAATTATAGAAAAGAAGTAGCTCTTCTTCATCTGTACTAGCAATAGTAATAAATGTATACTACTTAATTAAAACATATGCCAATAGTCTAAATATGACAACATCAGCCTTTTGTGAAGTTGGAGAGCAAAAAATAACATACGAAACATCTATATCAATCTTTCATTCTTACAACTTCAAAATTGTATAATCTAGAAATGCTGTCGCCAGTTAGCACACCGATCCTTATCTATACTCCAATGGTAAAATTGATCAAATTCATAAAAAATAAACCAAGTTATTTTTATACCATCAGCTGTGCCACTATCCTACACTAACAATTTCAAGATTGTACAAGCGAGAAACGCTATCGGCGGATAGCCTTACTACCCTTATTAACACCCTAAGGAAAATGTTGGAGAAATTCAGTACTGATTAAAAATAGTTTTAAAATAAAAAAGATAATCCTAAGAAAAGAAAAAGTCCAAACTCAGTTGTTGTACCAGAAAACATTGATGCTGTGCAAAAACTGATAATGCAAGATTGTCATACGAGATACTGTGAGATTGAGGGAACCCTAATGCATTAGTTCCTCCAGCATATATAAAATATTGCCAATTATTTAGCCGTGAGAAAGGTTTGTTTTCGCTAGATTCCACTTATCATTTGATTGGTACACACAAATGCTCAATGGCGATGCTTCAAAAAACGTATATAAGATTATAACAGGTGACGAATCATGGATATATGCTTATGAACCAGAAGGTAAACGGCAGTCGACTGTTTGGGTGTTTCAAGATGAACCAAATCCAACAAAAGTTGTTCGCGGTCAAAGCACTTCGCAACCAATGGTCGTCGTTTCTTTTTTCGGGAAAATTGGTCATATGGTAACTATATGAGTACCATTACAAGAACGAAAAACGATCAATTCCAAGTAGTATACAACAATTTTCTTACCGGAAATTTTCAGTGAAATACGAAAAACAAAAAAATCGCAGTGGAATCATTCTCTATCAAGACAATGCGAGTGCTCTGTCATTAATATATGAATCTGGATTTTCTGGAATCTGGAATCAAATTGATGGGTCATCCGCCGTACAGTCCTGATACCCAATGGCACCCAATGACTTCTTCTTGTTCTTTAACGTCAAAAATAAATCGCGTGGACAACAATTTTTGTCGTCGAAAAAAGCTATTGTTGCATTTAAAAACCATGTTTTGAAGTAGAGGTGGAGAACTATCGATAGTCGGCACCATCGATAGTGAGTGATAGTTTTTTACTAAACCATCGATTACTATCGATAATTTTCGATAGTATGTTAATTTCAATACAAATATCTGAAAAATTTCAACTAAAATTTTTTAATGTGACTTATTTCATTTAATTTTTGGAGATAATATTTTACATAAATAAAATAAAATAAAAATCATAAATTTCATTTTCTTTTTCGACAATGTTGTTATTTTAGTAACCAAAGATTTTTGTTTATAAATAACATCAAATTGATGTTTTTTTCTTTGAGTCGAGATCAGGCATTCTGAAACTATTTGTCCAACTTTACTGAATACTGAACATGTGCTCGGACTTGACTGAAGAAGCGGGTACACAGAAATATTTCATTATTACTATTTAATAGTAATTTAATTTGGAAATGTTTATCTCCGTGACATTTTTAGAATTCAAATTTAAAATTCACTTTACACCGTGGCAAACTACAGATTCCAAAACTGTCGTTTTGATGGTTTTAGTTTTAGACTATCGATAGTCTAGAACTAACATCGATGGCAAATCGATAGTGGTAAACCATCGACAGTGTCGATAGTGCCATCGATAGTTCTCCACCTCTATTTTGGAGGTATCTAAAGAAGATACTTCGAGAATACTTCGAGAAGCAATAAAGTAATTTTCAACGACAAGTTAGTATTTTTTCATTATTAGGTTATTAGAAGACATAAATAGTGAAATAAAAATAAATAATATTGAAGTTTTAATATATGATAATAGTAATATATATTACACTTACATTACGAGATTAGAAATAAGTAAATAATGTCTCGGAGAAGGTGAAAAATCTTTTTTATCACACAACCGTTAAAATTTGACAATTGAATTTATCTCGTCAGGGATTCTTGTAAATGCGACTTCAAAAAATATATTTCATTGTAGTATCGAGCAATAATTATGCTCTTCACTTAATTCACTAATATTTATAATTTTTTTTTTAATTTAATTAAATTAAATTTATTTAAATTATTTTATGTAAATATGTATATATTTTTTATTACACTTTTTATCACAACACGATTATAAAGCTTTAAATATGAGAAATTTTACTAGCACTTTATTTATTATTTGCATGTTTTTAAAATTCTTATATCTTCTTTTTTTCATTTATGTAAGATATTTATGTTTCTAAAAGAATAAAATATTTTTCTATATTATTTTACTGTTTTTAGCAACAGTTATGTGTAATACTTAATGTGTTAATTTTTAGTAACTTCTTTGGTTTGAATTATTTTAATTTTCACTTAATTATTCTTCTTAGATACTTCTTAGATACTAGATACTTTTTATTTTTGGTATTTCACTTTTATTTTCAATTATTTTGTATGGCAATTATAGTTGTCATATTTTCATGATAAATAAATTTCGCTGAAAATGTAAACATTCAATATAATATTAATATATTATTTTATTATATTTTTAAAAAAATTATTTTGAGTTCTATGCACTTTGTCTGCTTTTCTTTACTTTCGGAAACTAACAAAATTTCACTACGTTAGTTAAACTTTTGTACTCAAAATCATAAAATATATTGGCAAAATGCCTTTAATTTATTTGCAAGAGAAGCTAATAAAGTATTTTTGAAAAGGAAAAGTAATTACGAACGATTCATAGATAATATATATTTAGAAATAAATGATTAATTTAATTCGTTACATGTAGATTAAACTAATATTAATATGTTTTTAGACATAACTTTTAAATATAAAATCATATATGGAAGTAGTTTCCACATAGTTTTCTTCTTAATCTAAAAAATAAAAAATTAATTACTTTAATAATAGAAGAATATTTAAAAAGAACCTTTAATTAAGCACCATTTAGCAAAAAGACTAGTATGATTATATGTATTAGTTCTAACACCTCTAATATAAAGACATTACATCTCACACGATTTTGAATATAAGACCCAGTCTTAAAAGTTTTGTCCACGAGTAAGCTATTCAAAAATAGGGCAATATAAATAGGGACCTCAAGACTTACTAACACCGCGTTATCAAATCTCAGAATGGTTACAGGCTCCTCGGGGTATGCAGATGTGAGGTCAATTATTGCTTAGTCTGATGAAGTGACAAACAATAATCCAGTCAAGGCGCAATGAGGGGTTTTGAAGAAACCTCGCAGTTAATAGAGAGTAAAAGTGCTCAGGTGCACTGAATCAACTAGCCACAACATAATAATAAACTTTTTTTTTGTAACGTAATAAAATATATAACTTTACGTGTACCTAAATATTTACTAATTTTATGTTTGGCTTTATGTCGGCGCATCAAGACGGAACTACTGCAACTTTGCAACGCGGAAGATGCTCTATAGTTCGCAAAGTCGCAGCGCTTGTGTTGGATCGGATACGTCATGAGAATGCCTGATGATAGATCACAAAAGCAAATACTTAATTTCACGCCGTATAACGGCAATAGTAGAGGTAGACCACGTATTAGATGGGTAGACAACGAGACCGATGACATCAGAAAACTAGGTATCCAAAATTGGAAGTTTAAAACATAGCAGAATGGAGAAATATGGTTGATCCAACTAAAGCTCACCCCGAGCTGTAACGCTAATGATGATGATACATAATTTATGAATTAAACTCTGTTATTGTTTGGTTTATTGAGAAGAATTAGCAGGGTTTTACCTCGTGCACAACCTGGTACGACGTTAATCACTTAACGTTAATGCTGATGAGGATGATAAATAATGTATGAATAAACTTCTGTTATTGTTTGCTTTCCTAAGTAGAATCTGCAAGGTCTTACAGTTAGAAATAGCAGTTATTCTATTGGAGTGGTGTTGAAATTAGGTGGATACGAAAAAACATTCATATAAGATAAGATAAGACTTTTTACGTCAACATGGCTAATAGAAGAAAAAGTTCTATATATCAACTACGATAAAAAATCACCTAATTTTTAGTTAATTTGTCAATAAATAAATTAAAATTATTTAATACTTTACTTTAGGTACCAGTACTTTAGGAAACAGTGCCGCGCTCTGTCTTAAAAATAGAGGTTCAGACACTCCTTAGACTCGCAAGAATGTCTACTACGTAAAAGTCTATCTAGTGATATATAGGTCTCTGCGTAACTTATAGCCAAACAATATACAATATAATACAATATTATAACAAATTTTAGTTATATAAATTTTTTATAGAAAAGAGTTTTTTACTAATATAGTTAATATTTTTTTTCAAAAACACTATTGAAGTTGATTAAATTGCACCATGATTGAGGCCTGAAATAGAATGTCAAAATCTCTTCTACAATGAAAGTAAAAGTAATAAAGAAACTGAGAGGAAATTTTGAATATATATGCGTCTTTATGTTATATCGTCAAAAAATCTGTCTTATTTGATTACCATACCAGAATTGCCATACATTATAATCGTTTTGGATGATAACCAATATGTTTACTACCACATTATTCTCGTAACGAAATTTTAAACTCAAAAAACCAAAACAAGCAATGAAATTACTCAGAAAGTGTTCTTATTTTTGCAAACACCGTGGTAAGTAAGGACGGTGTGGGCAAAGAAGCAAAACCGGGTGGGGAAAATGTGTAGTATTAAGCTTTTTGTTTTTGTTTTTATACTGCTATTTTTTGTACTGTTTTCATATCATTACACAAAATTTTGAATATTATATGGAAAATTCAAAAAATTTTATACAAAATTTTTCAAGTAATATTGGATTCACACGACAAATTTGTTTGTCATTTCAGCTGTCGTGTTTGTAATTTTAACTGTCAATTGTTGTTGCTTCCAATGCAAAATGAATATTTTTGACAGCTAAAATTACAAACAAAACTCTCGTGTGAAACCAGTATAACTCACAGTTATACATTCGAAATTTTATTTACAAAAACAACTGACATAAGTACACTGTATTAAAGACTGGATTAAAATCTCGAATATTAACACAGTACAGTACAACCAATATTGTGGCAATATCTTTTATGCGCGGTCAGATATTTTTTAAAAAATATTACTTATATTTTAAAAATTAATATTATATGTATTTGTATTTATTTAATACACAGCAAAACTCTTAATAAATCCTATTTTAATTTAAATTCTCTTAAATTTAATAATAATATCTCTATAAATTTTTTTTAAGTATTTATTCTCTCTAATTACTTTAAAAGCTTTCTCTCCGAAATACACATACCGTATTATTATTTTTTTGTTTTTCGGTTATTTTATGGCATTTTACTGCATTTTTGTGTTTCTGGGTACGAAGTCGGTACGCCAATTTTGAATTCCCTTAAATATATTTATATCAAAATAAACAAAAACGTATGAAAATGGTTTAATTAAAAAGAACCAAGCACATGTGCTCATATTTGGCATCCAATACCATTAGCTACACAAAAATAAATATTATTTTAATAGAAAAAAATCATACGTATCTGAAGTGATAGTTTTGTATTTACCGAGGACGTATGAACAATTTTATTTTGTGTATTTACATTGACTCATGAATGATTTCTGGAAAATCAAACGTTAATTAGCAAAAACTTAAACTATTTAGCACTCAAAAGGTTTTTTAATTTTAAATATTATATTTGTAAATAATAGACATAAAGGAAATAAAAATAGAGACCTTTCATTAAAAAAATTATTTTATTTAAAGATGCTAATTTAAAAAAAATTAATCAATTAATATAACACTCACTTTTGTGATGAATTTCAGTAATATGTGGGCTTAAAAATAATTTATTAAAGTATATTAATTTAATTAAGAGTTTTGCTCGTAGTACATATTGCTTAAAATTTTGTCAACTCATCATATTCTTAGATTACGGAAATAATAACTAACAATCTTAATATATAAATTTATTTACAAATTATTGATATTTAAATCATAAACTCAATAAGTCAATTTTTAACTAAGACTTCAGATATGTATGTGAATAAAGATAGTCTTGTTATAATATCTAGACAATCCAATGATTAAAGAATAATATTGACAAAATTTAAGGAATCGGGTATCTGTTGTCTGCAATAAACATAATTCATCTGTTATCTTAAAATAGGGTAATTTCAATAAGATCAGTCAAGCGTTTATCGTTTTTGCAAACGATAAACCATCATTTTTTCCCTAATTGCTAACATTTAATATATTTTAAAAGTGATGTCAATTGGTTCCACCGAACCTTAATGCTGTTTATTTATAACTCTGAAAGAAAAAATTACGTCTAATATCAAACAAACATCCTGCTCCAACATTCGGCCATTGTACATCTAGGTCATTCGCTCGACAAAAACACTGCTTAATACGAGTAGTAACATGTATGTTACTGGCAATACAACCAATGTAAACAAACTAGAGTTAACTTGATATTTTTTGATTTTGATACTAACTTGATAGTCTTATTACTTTTTGATGACACCTTTTTTACTTTATTTACCAAAGAGCTTTTTACTATCTTCTATAATACAATATTTTATAGCTAAATCAAGTATGCTATATATTACAAGCTTTTATTATTAAAATTAATTTATTAAATTACAATTTATTAAAGCTTCACATCAATCAACTTATAAAAATTTAATTCCAGGATTAACATTTTATGTTTAAAACTTAGGATCGGAAATCTCTAAATAAAATCAATTGTATATAGATATATTTGTTATAGCTACACAGTACGAGACAGAATAACTATTGAAACCAAACCAAAATATTAACTTGTATTAACCTGAAATTCTTGATCCAAAAGCATATCCTATTTAATATATACACTATGTGGTTATTGGAATAAAAAAAAACATTTAAAAAGCATACCATTGCTAATGTACAGCACGAAATTAGTAATATATAATGTTCTACTTTATAAAAACATTTTATGCTACTCAATACCACTAATTTAAGAAGACACATTATTTTATTTGAAGCATTTTTTTTTATTTATTTATTTAAATTTTTGTTATAATTCATTTTAATTTCTGACATAATTTCGATATTCGCAAAAAAAGTTCGTGTGTTAAATTAAAATTATTTTTTAATTGGAAAAAATCTGATATAACAATAGTAATGGTTTCAAAAATTTTATAACCCAACTCAATTGTCCGATCCATACATTCCCAACCTAATTCATGCATAATCCTATAACACTGAACCCTCACCGATCTCACTGAACAAATTCAGTGGTTTCAAAAAATCAAATAAACATCATTCTCGGAAAACTTCGGAACCTGGACTTTATGGATGGAATGGACTTGATGGACTTCTTAAAATTAAAATGTATAATCACAAAATAAGTTAAAATCGCACATAAAATGCGTTTTCGAATATGAATTTTTATTACTCTATTATTTATTAAACAATAATTACACTTGCTGTGATGTGATTGGAGCAAAAGCATAAACCACAGCTACATGTTTAAATTAACTTAATTAAATTCTCAAATGTTAGTGTTTATAATGTTAATAATCGTACCAGCTGAAAATTTCAATACTATAAACCAAAAAGTGAATGAAAAGCAAGAACAATCAATTATACTTTGATGGTGATGAAGGATAAGGTTAATCACCTACAGCAGTAGCGGGGCCTGGACGCAGGTTGCATCGATGGAAGTCTTAAATGATTAATAGAGGCCCTACCCTACCTTGGTTTAGTCCGTCCGAGTCGGACACTCACTTTCCGGGGCGCTGGATTGTGGCCGGTGCGTAGGTATTCCACTTCTCCGCCGCAAAAACACAAAAAAAAACTATTGTTTGTGGCATAAATTAAATGGTTTCCACTTGGACTATTTTTGCTTTCAACAGGATTGTCGCCTATACCAAACATATAATACAATCTATTAATAAATAAAAAATTAAATAGATTCACATATATTTATATACAATAGGTAGTACTTATTCTATGAATAAGTAAATGTTGTTCTTTTCAAATGTGTATACAAATTCCATAAAGTTAATATATATTCAAAATTTAGTTTATAAGTTATTTATGCTTATTTAAGTAGTATTATTTTTTTTATCAAAAATAATATTTTAACATATTTCTGCATTAAATGAATAGTTAGTGGAATGTGGGTGAGTGTTAATATTATGATTATTTAAATAAAATATCTTATCAATTTCTATGACCAAAATATTAGAATAACAAATAAATAAAGTACAACGCATTGGGTAAATTTATTTATGTAAATATGCATAATTTATGGGAAAATACAATCATAAATTGTATAAATTTAATATATTTTATCACATCAATACGCCTTTGATTATTATTTAGAAACTAAATAAGAAGTCTGAATTTGCAAGAATTATGGCAAGTATAACTTCTGAACAAAATTAATATATGAGGAATAATAATATATGAGCAGCCATTGCCTAATAAATTGACTGATTATACAGCTATTTTGAATATCGCCAAATAACCATCTTTTCAAGTACCAATTGGTTTAATTGTCCGTATATACTTTTTAATATGCCAGCTCTGTCAAAGTGAGAAGAACTCTCTCTACATCCTTTGGTACCGAACCAAGCTTCAGACAATTTGTTTCCCTATCATGGGAGCTATCCATTTTCTTCATGGAAGTAAATATGCGCAGGGCACGTGTTTATTGTGATGCCACAATATTCCACAAATTTGTCGTTCCTTGCTTACGCCACCAAAATTGATATCATTGAGCATAGCAAGCCCACTGGTGACAACGAAAAGAAACTGGAAAAAAGTTTGTAACAAACAACATTATATTAATCTGGAGATCATACGAAGAATAAACATTACTAATAAGTGCTACTATGGCATCATTGAGCAATTGGGATGAAGAGCTCGGCCGAAAAAAGTTATGCTCTATAGGTCACTCATCCTACCTGTGCTTCAGTATAGCGCAAAAGTATGAACACTATCACACAGTTTTCCGTAGGATTTTTCCTCCTCTATGATGGAGGATGATTCTACCGTATCCGAATGAACTACGAGGTATACAAGCTTTATCATGACATTAATATCATTCAGCAGATTAACAGTCAGCGGCTTCGCTGGCATGGTCTTGTAGTCAGAATAAATGACGGTGCTTTAGCGAAAAAGGTTTTTGAAACGGAAGTTGGAGGGAGATGACTTAGAGGTAACCCATGTCTCCGGTGATGTAATCAAATTGTACGAGGCTGGAAAAGCAGCATACACAGCGGAATAGCCTAGAAATAAGTGATGCGTCAGGGCGAAGTCCGATAATGTTGTGGTAGTTATGGATATTAAATTTAAAAGTAAATTTAAAATGATGACTCACATGATAACACACTTGAGCCAATCCAATTTTTAAATTGGGTTGTGCATTTGTTATTTTTAATAATTTCTTATTTGCTGTACAAATGCAAAAACCAAAGCTATATAATAACTATTAACGTTTACTTAATTAATTAACTTGTACTAATTAATTTATTAACTTGTAATATTTAATTAATTAACTTGTAATAGTTAATGTACTTAACTACTAGTTGTTATAGTTTTTTAAATTTAAACACTACTATTGTTTTCAGAAAACATTTCTTGCATTCTAAAAACCATTCTTTACCGAATTTTGGATGTTATCGAACTCAAATCTCCTAGTCTAATATTCGGAAAAGTAAATAAGTCTCACATGTTTGAAAATTAATTTTTAATTTGAAATTTCGTTACTATTAATACTTTTTCTATTCGAACTATATTACTTGCAATAGAATACAAAAATCAAAATTAGCAAAAATATCATTTTAAACTGAAGTTATAGAGTTTTACGTACTGTTGTCTATGTAGGTTTTTAAAAATATGTTAGACTAGCACGATTTCATAAGAAAAATGCTCACAGATAACATCAGATACATATATATACATCTTCAGAATATAAGTGTATTTTGCTAAGACAAATCATAAGGAAATCATGAGATATACATTTATATAGAACTGTCAAAATTACAGAGAGATTAACAGTCCAAGAATAAATTTAAAAAATACATTACTCAACGAAACGGGAAAAGCCGTTCAACGAACTTAAATACATCACGAGATACAGGGACAACAATCTATGCTGAATATAGAATATCTATAGTATGTATTCCAGATGGAATATATATGATTGTATTTTTCTCTCATGCGAAATAAAGTTAAAATTTTTCGATTTCGAATTTAATCTTTTCGTTATCAAATCGAAGTTAAAAAATATTTTAAATGTTACAGAAAGTTTTGTATTTTGCTCATTGCTTGTTTTATAATAGTCGTACTACGACTATATATTGCATTTCAATCTGCGGAGATAAAAATGTTCCATCCCACATTATCAATTAAAATTTATTAAAATTAATAAAGATGTAAGCAGTTCATTTATGAAAAAGTATTTTTTAATGGAAAAGCATTTTTATTGTGCATAACATGTGACAACGACATTCCAGTAAGGAAAATTAATATGAAGCATTCAATGAAAGTTTTTTACTACATATTTAAAAAATATTTTAATTTCTTGAAATGATGAATTTAAAAAAAAAATTTTCAGAATAATCTACTTTTCATATAGAAACTAAAAATATACATTTTCATTTTAAATTTATTATGTGTGCCGCTTCGAAGTCTACTTATGTATTCTCAGTGATGTAGAAACGATTTTTCAAATGGGGAATGTATTTAGATATTGTTTTTTTAGAAACTGTTAAGTAAGCGGAAAACCTAAAAATAATTCGTAAGTTTTTTTCAAATAGTAATGAATAACAATACTTCAGCTTTTTTTGAATTTTTGGCTGACCTACAGCTACAACTGTTTCTAGTATTATCTAATACCTATTGTTGTAGGTAGACAACTGATTCTTGCTCACCAGTTTCGTTCTAGGAAGAATCATTCTATGCTAGGTCAGATAAAGCAGCGAACTGCTGCTTAAGTTAAAATTTAAGTTAAAATAGAAGAATTTAAGCTATCTATTGAACAGATGAGCTGTCACATCAATCCGTTAATTTAATATAAATCATAGATAAATAAATTTTTAAAAATTAATGACAAAATAATAATTCACTTCTTGGTGAACTTGCTATTTTTTTTTAGTTATATATTTATTTATAATGTATAATCTTATCACTAATTACATAATATTACAATTTTTTATTTTATAATATAAAATAATTGTATTTTATAATATATTGTATAATATAATATAAAATAAGTATACCTTATATCACGGACCTCACTTTAATCAATGGGTTACATTTCATTGGAGTGAATGTTAGGTAGTTTATTAAGAGTGCAATTAAAGTTTATTAGATTACTGAAAAGAAGAGTGGAAGAGTTTTTTTCTTAAAGCTATTAAATTTTAATTAATGGCTAGACGGTCAGCTCTTTTTAGGCGGAAAGTAGTGGATAGATGTGCGAGATTCCTAGACATGTTCTGTTAGCCTTTTGTTGTATTTTTTTCTTATATTGTCAATTTCGGTTTTATCTAAGAGAATTTGTAGATCTCGGTAGATACTTTCATTGGCACTATAATAAACCATGTGGCATGAGAGAATGTTCTCAGTGTTTTCATCTATAAAATCATGTCAAAACTACATTTAAATAGCAGAAGAAAAAACAAAGCAAACAATATTCTTTTCATACTATTTAATGAAGTAATTAAGTTAAATAAAAAATATCACCTTGTTCATGGATTGTCCTAATAAATGGAATATATATCGAAGTAACATGCTTTGCTTCACTGATCGATATAGATAGTACTTGACTTAAAATATATATGTACATTAAAATAAGTTTCTAATAGCTAACAGCTTCTAGTTCTAATTCTTCTAATTATAATTTCCTCGAGTGAATATTATACTAATGTTTCTTCAAACTAAGGATCTCAACCAGTTTTAAGTTCCTAAGGAAGAGAACAAATCATTTAATTTGTACCCTTGTTACACCACTGCATATGCAAAAATGCCTATTCTAATGTCAAATGCGTTTGTTGACACTCGTTAGCTGAAATACGTAATTTATATATATACATCAAACTAATATATATATGTATATAAATAAATACAATATATATACATATAGATAAATATCTATAGTGTCTGTGATTAAAATTGAAAAACGTTCACAATAAAATTTGTAAAATGCGTTAAGTATTTCAAATAGTTTTTAAAGTAAATTTTTTCTTTTGAGTATCTTTTATAATTATTTTGTATCTAGTTAACACATTATTTTTAAAAATAGCTAATGAAATTTTTAGAACAGTTCCCAGAGTCGCCAAAAACAAAGATATTAATCAAATCTAATATATGACAGTCTTGTTATGTGTGAATGAAGCATTTTTGAAATTGCACTGTGAAAATTTTAAAAATATATAAGCAAAATAATCGAATATGAGTTTATCGCTTTTTTTTTATTTTTTTTTCTTTTAAAATTGTGTGAATCATAAATTAGAATTAGTCCACACAAATAAATTTATTGTAGCGATTTAATATTTAATTCATTTAGATTTGTGATAAGCAATTGCTTGCGTATAAAATATGAAGGCATACTAAAAAATTAAGTTTTAAAAAATTATGAATCTATTTTTTTTATCAATGACATGTTCCAAAAATAATTCCTTGACATTTGAACTACTTAATTGCAACTAAAATTAGAGTATACAGCTAAAAAGTATTTATCTGCAATTTATTTGTTTATTGTTTTTTTTAATACCGTAAACTAGTTTTTTTTTAATTTATTTAGATATTAGTTCAATACTAATAGATTGAGATTTCAGAGGATATACAAGAATAGATATTCTCTCTCTGTAAAGTGAAAGAATTTTATTTAATAATATTCCACCTGAATTTGCAAATGGTTTCTATGCAAAGTACAGTTCAATTAACTAAAAAGCTAAAGAGACTAGTTATCGACAATAAATCAAATATAAAAATTTTGAACATAGCCCTTAAACCCCTTAACCCCACTCGCGCAAGCAACCAATACTCTATATGTATAGTACATATGTGTGCTCGCTAATATCATCAAAAACGAAAAAAATATGAAATTTAATATAAAAAACAACAGCACTTAAAGCGAAAAATAAAACGCGAATAAATATACCAATATGCTTAAAAATTTCTAAAGAAAAACGCTATATAAAGATTTCAATATTAAAAAGTAATAAAACGTAGTACCGAGCATGAAAATGAAATCATGTGCAATATCTTTTAAAGAACTTTTGAACAAAATTGACCTAATATATTAAAGTAATACAATTAAGACTAAAATTGAAATCTCTGAAGAAATATTAGTGTTAGTAAGTCGACACATTGTTATTAATTTTATTTTTTGTTAAGATTGTATAGTTACCATAAGTTCATAAAAATTTATTGACTGAAAACTTAAGGTGTGGGAAAGTCATTTTAACATAAATATGGAAAGGAGTAACTAGATGGATATTAGACTCTTATCAAAAATATTATAATAACCTTGCTTGAATGACGATGGCATCGTAGTTGTGTACAAGCACACATATCTTGTCTGATATATGAGTAAACATCATATGGAATTCCAATATTTAATTCCTCTATTCTATTGGGTTGTTCTAAAATTATTTATTTATGTTTTTTTTCTTCTGATAAAAATAAAAGATGGTGTATAAGTTTGATTTTGAATTATGTATTTGCAATTTTAGTTAAATTACTTTCGCCATCTTACTGACAATAACAAGGTTCCATGTCTATAAAAATTCTGATTCTAAATGTTTGACTCCCTCATATGCAGTAAAGGTTCAAGATCAAGCGTTCCACATTTGTTTAAATGGTATACAACTTGAAAAATCCCCATAACAAAATATGCCAATAAGCATTACAACGTCTAGTTACAAATGGTTAAACTGATTTAAAACTATACGGAAATATGTATAGCTATTATTCCAAAAAAATGAACATTGAACGACCTTTAGCGCTCCGCGAAAAACAGAGACATCCTTATCAGTCTTTGTTCGTAATGGAATATGATTCATACATATCAGCATACGATCTGCAGATCAATTAAATTTATTGACAATTTAGAATTTTTATAACAAATTATGATTAATAAGAATTAAAAAAATATCTAAAAAAATTATAAAATATTATTATTATGTTATATATATTATTATAAGTAAATACTAAAAAAAAACTATCAGTAAAAATAATTGAAGAGATTACTGAATTCATCAGTTTATTGTATTTAGTTTCAATAGATTTTTTATAGTTTCTTTGTTTGAAATATATATTCGCTTTCGAATATAATTTATATTATATATTATAAATAATAAATTGGATTACTAATTTTAAAAATTTAATAGTTCAAAAAAAAAAAATAATAATTTATTTACATTAAGTGTAAAAAATAACGTAAATTATTTATTCACAAATTATTAATTCGCTAAGGGAAATGTAAAATATTTTACATAGAAATTTAAATAAAAAAAAAATATTCCATATGAGAAAATTCTGGAAAAAGTATTACTTATTTTGTTATTAAATTGATTCTTAACGTCCGTTTTGACGAAAGAAACTAAATTCTTAATATAAACTATTGTTTTCAATAGAAAGGCTATACAACAATAGAGAGTACGAACAGTATTGAATTACAACAATAAGACTTTATTATTGATTAATTTATTTATTAATTAATTGATTTTTGGCTAACCATAAAAGCTGTTTCGACTATTGCCAAATATCCATCATCATATATACAAATATAATCATGTATCTAATCTTATTTCTAATGTTGATAGCTCTACACTATCTCTACTTTTTGTTTAATTGCTTAAAGAAAATATAATAATAAGTCTACATTCCTAAATAGGACTACTCTAAACTACCTTATTTCCAGAACATTACTAAATCGTGCTTCCTCGTCTCAATTATTGCATGAGATTTTGGAAAGTCGTCAAGATTGTAAATTCTAAGAAATGATTTCTTTATAAATTATTTTTTTTTTTTTCATTTATTACTTATTAGTGTTATGTATTTATTTAGATATTTTTTAATTTATTATTTTATTTATTTACTCATTTATTTATTTTTTGTCTGTTTCAATATAAATACATTCATACTTCCATAACTCGAAGTTTCTATAACTCGAACTATATAAAAAGAGCACAACAAGGTTTTACAGAGCAAATTGCATATACATAATTCTGCTTCCATAACTCGAAAATATAGTCAAGTGCCAATAGGAATATGGAATGGAATAGGAACATTCTATGAGTCGAATTTTTGTTTTAGGCATGAATTCATTTTGGTGTTAGGGGAAGTCCCTTTTTCCAAACCAAATGTTTAATTTTATCTTTCTTATGTTCCTTCTTTGTACAAATACCAGTCGCTGGCATAAAAAAGTTGGATTTCACCAAATTTTTACATGGAAAGAACAAGATGACTTGTGAATTGATGTAAAAGTAAAGTAAATAAAACAACTTCCAATGCTATTCTTATATATTGAGCGTGATAATGAAATTTATTTATTAAGCTTTCCTACAGATGTCGATGTTATTAAGCATTATTGCTCTGAATTAATGGATCCGATTCTAAGCGCAACGGAAAGTGATGATGAGGGTTCGGTGGCTGAAATTGTTCATCAGCAATTCTTAATTTATTTTCTGCAAATGAATGACACTACAACTGATGATCACTTGGAATACATTAGAATCTTTTTTACTGAAAATAAGAAAAAAAATTTAAATCCCAAACCCTAATTTCGAAATATTTTACTTGACTATAACTTCTTTGCTGTATTTATTTTAAAATAAATAAATATCTTAAAATGTAATTCTAGTTTCATTAAAAAAAAAAAGAAATATAAAATTCTTTAACTCGAACCTTTTCTTTGCAAAATGGTACTTCAAGTTATGAAAGTTTTACTGTATTACACTTTTTTTTTATTTATTATTTATTAGTATTATATATTTATTTACGTATTTCGTAAAATATTATTTGATTCATTTGCTTAGTTGCCCTTTATCCTTTAGCTTCTTAGGGAGTCCCACTTCATTAATCACAGCAAACGACTTAGCAAAATTAATCAGGTGACCTACGTTACTTAAAATTGACATAAGAGCTCTTAACAGCGCTTTAAATTTGTAACAAAATATTTGCAGATGTCCTAAATGTACATTATTTATATTAAAATTTCCAAAATCTAATATTTACTTTAAATACTAAAAACATACAAATTTTCATGAATAATTATCGGAAATTAATATTTATATAATTATTTTATATTATTTCTTCATTTAATAATACCATTATTTATTTATTTGTTAACATCAAGTTACTGTTGTGAATATTGTTAATTAAACACACTTAATAAAAGACAGACAGACAGACAGATAGATAGATTTTTTTTTTTATATACGTAATAAATTTATTAATAAGCCAATTCACGAATTTCTAAAAAAAAATATTAAATTAACAAAACTATATAATGAATTTCGCACTGAAAATAAAATTTGAACTTCACGAAACCGCGAAGCAAAACTTAAGCCACACGCACATAAGGGCAAACAAACACATACACATCTCGATACCGGTTTCCGCTAATTGCTTTGGAAACGGAAGAAGCAGCACAAATATTTGTAAAACACTAACCGGTGCAATAAATCTATATAAAAACTTTATCCATGTGCATGCCCAAAGGAGTGTATTACGTCACATAGGAATCACATCACACAGCAGATATGAATAACTTTTACTTTATTTAGCTTCACTTACATGTTTTTGATTTTTATGATTTTGAGTGCAAAAATTTAAAAACTGTGTATTGCACGTAAAACCAGCACAATTTGTGCCTTGCTTTGAATTTTACAATGAAAACAATAAAAATAATGAAAACATTGCTAGAAACATAAAGAACACTGCCTCAGAGCAAATCTGAACCAAATTCACTTTTAATGATTTTTCGCTCTTGCTGGGGTGACGGTTAAGCACATTCTTTAAATTGCACATGCATTTCCTAATTTTTTTTTATTTTCAATTTTTATATAATTTTCATATATTTTATTTAAGCTTATTTATATTTTCCAATTTAATTACAATTATTTTAAATTTAATTTTTATTTAAATTTGGAAAAGGGAAGACCATATTTTTGAACCGCTTTTATAACAGAAATGAACATACACACTCACACAATACGCACTGCACTTTTTGAAATAACGATTTTTTACATAATTTAGAATTTATTTTAATTATTACTCGGAAGCTGCCAGTACTATATTTTATAATATAGTTAGCTTATGTTTTACTAGAACAGCTTTTAGAGAAATCTCGCTTGTAATTTAGGAATTTCACAGCAGGAAGTTAATTTAATATGAAAATTTATAAAACTCGCGATGACGACAACGGACCGAATAAAGGAAAACCTTAAATGAGAAAATCTCATTTGGGTTTGTTTTTGTTATTTTTGTCTGATAACCTTTTTTAGTTTATTTGCGAGTGCGCAGGAATAGCACTGCCATATTGAAAAAATTTTCGACAATATATCAAAATTATAAAATATATGCATGATAGATAGCCAATTGTGTTCTTGTAATATATTAAAAAAAAAAACAAATTTTAGATTAGATTATTTATTATATATGTTTATATAAATTGAACAACGTATATTTATACATTTGTGTTTCTTCACTACGTAGGATGGTTTAATAAATATTAAACCATATTATGTGTATATATAATATTAAAATACGAATGTTATTTTTATAGCATGCTACTACTATAAAAAGAACTTATCACTAATTTACATATTAAATTTATCGCATGCTACTTTGTGTTCATTTTAAAAAATTTATATTGATATAGGTCATTAACCACATCATATCTTTATCGACTATGGTTACTGGTTGGTGTATTATTCATATGGTGTATTCTATGTATGTGTATATTTAATAGATATGTACATATAAAAAATATGTTTTAAATATTATCGTATATAAGCATTTTCTTCAGTGGCCTCTTGGGTCTTTGTTTTATAACAAAGTAATAATTAAATCTTGGTTACCTATTAAAAACTGAACCTAACAAATAAATATCATTAAACTTTATTCGAACCCAAACATATAACTTCATTAGTTTATCCATAAATTTATAACTTTGCTTCAATTTCTATTTTCCATATATTATGGAGTTAAAGAGATACTTATATATAATAAATAATGCCTAAGAAAGAATTATCGTAGATACGAAAATAAATTAAATTTCCGGAAATAGTAACCAAAAATAATATAATAATACGTCAGCCCATGTATATTAAAAATCTATTTATACAGAAAGACTGATCATTTTAATGTCAGCTTACGCTGAAAGTTGACGCCCTTTCTAAAACCCATAAGCTTTTCTGGCATTTATATATATCTTTGAAACATAAATATGTTTATGACTACAAGTTTACTAGTATAGAATTTTTTTGGTACTTTAATCTTGACTAACACTGAAAATTTACGCCCCTCCCAGAATATTTTTTCACAAAAAAGTGAATATATATTATTATTATTATTATTTTACTATTATTTACTATTATTATCACTGTACTTATTATGATTGCACCAAATATTGGGAATCACATATGTCTGTGGCTGGCTTGTTGTGATATAATTGCCTCCTCAGCCAGCTCAAGTAAATCACTGGTTTCAATTTTGAATTTTATATATAGTTTACATTAATTATAAAATTCACATTATAAACCATAATAAGCACAACAATTGTGATTTTTTCAAAAAGATTAACTCCTCTTTTTTCACACGGTTATAATTCACTTAACACAAGAATTGTTAAAGAATTTAGATTAAGAAATTGAGGGGTTTATTGGAATTACTCCTTTCACATGGTTATAATTAACTTAACACGAGCATTATCAAAATTTTCTATGAATTATAAAATTATGGGATTTATTGGAATATTAGTACATAATTAGAGCAAGTTAGTTTTTTATATACAATCATATTTATATAAACATTTAAATTTAATATACTTGTTTAACTAATAAATACGCGCATTTATATAAAGTTTACAGTAGTTTATCATGTTTTAAAATATAATAATATTATTATTATTACATAAATTCATTTAAAATGGATTGTTATCAATATATTATATAAATTCAGAGTTTGATTCTTAAGTAATTGGTTATACTTTTGTAAAAGTTTTTCTATATATATATTATTATTATTTTTAATATATTGTATTAAAAGTAAAGTGTTCGCTTAATTTAAGCAAAGAAATTAAATGATTTTTAAACCCGAAGTAGTAACATGCATATACATATATACAATATATAAATATAAAAATAAAAATACATTTTCGAACATACAGTAAATTTTAAATTAAGTCCAATACATAGATAAATAATCATTTAATGAAATTAATTTACTGTTGTTAATTTACTATTAATTTAAACAACAAGCCAATTTAATTTATTATTAGGCTTTGCATTTAACTATTTTCAAAGATGTAAATTATTTTTTTATACAATTTACTGCTGCAAATAAATACGAACAAAACTAGTTTTGTCTTTATAACATTTAAGAAATCAATTTTTTCTTTTCTTCAGTTTCTTTTTCTTTATTCGCTACAGATTTCTTGTTATTTATAGTTTTTTTTCCATATATCATATCCGCAAAAAGACCAGCAAACACTAAAACTGCTCCAAACCATTGTCTTGCTATTAACACATTACCGAATAACAATACGGAACAAAGTACCGTAAAGAATTTTCTTGTTGTCGTTACAACAGAACAAGCTAACGGTCCAAATCCAGCTACCATTAAAAATATAAATAATTGACCTAACGCACCACAAAGTGCAAGCATCGCTAAATGAATACAAAGTTCAGGATGACATGTAGCAAAATACACAAATTCCTTGCCTTCTCCTAAAAATACGTTACATTAATTCGTTTAAATCGATTATGGAAATTGAACTTATTTATTTACCTGTAACAATCATGGCAAATCCAAGCATTAAAGTGCTCCAAAAATTCATTGCTAGCATCATTTGTTGCCCGGAAGGTGAACTAGAGGCGCGCATACGTTCTTGAACAGCACCAAGTAAACCATCCATTGAAAGACTTAAAAATAATAATAATTCACCAAGTCCAGTTTTTTCTGCCGGTGTATTTGAAATTTTACTTTCATTATACATAAACAAAATAACTCCTACAACAATTGTAAAAACACAAGTATAACGTATCCAAGAATATGATTTGCGCCCAATTAGAACACCTAAAATCATAACAGGAATCGGTTTTGCGGCTTTACCAACAACTTGTGTTGGATATGGTACCCAACGCAAAGCCATATTAGAAGATACCATCGCCAATAAATAAGTTAAAGCACTTATAACGTAATAGCCTATATGTGTTGTGTCCTCTTTTTGTGGTTTCACAGTGAGCATACCTTTTTATAATAATTTAGATACAAATTCATTAAGTATTTAATGCGTTTAATTTACGAATATTCCTCACCTTTAGCAAAAATAAAATTACAAAAACATTGTACCCAGACTAAGGCTAGTGCATACGTAAAACGTGCACCAATGCTTCCATCTTCATTTACTTCTGTTCCGTACCGGCCGCGTGTAATTTTCTCCTGCACAATGCCATATAAAAAGTAACAAAGGAATATACCTAATGCATATATTACAAATCTACTCTGTTCTGGTAGTTTCATTTTTATTTTTAATTTATATATTTATTTTATTATATTAATATAAAATCTTATATGTACATAAAACCACATTAAATTGCTAAAACATATTCCACATGCAATAGTATCAATAAAATCGCTATAAACAAATTGCTGACGACTCTTGTTTCTCGTCAATAATAACACGTCAGCTGTTAATAATTCTCTGCATACAGAGTGGCATTTATAAATCTCACATCCATTTTTATTATGCATATCTTGCTTAACAAGTGAATGGAAACCGCAGAACAGTAGAAATACATATATGTAAAGAATATAAATATCTAAAATAATTAGTTATATTAAATTGAATTTAGTTATATTAAATTGTAAATAACCTGAAATGCATCAACTGATATTTGAAAATGTGCTAATTGCTGTAAATATATTAATTGTATATATCAAAACCATAGATTTGCACGGTAATTGTAAACAAATGTAAAGTATATATACAGATTATACAAAAATTTATTTAATAGTACAATGCACTAACTAAAACCAAAAACTAATTTAGTAAGAGAACGATTAAGCGATAAATTCTAAAATAGAGCACAAAACGGTAAACTAATCGAAGCTGGAACATTAGTTAAAGTTACCCGTAAATCTTATTTTTAATTCTTTCCTATTAGATTAATTAAAAAATATTTCTATGAGAAGAAGACTAAATCAAAATATCTAAATACTATGGATACAACATTTAAAATAAATGTTAATGTTTGTTTAAAATCCTAATTTTAATCACAAAGTAAAAACATTTATATACCACCTGAGTCTTTTATAGAGTGTATTTGATGTTCCAACTTCGAAAAAATATACTAATGATTAGTTAATCAATTCATCGGCAATCATAAAGCAATTAATTTATTTGTTAGTGTTATAGTACAATAAGACTGGCTCATTTATATTAATTAGTGAACGTTCATATTCGAATGAGCTCATTTATACAGCTGATATAATTTTTATGAATTTCACTTAATAATATATAACACAAAACATCTAAATATGTAATTGATTTATTAAATAATTTATATATATTTTATATATCAATTACATATTCAATTAATTAAAACAAAAAAATTATTAAATGCTTACATCCTCAGTGTTTTTTTTTAAAGGTCCTTTGTGGTCCTTTGTAAATGAGCTGATTTATTGATAATGAGCTCATTTATATGAAAGCATTTTATATGGTAAATCATGCTCATTAGTGTCTACAAGGAACAAAATCATCTAAATAAGGCAATTAGAATGTGTTATTAGTCCGCGTCTTCATAAGGAACCTTACATTAAGAACTTTTAGGTGGTAGACATTCAAATTACCAATTTCAAAAAAAAAAATTCAATTTTAACCATTTTTAATTAAGGTAACTTTAGATAAACACATTAGCATATATTTATACTAATATACTATATATATGTAAATTACATATATTTATATTATATATTTATGCTATATTTATAGTTAGCATATACAGCATTTTTTATATAGAATATTCAGGATATAAATATCAGATAAATCGATTCAGCGGTTAAAAAGAAAATCTGATCTGAAAATATGAACGCTATTATTTTGTATGATGACTACCCTTAATCTGAACTCTAAGTAAGAATAATATAGCCTATTTCAACCCCTTTATATGAAGATTGTGTAGTATGAATATCACACGGATGGATTGAGTTAGTTAAGAATCTATTTAAAATACAAACAAAATATAACTAAATTTTTACAATCGTAAATTAAAATTAAATATTACGTGAAGTCAACTACTCAATTCATAACGTTCATAACGGTATATTATATTCTCCCTTTATTAAACAATCCTTTTCATGGTAATCATGAAACCTTTACTTTATCGTCTAACAGAACTGTCTTTGTAAGAACTGAAACACTTGTACAATTTTCCATCTATCTTGTTGTTTATTCTGGAGTTTAAAACTGGGTCACTATCTTATAGCATCAACAAAAATGAATATGAAAATTGATTTTATTTTCTATAAACCGTTCTAATAGAGTTTTATAAACATTTAAGGATTGGATTTTTGATTCAAAGTCAGCCAAAACGGGCAAATAACGTGTGAAACGCTGTATGCAATTTTCTTCGAATGCACTCCAGCAAAACAACCAGAGTCTCAGTCTCAGTCTGTTTTCATTTTTATTCGATGATCATTAATACAAATTAGTATACTTTTCAATGTTTCCGTCAGTGCTGGGTTTTCAGAGACCTTGCTTATAATCGAACGGAATTTCTGTAAAACTTCAAACTTCCATTGTTGTTAAATTTCCAATGATGTATTATTTGATATATATTTTACTTGCACTTGATGAAAAATATTTTCTAAAATAATTTTAAATGCAGTTCATCCTTTTCAGGATTTGCACAGTAAAAAATCTGCTATATGTTCAAACCAAACAATTTTTGTACATTGCAAATAATTTAATAAATTAACGACGCTAATAGAATTTATTTGTTAAATTATTATATTATATATATTATATTATATAAAAGAATTTATGTAACTACGCAATTCTATTTATTTTGGATCAAAGTTTCTATTTATGTTATCATAATAACTTATGAAAAGTCTTTTCGCATCGGTACTCATTTAGATCATGGATCAAATATTTTAACTGCCACCATATCCTTTCAAGTATTTTTATTAAAAACTAGCGGACCCGACAGACTTCGTTCTGTCAAAAAGATTTGGAATGTGGCAGTTTTTTGTTCCTACCTATTTTATAGTCGGAGCAAAAAAATCTTCTGAACAGAACAGTCACCCTGGTGTGTGGGGTTGAGCTCGGATGACCAAAGTATCTTCTCTTCCATGAACTTGAAACTGAAAACAGCTCGATTCAAACTTGCACGATTATGAGTTGATCTCGCGCTTACTCTTCACGCGTTTGTGATATCCAAATTCTTTCAAGTTCATTTCGGTCGTCACGTTCTTGTGCAGTATGATTAGATCGGGAATTAGTTTGGTTTGTAGCATTTCGGGTTCTTCTACCTATATTACATCGTCGTACAGGAGGCATATCGAAAATAAATTGTGTCACATGCACAAAACACGATATAAAAAGAAAACTCAGTAAAATATTAGTATGTATTTAAATTATTTACAGCTCATATATTAATGACAGTATTTAATTATTATATTTAAAATTTGAAATTTTTGAAATACTGTTGATGTTGCTTAGACAACAGTGAGTAAGTGTAATGTAATATGAACTTTATTGAATAGCAATAATTCAACTTTTTTCTTGCCGTAAAAACCATCCTTGGACTTCAACGAACATTTAAGAAAAAGAATTGACCAAATTGGTCCAGACGTTGTTGAGTTATGTGCTTACCAACAACACATTTTTCGATTCATTTTTATATAGAACTTTATTGAATAGCAATAATTCAATTTTTTTTCTCGCCGTAAAAACCATCCTTGGACTTCAACGAACATTTAAAAAGAAGAATTGACCAAATTGGTCCAGGCGTTTGAGTTATGCGCTTACCAACTTATTTTGCGATTCATTTTTATACCATATATAAGATAATTTGTAACGTCTCTCAAGATGTAAATGTAAACATATTACAATAGATTAGGTTATTATATACCTAATGCATTCAGGTTTTACTAGCTAAGTAATGTAGTTTTATACATCTTTGAGGATTTAAAGCTGTTTAACGGCAATTGAAGATCAGACGAGCTAGTCAGAAAGGGGGCTCGGAATACCTAAATAATCTGCGCATATCGTTAACATCATATAAACTGTTACTGAGTTCTTTCTGTGCTCATTGTGTTACCCCGTAGAGATATCAGTCTTTTAGTAGGTTTACTTACAGGTCACTGTTAACTAGGGCAAAATGCTAGAAAATCAGGTCTCCCTTTCAATCAAACCTGTCAGAGTTACTATGTCTACTATGTTTTTACCCAGCTCATGCACGGTGGCGACTCAACACTTTAGGAGCCCCTTTTCTTGAGGATCTTGATCAATTACAAGACCTGACACTTAGCATTTTAGGCTTCGCCAAATAATCTGGGTGGTTTTATATCCTTAGTTTTTCTTCATATACAGTAACACAATAGGCCAATAGGTTTAAGTGAGTCCACTAAGAATCGTCGGTATAACCTAGCCTAAAGCTGTTTGAACACTTAATAAACTAAGCCTTCTTAAAATTGACTAAGATCTAGTCTGAACGACACACTTTAATTTTGCTCATATACATGGAATTTTCAATATCAGAGAACAACTGAATAATTGGCATTATTTGGTGTCAATTCGGTACAGCTGCCTACATTAAATCATATTAATAAAATCGTTGAATCTTATCAAAGTGAAGTAATCTCAGATAAAAATTTGTATGTATGTACCGTATACTGAAGGGTATCTGAATCAACAGAGAATCATTGTTCGTCTATTGAAAAATAATTTACTTTCTGCTTATACAAGGATATTCCGTGTTTATTAAATTGTTTTATCAATTCAAAAACCATCAGATAATATTTGAGTCAAACAACCACTGGAAGAGAAAATAAATTTAACGAAGTTACGTTATAAACAAATTAAATTGCGGATAGAAAATGTGGTTGCGCTGTAAGCTAAATTTCTGATAAGGATCAAAATTAACCAAAGAGAAAAAATAATTAAAGGATCGTAATATCATTTGAAAGGACACAATCGCAGAAATTCTGTTTCATATCCTATGTTTTGGATTAATTAATTTTGTTGATAAAAATTTTATAAATAATTACAATTAAATTTTAAATAACAAAAAAAAATTATATATTAAAATAACATAATTATTAAATATGAAAAAGTAAATTCAAATACAATAGATATTGGCTCGCGTGTAAGTTACGAAGTTACGCCAATGAAATGGTTAACGGGTCCTCCGTCGGAAGAGCGGAAATAATTTTCTAGTTTTATAGTGCAAAGGGTCAATTTGTTTTAATTTTATTTTTGCCTTGAAAAGTACGAGAGAGTCTTTCCACCCCCTCGTATGGATTGTTTTTATCTGTTTTTTCCATATCTGTTTTCTATTTTACAACATTATTATTTTTTGTCTGTGTTATTATTTTTTTATTGTTTCACCGGAAGGGATGACAAATCCAGGTGTTCAATACATATTTCTTTCCAATTCTGATAAGAACTCGCAAACGGCTCGCGATTATAAGTACATTTATGTTACCGACATATTTTTAACCCTCGTTGACATTTGTGGGGTTTGTGTTACTTTTATTGTTACAAGTGCAACAATTATTATTTATGATTATTTTTTAAATATCAACAAATATAAAACACATAAATAAGTATGAGTATTTATGTATTACATTCGATTACATTTACATACAAATCATACTCATACCTATGAAAGCATTTACCATTACTCAATAGAAAAATAATAATAATGTTTGATTTCGTTAAAGCGTGTTTTTTGGGTGTATAATATTTACAACTTATTATTGGTTCTGGACTTCAAATTTTCGATTGATTATATCGAAGACTTCATTTGTATTCCAAATATTACACAATTTATTGATCCTTTGAACAAAATACGATTTTTTGTGGACAGCAAAGCATTATCATTAACGGACCCTATCCATTCAACCATGGATATCCAGAGAATCTCTCAATACCCTAGCATCGAGGAACTATATTACTCTTATCTGAGTACCGGGACATGAAGGGCAAAGAAATAGCAGACTCCCTGGGAAATAAGGGTGCATGTATTCCTTTCATAGGTCCAGACTCCTTCTGCGGGACAACAAATAGCTTCTGAAATAACTTATTATGTGAACAGGAGAAACAAAATCTACTTGAACACTGGAGAGCCCAAACAGGTATGCTGCAGTCAAGAAGATTCAGTGATCCTGAACACATCAAAGTTGATGTTATCTTTGGCCTTAGCAGAAACGATATTAAAACCTACACTGAACTTCTTACAGGACACTGTAGACTTAATTACCACATGAAGATTATAGTTGCGGTAGAAAGTGATTCCTATTGACTCTGTCATGAAGAGAACATAACCTATGCAACTACCCAGCGGCGGCAACACGTAGGCACGACTATCTTGGAAGCGGGATCTTAGTCCCAAATCAAATAGGTAAAATCAAGCCCACAGCAATCACGAGATTTTTAAATAGCCAGAATTGTTTTAGTTGGAGCATTAGGCGTACAATAAATATTTAATAATAATAATAATCTCTCAAGTAGTGCTATTTTCTTTAACAAAGTTAGGATGGTTTTTTGTAAGAACCTGAGTAGTTCTTCGAATAAACTCAAAATTCATTTAACTACTTAATCAAATGACAAAAAATAACAATAATATTCGATTTCATTAAAGTGTGTATTTTTTTGTTAATATTGATATATTTTATTACAACAACAAAAACCAGACTTCTAGACTTCACATTTTCAATTGATTATATAGAAGACGTATGACGTATGTGATCAAGTATATGTTGGAACGATTTATATAGAAGACTTTATTTGTGTATCATATATTAAACAATTTATTTATTCTTTAAACAGAATATATGTTTTTATGGACGACAAAGCATTATTATCGCTCTAGAATGGAATCCACAAGAAAGAAAAAATCGCGGTCGACCAAAGACTACATGGAGAAGGACAATTAAAAGACAATCGGGCAAATCTTTTAGTGAACTAACACTTTATCAAAATGACAAAAAAAAATTAATTACAATATTTCCTATAATACGGGTAAATAAAAAATATTTTATCTCTTCAAAAAGTTTAAATATTTTTAAACATTTCTTTTAGCACTTTTAACACTTTTAACACAATAATTATTTAAATTGTTTCGTGATGCAGAAAATGTTTTGAAGGAAATCAGAATTTCAAACTTTATTATAATAGTAACAGGCATTTATGTATTTCTTTGCCTGTCAGTCTGAAAATCCGTCTGTTTCCTTTTGAACCAATTAAATAAAAACTTATACACGGACAATTTTAAAACCTTTTGAAAATAGATGCGGCACTACTCTTATAAAAAGAACAATGATATCTGATTTAGGTATATCAGTTCTCTACTTTAGAAGTCTTGTAAAAACCACAAAATTTATTTAATGTTTTTTTTTCAGATAGACCTGTGGCATATTAGCTAGCTAGCTGATTATACAACAGACGGAGAGTGTCTCTTTAATTTAACAAAGAGTAATGTCAACCGTTTGCTCTAGGTGCATCCAGTCAAAATTTCTAGGGAGAAGATAATAATATAAGAGCGACTGAGTACTTAATATGTTATTGTTCTGGTGTTTCCCAAAAATATAAATTCCATGGAAGAATTAGAAGAGCTACCTTAAAATCGACCTAAAAAACCTACTGAAGTTACTAATTTAAGTTAAATACTTTAATTAAGATGACTGAGAAAATGAGAAAATTAGTAATCATATATGGGTATAGAGAAACTGAATTTTAGAATGCGAATAATACATATAATAATACTTGAAAGAATAAATTGCAAAAAAAGCCAAAAATAACGAAGAAGGAGGTGTTATTTTAACAATTTAATGCACAACAACAATATTCGATAAAAACTATTCCAAAACAATGCGAATTGATATTTACATCGCTCCCCATATGAAATATATTGCTTCTACTTTTTCTAGATTCTATGTGAATAGAAGTGGAAGATTTATACAAAATATGGAAAAACACATATTTCAAAAGTGATGATATGATTGTATTAGAAATGGCTGCGAATATAGTGACGTATAAAGCCGAACCTTGTCCAAAATAATTTAGGTTTATACGTTATATTAAAATCTATACAACAATAAGATGCTGAGCTTATTATAAGGCTGCGAGGGTATCATCCATTATGAGTACTAATACCTGGGCAAAGCATTAATTCGAATACCAAATGGCAAGATGTGGATGTATGAATATGATGACGAAAGCAGTGATCCATTTTCAGATTGAAATTTTGAATATATGTCTAAACCTAAAAAATCGTACCAAAGTAAAGTTTAACATTATAAATTACCTATTCCCGATGCTTTTTAAACATATTATTAATTCACACAAAACGTTATTAATACAAACTTTTTTTAATTTCATTTATAATTTTATTTAAGAAATAATTTAGCTTATTGTTCAGCTAGCATTCAAAGCGAATTATAAATAAATTAATAAAAATCTTAAATTAAAAATACCACAGAATGATTTAGTAATTTTTTTTTTCTTGATTTGAATCGATTTCTAAGATTCATAAAATGACTAGAAAGGTTTCATTTGACTCATCCTTACGCAAAATGTGCTCTGTGTTCAACACTACTGCGAATATTATTTTAAAAGCACCTAATTTTTGAATCTTATCCAAATCTGCAAATATTTTGCTCATCAACTCCATGCCATTTCAGCACTTATAAACCATTTTGATGATATGAGCCACCGCCAGCGGCGCTATTTGTATCCCCCATATTTTCACCCATAAACGTGCCAGACTCATCACTTTGATTGCTATTGTTATTATGAAATGGATTTGAGTCCATATTAATGTGTCCATTCGAAATGTGATGATGATGAGAGTGCTGTTGTTCAACATGCAGTTGCTGTTGTATATTTTGTTGATTATGATTGTGTAGTTGCTGCAGATGCAATTGACCACTAGTGGGTTGTGATCTAGGGTCCTCAGGAGTCCATGTGCGTGCATATAGCTTACTTCCCGGATATCGATCACCTTTGCGATACCAAGATAATGAATGTGAATAGCCGCCAGCTAAAATTAAAACAATAAACGGAATATATATAATAAATACAATGGTCTTTAATGAATTTTAAAATGTTTTAATAATTATACGGGGGGATAGGATATATAACATATATAACGTATTATAATATAACAGTATATTCTTATTTTTTTATTAGAAATTATTCTACAAACAATAATTTTAAAGTTGGAAAAAATTATGATTTACAATGATAAAGTTAATTTATATAACTGTTGTTTATACGTTAGTTCTAATTATTAGCACAACAAGTGCAAAAATCTATAAAACTTTAAATTTGACTAATGTAAATTTAGTGTACATTAGCTTTGTGTGCCCACACAGCGGTTCAGGGTTCAAATTTACATGGTTCAATTTCTGACACATTCCTAAATTTATATTCTGATAACAGCCAGACCACTGATGATGGATATATGTTGGTATATGAAGCAGAGAGTTTGGGTGGTTAAAAAATTTATGTTTAAATTGAATTATCACTTTTTTAGAATTATTACCTTCTGTCTTTGAGCTCGATTAAAATTTAAAATTATTGCAAATAATAAAGTACAACACAATTTCTATAAAAATAAATTTTACTTTTAATAAAAATATGTAATTTTTTACTAATGGAAAATTTTCTTATTTTCACTCATGTTCACAATAATTCAAGTGGTGTCAGCGCCGGTATAAGGATTATTGGCAACTGGCGATAATGATTTAAAGGCAAAATATATTTCACATTTCCTTTCTTCTTCTAAATTTAATTCAGTGGACAAGGTGTATATTAAGCAAACTGTGATAAAATTATTCATATATTTACAATTTTTTTCTTTTTACCAGAATACTGGATATCCACCTATTAGATTAACCTAAAAATGCACACCATCCAAATAATAACTATTTTTTTGTTAAGTACTGGCTTTTAATCTTAACTGTTTTTCTTATCTTTTGGACCATATATTTATAGCCTTTAAACAAAATAGTATAAAAAGGTTATATAGGTTTGTCAAGCTTTTGGTACACATTGAAGGAAATGTCAGATACCATATAAAGTATATAAATTCTTGATCAACTGGACGAGTTGAGTTCATTTAGTCATGTTTTTCTGTCCGCCTGCCTGTTTGCCATTCGTTTTATGAGTAAACCTTGATTATTTCTTAAGGATTGACCGAAATAAAGTCAATAAATCCTATGTATCCATTTTGGTTTTATATATATTGGATGCCTATATCCTACTGTTATATACGCTGCTATATCCAACCTAAAGTTCAGAAATAGTGAAAATCTTTAATATTTAGTAGAAGTTGAAGTATATAACACAGTTCAAGAACGTATACTTATGTTATTGGTATTAATCAAGGAAAATATTGATTTAATGAAAATAATTTGGAAAATATTTCGAAAGTGAATGAGATTTGATTATGAGTCATTTCTTTGCTTACGTGCTATATTAAATGGAGAGCAATCAATAGAACAAAAAAAATTAAAGAAGGCATCTATTTATGATTACATACAACTTTTTTTTATAAGAATGTAACTGAAAAATGAATATGGAAAATGTAAGATTTAATAAAATTGTAACTCCAAATTTTTTCATTTTTATATCATTGAATTTTTAATGACCTTACAACAGTTTCCAGTATTGTCAAATGGCCATTATCAGTAGTTTTTGAAAATATTTCTAGTGTTTAACTAGAACAATATTTGAGCACATGCCTTTCCATATTGATGATGCCTATTTGACTATACTGTAAATACTGTATGACCAGCGAAGAATTCAATGGTTTGGAAATAAAAATTTTGTTGTAATTTTCTAAATAGTAATAATAATTTATTATTATTATAACCATAAGAATTTTTATTCTCAACTATTATACCATAAATTAGGCTAGGAGGTATTGTTATTGTGGCTGTTTGTAATGTTGATATTTTTCTCGTTCCTAGAAAAAACCTCTTCCTTTGCCTTCTTTCTGAACGATAAAACTTCAAGAAGAGCTGTTTGCGGTATTTCTCAATAATTCTATGCTTTTAATAAGGTTTGAAGGCAAAGGCAAAGATCATACCAAATTCTTCAATGAGAAGACGTTTCATTACTCTCAACCTGCCTTAAATAGTTCTTCCTTCTTAGCTAAAATTAAATTCAAATTGCATGTAAAGCAAAAATTAAAGTGCCAATCAATTTATCAAAATCTGAAATTGCAACGTTACAAATAACAAAAACAAGAGCGATAATAAAGTTTAAAAAACAATGAAACAATAAAAACAATAAAAAGACAATAATAGGAACAATAAAATAGAATCGACATAATCACATCGTGTGAAATTCGCTACACTTAAGCAGATGTGCCTAGGCTAGAGCACGAGCGAAAATACACTGAGCAAATTGTAGGTAAATAAAAACATTTTCATGCTTAAAAACATTAAACAATCGTTGCAAAGATACGAAAACCGCTACAAATGAGTAACAAATCGCAATCCAAAACACGCAATTTTTCGTCCTCAAGCCCAAGGATCTCAAAAATTTACTTGTAAGCGCACGCCTTGCAAATTTTCACACCAAAAACTTTAAGAGATGCGCTGACAGGAAGGAAGAAGCTTAATGGAGTTAAGCTACAACACTTCATCTGGAGTACGAGTATATTGAATTAGCTGTAATAAACCGTATTGGATGCTAGGTTTGTTGGATTGGTGGGTTACGCAGCACTTGAATGAATTTCAACACCCGCATAACCATTGAAAATGTTGATGACTACAAATTGCAGAACAAACCCCTCACCCAATTCGACCAACAGTTCGAATTCACTATTCTACGTACACTGAGTTTACACAAACATACACACAAGGAGGATCAAAAAAGTTACTTTATTTGATTGGAAGCAGTTTGTACTTTATCCCCTCTCATTTTCGTCAAAAACAAATCCTTCGTGATGTCCTTGTCTAATGTGCAAAAAGGCAATAGAAAAATAGGATATAAGAAAAATTGTTTATTTTATAATGATAACAACAACAACATCAACAACAACGGTCAGGAATATCTATCACAGTATGCAGCTGCGAAAACATTGCCAACTACTCGTACTCGTACTATCATCGTTGCACCCTCTTCAATGTATAATGTGTATTCCTTGGGATAAGGTTGTTGGCTCAGGCATTTAATGGGTTTGTAATGTTGCTACTAATGGATTGTAAATTGTTGTCGCTGTTGTTGTTGTCGTTGTTGTTGTTGTAAATATAGTTTGTCAACGAGAAGATTTTTGCGGCTGTAAAGATGCCTTTATTTTGGTCTTTTGATTGTCTGGGCGGGAAATATTACCGCTGATGAACCCTTTCTTGATTTGCTTATTGTTAGGTAATGTTCTCTCTTTAAAATTGTTAGCAAATATTTATTTTTGGGGTTTATTTACTTTTCGCATTCAAACAAAATTGTTGAAATAATGCAAAAGTCATACGCACACACATAAACAGATTCATAAGATAGGTATAGTAATTGGTTTATTTTATACATGTTTTCAACTTGAATAGTTTCAATATGTTTTTAATAAATCAAATCAATAAAAAAATCACCACAGAACTTATATTTCTTTTAACTAAAATTTTTTAAGTTCTTCAAAGTTCAAAATATTTCATGAACACCTATGGGCATCCAATCATCCATTCAAACCTATCCAACATCCAATCAGCAAACAGATGACTAACGAAAAAAGGATTAGTTGCATCACACTCTACTTAAATCTGAAATGAAACTCCCAGCAGAATAATAAAAGGAGTTTGACTGAGAACTTATTCTGGAAGAAGGACGATTCACAGGGAAACTGGCATATCCTTCAGCAAAGTGAGAGAATAAACTCTTCGTAGAACTAACTGAAAACTCTTTGTAAAATCATAAAGTTCCTTAGTTGAAAATTTTTGATCATAGCATAAATAAGTCATAGTACAAAATATTTATATAGATCAACATTTTAAACATTTGAATGATATAGGTACGCACTACTGTATAACCGTATGTTACATTATAAAATTCTCAAAAATTCAATAATTGATAAACTAATTATGATTAATAGACAACTGAATGTGTCTATCTCAAGATCACTCTATTTTACAATTTTAGTTTGACTATATAGATACTATTTACTTAACATTAAGTTGTACTTGTACTTTGCAATATATTTTTTTTGTTACTTTTTCGTTTCTTCTATCCTAGTAAAAAGTTTCGTTTCTTCTATCCTTTCCTTCTATAATCAGCACCTAGTAAAGCACAAAACCTTCACAATTCATTGAAATCATATTCTGTCTGGGGTAAAAATGATTTCATATATAAAATATACGAATATAAAATTAGACTTCCATAACGCTTACTCAACTTTTTGGTGAGATCACCTCTGTAACGACTACTTTGTAAAATCTATTCAAAAATACGATTAACAATTCAAAAGTTTGATTTGCGCAACCTGTGAATGACTCACAGTCATTGGAATCTTTCAGATTTTAGATTGCAAACTGTAGAGCAACTTTATCTTCATTTTCGATCGTTAATGAATTGTTTTCAACGGTTTAATCGTTAGACAGTTCTATAGTTGTAATAAAACTGTTTTCCAGTGTATCGTTTATGAGCTCTAAATATTTTAGCTCACGTAAAGGAAACTAATTAGATATGTCTGAAGATGTTGTTTATTTTTTCAAAATACTATAGTTATAGAGATAACTGTATCAAAGTGCAGTCGTTTTATTTAAGGCGTTTTCATTATATTAAAGGTCTATGTTTCTTAATACATCTTTTATGAATAAATTATAATTATTACATTCATTATATCAAAGAGGTCTATAAAAATAATAATTATAATTTTATTATAATTATTATTTTGTGGTTTTCTTTAAAAAAATCTATGAAATTATGCAATTATGATTCATTCTAAACAAATAATACAATTACACCATATATGTTCGATCAATTTGTTTACTTCATCCGACTGGACTAATAAAAAGCACAGGACTTACTCCATTTATTAACGTGTAGATTATCAACATACTGATAGACATAGGAATAGGCTACATACATATAGATAAGCGGATAGATTTAAATCGAAAACACTCAGTTGTACAGATATATTTACGATATATATGGAGATAAAGATGAGGAATGATCAAAAATGGATCTATCTAAGTGAAGATCAAATATGAGAGAAAATATTGGTGCTCTCTATATCTTTGTTACAAAGATCAATTTAATTAATATAAAAAAATGAGTCACTATATTGTGAAAGGTTTGTAAAACCATGAGATACTTGGAAGGGTTTAATTGTTAAATTTATTTTTGTTATGACATTTAATTTTTTTATGTAGATTATAAAAAAAAAACCAAAAATGAAAATATTCATAGAAACTAACTATAATGTATGTATAAAAAAACTGTTTGGTTGAACTGAAGGTTGAAAACAGTTTGAAAAAATCCCCTCTCAAAATAATGTCCGTAAAACGTTTGTACTATAACTGAAAGGATCACGAAAAGTGCTGGGTGCTTCGTCATTTAATTTGAATGGAAAAATTATTAACCAAAAAACCGTGACTAAAAACTATATTTTTATTAGCATTATCAGACTGCAGCGGCAGAAATTTTGCTTCACTGCTGCCAATCCTTCGGTATTAGAAGAAAAGTGTGAAAATTTTAATTTGTTACAGACAGCTAGACAGGCACATATGTATACTCCTATGTATGTGGAACCGCAGAAAATCATTAGTTGAATAATGCAAAGGATGCTTCGAATGCATAATAGGGAAAGGGGAAAAAGGTATCATTGCCGGGTTTGAGTGCAACATATTTATTCCCTTACATCCTAATGCCTGATGTTGGTGGTGAATTTGTGATCCTTTCATGCAAGCGTTAAGGTTTTTAAATCGATTGTGCACTTTTCAATGATTTCTCATATAATTCCTTAATTAAATTTACATATGAACCTAAACGTTTATTGAATTATAACATTAGCACGCAAGCGCAACATGCGAGCTGTTCATCATTTTTTCTTCATTATGTATGGAATAATATTTCATAATATCGCAGTTATAGAGATATGTTCAATTTAATTAAAGTATGCCTTTGTAAATTCAGTAAAAGTATATTAAATTCTAATTCACTCTACGTATCGGTTTT
The DNA here is from genome assembly GCF_002237135.1 of Teleopsis dalmanni. NCBI lineage: Eukaryota > Metazoa > Arthropoda > Insecta > Diptera > Diopsidae > Teleopsis > Teleopsis dalmanni. The sequence goes on along the minus strand of NC_051847.1, from coordinate 160,021,028 downwards.
ACTACCACCAACTTGATTGATTAGATTATATGTGTATCTAACTTGATAACAAAGAGAGAACAGTAATATATAAACTGTATTGAAATTATATTAGATTAGTAAACTAAATCCTATTTAATCTGACTACACATGATATTATATATACGTTGTAATGTTTTATAGATTTATACTTACTTCGATCTTTTAATATAATTTTTTTCGGTGGTTCCTTTTGATAATTTCTTTGTAAACTCAATCCTGGTTCATTACCATTTTTATCCTTTTTCACCATTTCACTTAAAAATGTGATGTAACTTATCGCCAACTTTAATGTATCTACCTTACTAAGTCGCTTCTCGTAAGGTAAAGTTGGTATATGTGAACGGAGTCCTTCAAAAGCTTCATTTATGCTTTGCATACGACGACGTTCTCGTAAATTGGCCGCTTGCCGCTGTTGTGCCATTTGGGAGGCACATTTTAAGCGTCGTGGTTTATGAATTCGACTAAAAAATTAAAAATAATTTTTAAACTTGTTTAAATTTTCATTATCACATCTTTTGTTTTAACAAAAAATCAAATAAATCAATTTAATTTTAAATTGGAACTATATTTGGTAGATAGGTGGGTATTTGGTTGAAAGATTCTTTTATTTGGAAACCGTCACATTTAAGCTAAATCACCCATTACAATACCTTATAATCCCGATGGAACTTCTAATATAAATATCACCGCTGGTTAAACCATTTTCTTGTGGTATCACAATACATAATACATAAGATATCTTCCATTTGATAACCTAATATGCTATGCACTGAACAAAAGCAGAGAAGATCTTTGATAGTTTCTGTCATAGATCCGTATTAAAATAATATAAAAAAAAAATGTAAGCATAATTTAATTTTAGTGAAAGACTAAGTATGGAAGAAGTCTAGAGTGGATATGCAAAGACAATTTATTAGTATTGATATTTTATATTGAAAAAATATCTTCATTTAATTTATTCCTGAATCCCTAACTATTTCCAGGATCTATATATGATTTGAAAAATGATATGATTTTTTGGGTACACTTGATTCGCTCCCATAGTCCCCTATAACTTGATTTTAAGTGATATAGATTAACATATTATTCTGTTAAATCAGCAACTGAATTTTAAGCTCAATTTTAACACACTCTCATAGGTTTTCATCCATTATACTTTATTATTACTTAATTTTAAGTTGTGCAGATTAACAAATTATCCTCTAAAATAACAACTAAGCTCGTACCTCAACTTATCAACAAAACTTAAACTTTACATTCAATAAAGCTCTATCTCGAAATTGTTCTTACTGATCAATGGCGTACTCAGCCTAACATACATGAACTCAACTCTATTCAGTGGCGTTAGGCGAAAGCGCCTTCGATCATATACAGTCTTGTACTCCCACTGATTTCACATTATATTTAGTGAGAGAATAAGAATCCTGTCAATCCAGCCGTAAAGTCTTTAAAATATATATGCAGTTGGAAATCATACTTTAGGTATGTCCTCCACATTTAGGTATAAAAAAGAAGAACTGACGTAACTGACTTACATCAGAAGAATAAATAAACCTATTCATACTATAGAGTGGTACCTATATTATATCTAAATTAGATTGAAGTTGAGTTGACTAACATGAATAAGGTAATACTCATTGGAAGTGTAGGATTGATAGATTCGAAATAAAAGTATCTACTTCTAAATAACTCTGTTTGAAGAGTTTTTTTAACTAATATATTTCAAAACAAAGATTAAAAAAAGTGATACTTGAACACTTGTACAATACAGAGTTTAATATCAATTGATTTTAATATGTTTATCTGACTTTCATTTAATTAACAAGTTCCGTTTTGATGATTTTTTTGTATTCCTACTATCAACCGTTTCTTTTGTGAACCTAGTCAAAATATAGAGCTTATTGTCTTGACTGAAATGAACTACAAATTATAAGTACAATCCAAAAAAAGACTTTTTAACTTGACTTCGGCTCTCTCATTTCATAAACTTAAAAAATTCTTAATGTAAATAACTAAATATAAAATTTTAAAATTATTATTTAATAATTACTCACGTCTTTTCGTTGTTCTCCTGATCACTATTAAATCCACTGCTATATGCATCATCTTCATCGCTTTCTGAACTATTTTCATCACCGAAAAAAAATTCAGAACTTGATGTCGAACCATTAGTAGCTTGTGATCCTTCAAAGAAGTGTCTAGCCATAGTTGACTCCAAATCAAAATTATCCATGGAAAACATCTTAATAGTGATATTTTCCAAAACTACCGAAGTATGACCTATAATTTTTGTTAGTTTTTATCAAACACTGTTTGCAAACAATTAATTGCTAGTTAACATTTTATTAATCTGTGAGTGTGAAGCCTTCACACTTGTCGCCACCGTTTACCGAGGCGTGTGTCGTGCACGTGCTACAATAACAATAAACACAATGGTCTTTTGAAGAAGTCTCTGTAACGCCCTTACAATATTTATTTGATATTGATCCTTAAAATTGACTTTTGTAGACTAAAATATGACTGAAAAAAAACACAAAAAACAATAATTAATCAATTTAGTTTTAATCTTTTATCAATTTTATATATCATTTAATATCATAATTTATTGTATTTCTTTATCAATATTATTACAGTGATAAATATGTTAAACATCAAAGATAAAGTTTATTTCGAAATGAGTGGCAAAAACGTAACTCAGAATAATTAATAGGAAAACTATTATCTAACATTATATCTCAGATTAATCTAACATTTATGTAGATATTATAGACAACAAACATATAACATACAAACATATTATACAAACATGTTATTTTGAACAATATAAAAGCGTTAGATATAACATCTATCATCTATCTATCTATAAATATAATTGTGTAACAATATATTTATATAGTTATCAACTATAGTTGCAATTATTTTCAGTGTAAAATCCAATCATTTGGTATAAAGTTTTTACGAACACTTCTACCTATTTCATCAACAGTGCTGCACAAAGTTTGTACTGATTAATTCGAAGAATCTATAAAATGAACTCCTGATAATCTATTTAACGGAGTCCATCTCTTTACTTTTTAATATATAATAAAAACTAATCCTTTAAATTATATATATTAATAAATAGAGAAATTAACATCATTAAATAGATATTAAAAAGCCAACCTATTATTCTTGACAAATCATTCTTATTAAAAGCAAAGATGATAATGGTAATTCAAAGGTAGCAAATGTGAGAAATGATGTCTATCAAAATTTTTCGAGATTTCGCATTGTCTTGGAGAAACACTACCCTTTTTTTCATTTGGTTAAATTATTTAATTTGTGTAGTTCATGGCAGTACACTTAAAAATTGATTATAATATTGTCTTGTACATAATCTAGAAGATTCTCTTAAAATTCCATAAGACCTATATTATATACAAAAATCAGCACTTTCGGGTATCACGAAAATGTATGTTATGTTGTGCATAAATTTGAAAGAAGTTATACACATATATACATACTTTTTTTCAATTTTTTTTTCTGTTACAAGATATCGATCCCACATGCGAAATTTTGAAATTAAACCAAAGCGTTTTATATGATTATTAAAAACAAATCAATAAAAACAATCTATCAACGATCACACGAAGTGTTATTTGGTATCCTTAGTTTCACTGGTCATCGAAAGGGTATTCTACATATCAAAAGTTCTGGAACAAAATTATGTTAACCAGTTTTGACATTGGCGTTTTTTCAGTATCCATTCAGCATATTCTTCAGATTTAGCCCCCTGCGCCTATTTTCTGTTTCCAAACCTAAAGAAATGGCTGGGCGGTAAGAGATTTGAATCACATGAAGAAGTCATTACCGTATTTTGAGAAGAAGAAGAAGAAGTCATTACCATTAGCGTATTTTGAGAGCTTTAAGAAAACCTATTATTTGAAGGGGATAAGAAAATTAGAAAAACGCTGGACTAAATGTATCGATCTAAAAGGTGATTATGTAGAAAAATAAAAAGTTTATTTACCGAAAAAAATTTCTTTTATTCAAAAAGTCACTGACTTATCAAACCGCCCTCATATATAAATATGTATAGATATAATTGAATGTTGATATTCTTACAATAACCCAGAAAGTTCTAAAGACGTGTGTTCGGTTCTTCTTCAATGTGAATAATGAATGGCTTATGTGTTTTACAAGATATAATTATGTTTACAAGAAACGCAGAGTACTTATTTTTAGAAGATGATTTTTAGTAATGATTACTTAAATAGTAAAAATAATGTTCAGTTATATTGTATTGGTAGGACCGTCTCTAATAATTTTCGTTATATTCTCTTCTTAACTTATTTGTTTACATAAATTCTTCTCTTCTCTTAACTCATGTGTACACTTTCCAAAAATGCTCCAAAATATTTAAGACCTCTTATGATTGCATTGCATCAAAATATTCAAATTACCTATTGATAGTGGATATCACGCTTAAATAGAAGAATATTTATTATTGTTTATTATATTTATTATAGTAATTTTAATGTTTAATCTCTTATTAAGATTATTAATGTAAATCAATTTGACATGTAATTTGTTAAGTTTAAATAAAGGGACAGATGAACTGGAAAACGATATGTGGTGTCATAAAACTACAGTCAAAATTCCATAACTTGAACTTCTATAACTCGAATTTTCTATACCTCCAACCAAAAACAGTATGCCAAGGTTTTAGAGAGCAAACTACATACAATTTTGCATCCATAACTCGAACTTCTATAACTCGAATTTCTCTATAACATAACTCAAACAAAAATTTTTTCCCGTACCGATAGAAACATGAGGAAAGTGCATTCTATAAATCGAATTTTAGTATAATCGAAGTATAAATGCATTTTGCTGTTAGGGGAAGTCCATTTTTCCAAACCAAATGTTTAATTTTTTTCTTTTTTATGTTGCTTCTTTGTGCAAATGCCAGTCGCTGACAGTGTGGTTTAAAGTAAATAAAATAACTTCCAATGCTACTGTTAACGATTATATTGAACTTGCCAATGAAATTTGTATATCAAGCTTTCCTACAGATGAGGATATTATTGAGCACTATATAGCTCTAAATTACTTGATCCAATTCTAAGCGCAACGGAAAGTGATACTGAGGTTTCCGTGGATATTATTGTTTATCAGCCTATTTTGAATTTATATTTGCGAACGAATGATACTACAACTGATGATCACTATAAGGCTTTAAATAAAATGGAATGTATTTCTACTAATAATAACAAAAAAAAATTAAAATCCCAAAACTAATTTCTAATTATTTTACTTCACTATAACTTCTGAACTATATTTGATTTTAAATAAATAAATAAATATCTTAAAATATAATTCTAGTTTCTTTCAAAAATGAAAAAAAAACAATAAAATAATTCCCTAACTCGAAGTTTCCATTAGTCGAACCTTTTCTTTGTAAAATTGGACTTCGAGTTATGGAAGTTTGACTGTATTTTCTTTTGAGAATGGAGTCGCTTCTCAGTAATAACGACAGTTAATTTAACCAGTAATATTCCATAGTTTGCGACGGGTGGTTATTACAAAAACAAAAAGTCTAACTAATACTATGACATCAGTTTTCTTCGGAGTTCTTCAAACTTTAATTATTTAGTATTTTAATAATTCTTAATGTCTGGAATATAGTGATTTTAGCACTCAAACCTATCAAAAAGAGTTTGAATAATGTTTGGCTCAATCAACTCACGGTTTAATTACTCATGAATTAATCATTATGAAATATTTTCCAAATGTAATTAAGCGAATTCAAATCAATTCTCAGAACAATCAGATGAGAACGTATTCCATTATGTAGATCTTTTGTATTTTATATTAATTAACAAATATGGATCAATCTGTAAAAATAACACTTTAATGCAAAAAAAGAAAATATTGATAAATAACAACGTTCGTAGAAGAAACCAACTCGAGTTTCAAAAAACTACCTCAGTCCAAACACTTATGATCAAAATTTAATATATATCACAGAGTCGTATTTTATTATGACAGATTCAAACTTAAAAAACTGGACAGTGTCAGTTACAAAAACTTCCATTAAATAAGATGAGAGTATAATTAATTCCAAGGATTCACAACTTCACTGTACAAAAAAATAATTATAAATTTTTAAAGCACCCAACAAAGTTGAACGGAGTTATAGAAATCAATAATATAGAAATCAATTATAGAAAATCAATAATACTTTTACAGGATCCACTTAGTATCTGTCAAATAATAGTTGATGTAAAAAGTTATTAATGTTATCACTGTTCATATTTTCATTCCACAATAACCATGATAAATCATATACTTAAATTATTATTTATTATGATATCATTGAACTTAATATTTGAATCAAAACATTATATCTCTTTCAATATTACGAGTATTCCAAAGCAAGATTGTCTTTTAAGTGATATCAGTAAGAAATATAATTACCTTTTGGTTTTAAAACGTTTTAACGATTTAATCCTTTTATATATTGCTATTACAATAGAAATATCACTAACTATTTTAAATCGTTTATCACAAAATTATTATCTTAATTTATGCCCCTCATTAATTTCATTACGAAGGAACGAAATTATTGTTGATACATTACACGTGCAATAAATCGACATTTAACACTTTAATCAAATTTGTTGATCTTTTAAATAAAAAAACACTAAAAACGTGTACCCAATTATTAGTAACATCCGCTTTGAATTGATTTGTGAAATCAAAGGTTTCCTCTACAAAGTCTTTTGTACACCCACTAACGTCAAATAGACCCGCACACGAGCTCAATCACCGTTCTAATGAAAACAATATGCGACCCTCACCGAAGGAAATCAAGAAAGGAACTGTGCAGACTGCAATAAGCTCATTTGCAACACACGTACACTTACCGAAGGGTTCATTTCACAACCTTGCAACTTAAGTGGCCTTTAGACATCAACGCGCGTTGACAAACACACGAAGTCTTCTCTCTCCATTACACATTAAATTTACCAACAATTTTTTAAACACGCCTCCAGCAAACAATGCAAAATTTGTGCACTCATCAGTATTAAAGCAATCGCTGAAGTGTCGACAGCGGCTGCTATGCGTAATTTCCTTACGAAAAATGATGACATTTAATTTATAATTTTAATTTATATATTTATATTTATTTTTATGATTTCAATTTATATATTTATTTTTATATATATTATATTTTATATAATTTAATTTTTTTTTTTTTGATGTATTTTAATAACAAATTTTCCGTAAATGCACAATGCAATTAATATTTAAAACAAAATTTTCATTGTAACTTAATGTTTGGTTATTATTTTTTAGCCCAAGGTTATTAATATTTTAATTCTTCTTAATAACATGTTTTGGAAATTAAAAATTTTACCTAGGTAGAAAATACAAATATTTAAAATAAAAGATACAATTCATTCATATTTGCAAAGGATCGCTTGCTAACGACAATCATGCGTGCATTTAAACGATGTTTACGCTTCTACTCCTCAAAATAAATAAAATTTTGCATGCCGACCAAATCCGACTGTATATGCAAAAACACGAGCGTGGTTGAAGAAATATCAAAATTTTTTGATTTTCGTCAACACATTTCTTAAAATTTCAAATGTTACTATTACACAAACAAATTTCGCATTTCACAAAGTAGGAGAAAAGTAGGAGAAAAAAATTCTCATGTGAGAGCGATTTTTTAGTATATTTGTTGTTTTATCTGGGGCGTGTTTTAAAAATTGTTAAAAAATTGTTTGTGTAATGGCAAGCGCGCGTTGACAACGAACGTTGCTGTCTAATGGGCCCTTTAGGGTTGCTGCCGGAAATAAAGCATTTAAATGGCGTTGTCTGAAAACTGCGATTTCTGTATGTTTGTTGGTGTGTTTGCGCATAAGGGCGGAGCTTCACTCGTGAACCAATGATAATACAAATCGTGTGATTTTGAACAGGTAATTCTGTGCTTTCGTTAAGTTCATAAAATTTTTATGATATTGTACTTGCCACTTTATCTACAATATATCAAATGCAGAGCAAATTATATAAAATACAAAAGTATTGACGTAATCCCCATCTCCTCTCCCCATCTGGTATGAACATAGTATTTTTGGAAGTATATTTAATTTTATATAAATTTAAGTTGGAGAAATAGATAAAAATATGTGCTTATTTAATCAAGGAAGAAAATTATATATTAAATTTTCTGTATGTTTTCATTGCAAGAAGAATAAAGTTTAATAATAAATGATTTGAATAAATATTATGAAGTTATTTACATGTCTTGCAAAGGATGAATAGATTAAACATAATCATAGCATGTAATTGGAATAATACATAATATATAACATATATAATCGATCATTTAAAAAAAAATTATTATTTTTATGTGTGTAATTAAAAATAATAATACTTAATAGTAATGATAATTTATTGAGTAAATAATCAAAAGTAATTATAACTAATAGTAATAATATGGGGATTATATGGGTCTGGTAATAAATTCCATATTTAATTTGCGGAAATATTGTGCTCTCTCTTAAGGCTATAATGGCAGGCCTTTATCTTATATGATATCTTACAATATTCGCTTAACTAAATTCAACAGGTCTCTAGGGTCTCAATTTAATTTACGAAAAGCACAGCTTTCAATTCACAAAATCAGAAATATTTATTTCAATAAAACCATAAAGCTTATAGCTTTCTCAGTCTATCAAGCTGAAAAAGCAGGTTAGTCAATTTTTCGATTTATTCATGTTAAGTGTCATAAGCCGTTTATAATATATAAGCACGAGCATTCAATATCTAGTTTAATATTTCAGTGTAACATAAAAATATTTTCTTTGTTTCTTATAAGATTAGAAATATTATGTTATGTTTGTTAATTCTGCATAACTATACGGTTTTCTATAATGGCCTGTAGTGCTTTTTATGGCTATAGCTAGTATTCAAAGTATAATATATTATATTTGTCACACTAGTTTACTTATGGTACCAACTACCTTTGTGCTCATTTATTATAAGATCTCATCACTAATGAGCCCAATAACCTAGTTAATCAAGTTTACACTTAAATGTATTCATAGTGTCAATAATAAATTATGGACACATTGTTTATTTTTATTACTTCACTGTGGGTCTTTCAGGAAAACGTAATATTTCTGTTATGATATTAGAAAACATTGTTAGTCTACAGATTATCATGTTTCTTATATTAATACTGACAATTTTGAATAGATTTATCGTACATTAACTTAGCATATAATATAATGTTGGTAAAATAAAATTATTATTCACATTTTACATATCTATTACCGTTGTACTACTGATGTAATTCTGTCCTCTTATGTGGAGCATAAATCCTCAGTTATTAATTTAAACCAAATTATGTTATAGTAATAGGCACGATATCGCTCAATAAATAAAAGTATTCTATAAAATACAATAAAATCTGAGTTTCTGCTGTTGCTGTCGTTTGACTCGTCCGAGTTCACAGATCGACATTAAATATTATTTGGGGTCACCATATGCTCAAGACTCTTCATAGACATTTGTTTATAGAAGTCTGAAGTTTTTAATTGAACTTCCATTCTTTATTTCCATAAAACAGAAATATCATTATTCTACTATTGATTGCACACATTCGACCCCCTCAGATTCGAATTAAATGAAAAGAGAAGATACATTCTCATATCCACATTTGGAGTGCGGCCAAAAGTTACTAATTGCCATTAACATTAAAAGGATCAGTTCTTAAGATAGATAGGATAAAATAGTTATCGTGTCATTGGTTGAAGCACCTAACAAACTACCGGCTTACGAGTATTCCATTGGTAACTATGGTACTATGGTTCTTTGTGCTTATCTCAAATCAATTTTTTTTAAGAATGAATCGTATTTTTCCGTTCACATATGTTAACTACATTTCTTGTTAGTTCAAGCAAATCATTTAGCTTGAACTTGACTGCCAAATTATCATCAACCCAATGGTGTCCAAAAACAGATATGCCCCTGCTTGCTAGTGCTGAACATTGGCTCAATATATGCAACGCTGTCTCCCATTCTTCTACACATAGTCTGCAAATATCTTCCTCAATAAGAGCTATATTTTTGAGCTATATTCATTATATATATATTTTAAATATATATATATATTTTTCGATATATATATATCATCAACCTACTACTTCTCTTTATAATTTTCATATTAAAAATCAATAGGACTATATAGCGCGTTTACATGTGTAATCCTCAGCCACTAAGGATTTGTAGCTTAGTTTTCAACAATTTTAAATCTTTTGATTAATGATTTTTTGTAAAACTTTGCAAATACAAAATAACTAGAAAATATTCGGAAAGTAGTTAATTTTTTTTGTAAATATTTGACAAATATTTAGAACTCAAATAAACTTTTTTAAAAAAATGCTTTGTATTTCTGGTGAATGCAAATACTTGATTTTGTGTATTCGTCAAGTAAGAATCTCCGGAAATGCTCATTTATGTTTCCAGGGTGTCGAGTACAAATTTGCTTGTTTGTTTACGTTTCTAGGGGGTTAATTGAATGGTCTCATCCTACTTAGAAACTCCAAGCAGAGTTCTTCCTTTTTTTACATTTTACATATTTTATAAAATGAAATCATATTTGCATTATTGTCCTTTTTATGTTACGTTGTCACGTTGCCTTGTTTTGTTTTAAGGATTTTACGGTAAACAATTTGCTCCTTTTGCTCTGTTGTTGTTTATATTTCTTTGAATGCAGCTGTATAAACAAATTAAGTTTTATATTCAAATGTGGTGAGTTAACTAGACTTTAATTTGTTTTTTACAAATTAAATATTATTTATAATGTATAAATATTATTAATTTAAAAATTTTATTTCTTCTTCTTTCTTAGATTAACAGTTGTGGATGGATCAATGCTTCCTCAACTAATTTTTGCCATCTGGCTCGATTCGATTTCAAGTTTTTCTAATCGCTCACGCTTAGCTTCATTAAATCTTCTACAGCATCATCTAACCACATCTTTTTAGGTCTGCCTCTTCTTCAGGATCCAATTAGGTTTCTTACAAGTGCTTGTTTTGCTGATCTTTCTCGATTCATACACTGAACGTGTCCTACCCATCTTAGTCGTAGTGATTTTATGTATCGTATTACATTAATAAATCGTATTACATTCGATTGAATTCTCTAATTTGTGGTTGTAGCGAATACGATATGTATCATCATCTAGACATATTGGGCCAAAAATCTCTCTCAGTCCTTTCCATTCGTAGGTAGTAGTAGTCATACGTCAGTACTAGTCTATTTAGGCACTTATACATACGGAATTTTTTTGCATTGATAAGATTTTAGACTTAAAAAGTTTTATATAGGTATATATTATTTGCTGCCAGAATTCTATCTTGTATCGCAGCTGATGTATCGTCTTTGAAGTTTCGTAACTTTCCAAAGGTATTTGAATTCTGTGGCCGCTTTAAAGTTAATATTGTCAACAGACTTTGGATTTTGATCTCAGCATACATTATTTTTTTTTATGATGAACTTTTAGCCCGATTTTTGCAAATTTTATTATCTGTATTTAATTAATACTTCGGTACTGAAGTGAGGAATTATTTATAAACCAATGCCTTCGCATCGTTTTAAAAATATGGCGGCCAAGTACTATGTTTAACTGAAAACCCTGTGCACTTACTCGACGAACTAGTATTACCTTTAGACTAGGTCAAATAATCAATCTATATTTGCATTTATTTATTTATTTATTTTGTAGAATGACACTCCTATGATAATAACACACATTTCTATAAAATAATAATATCAATCTGTGTCAACCAGTAAAAATAGCAAAAAACGATGCTTAGGTTTAGTCAGAAGGCAAAAGTTATAGGAGGAAGCACAAGGAAAAATTTTAACTTTATTTTTAAATTTAATTCAAAATAAAAACTAAACGGGAAAAAAAAATTTATTCCAATATAATAACCACCCTTTTAATATTTATTAGTATATTAACTAAAGAAGATCATTATATTAAAGAGGGAAATCTGTTGTCAATTTATGCATAATCATCACACACCCATACCTTCATAATCAATTACCCACATTTAGGAGGACATTATTAGGACATTATTCTATAGGCTCACTTTTCATTATAAAATATTACTTCGGACATACTTTTATAGAAGTTATCACTCAAATTTCCCACTTGAATGACACCTCCCCCATGTCATTACTTTAAGTTTAACTATTTCGTTATAATGAATTGAAAAGATAATTTGTCAGTTTTCGGAATTAACGTCTATGAAGAATAATCTCGTAATAGTAACGGAAATGACTGATGCAGGACCTACAACTTCAATTTAAACAATTCTACAATTGAGAGTGATCGTGTATGTAACCCAACCAAAAACCTTAATTAGCCTAAAACAAATCATTTAATTATTTGAAAGTGTTAAATTGGAAAAAAACCTTTTTCATTCTAATAAAGATACAAAATAGCGTTGATAAAAAATGATTGAATAGCGAAATAACTTCCGTAATTAGGGTAAAAAGTAAAACAAATGATTTTCTTAGTAGCTCTCAGAGATTGTAGAAACAAACCTAATGTGATAACTATCTATTTTAATGTGATTTTATTAAGCAATTCTTAATTAATTTTTATGTACAATAGACCAAAAAAATTGCGTCATTAAATCCTTTAATACGCATTTTTACATGAACTAATCTATATTACTAGTTTATAACTTAAGAATCTTCAATTCTTAATAGTTCGGGAATGCTAGCTCGACGACAGTGGTATATCAGGCAACTGTAGAGTAAAGGCAGGCAGTCTGCTTTTTGACATTAGTTTCTCAGATATTGATATCTCAATTACATCGACTAAGCTGGCAACTAAACTTAAATATTTAAGTTTAGTTAAAAAATACCTGGACAGCTAGATATACTTCAACTAAAGTGAAACTTCCGTAGCACTACGGTATCCGTATTGACAGGTCACTGTGCACTAGGAACACATGTTATGAGACTGGCTCTGTCCTATAATATTTTTTCTCGTGATTGTGGCTGTGAAAAGGGTAAAGAATCCTTGTTTCATTTACTTTGTCATTGCCCATCTTTGGCCAATAGAAGATTATAAATCGTTTCGTTAGATGCCTTACCACAAAATAAAGTATTTAACTAAGTTTATAGACGTGCCAGGTTGATTGACTTTCACTTTAATGGGGGAATCGTGCGTTTCTGTATTATATGTACGCTGGTCTTTTTGGTCTGCATATAAACAACGATATTCAGGGGTATCACAACGATTTATTATTTGAGGGCAAGTGAGTTTTAGTGTATAAGACCACCAATTCAACCGAACCTTTTAGGTGTCTCAAAATAAATAATCTCAAAATAAATAAAATTTATTATATATCACAATAGGTGGCCTTTTGCATATTGGTGTTATGATATGACAATCTGACTCAACTTTAGTGAATGTTAATCTAAAAAAATTAATTAAAGTTTATTGCACTACAAACTTAAAATAATATTACCACATTTTCTAATAACTTAAAATAATATTATCGTATTTTCTAATAAAGATATTTCCCATAACACATATTTCCAATCACTTTATAACAAGAAGTTTTTACTACAAGTGTATTATTTAAGAAACTATATTATTAAATAAAATACCTACAATGTTCACATATTTAAAATATTATAGGGAAATATTTATAAAAATAATATATACTCTTACAAAGGCGATAGAGGATATATGTTTAAAATTTTACACATCAAAGAACACAATGAAGCATATCCTCCTCTGAGAAACGACCAGTCATGCAGCAACTGCAATTTAAAATAACTGAAATACTTAGATATATTTGAAGTGACACAGAAGGATATGCAATCATCGTATTGGGCGCATTTAAACAATATCATTACATTCACGCAATTGCTTTAGATACATATTTTTCGGAAGGGACACAATCATAATTTGTACGAATACGTAACACAGACGAGGCAAAGGTGCAATAGGGTTTTTTTTTTAAATTCAAAGTAATTTAAAAAGTAGTTAATTGAAATTTTTATTTTATTATAATCTCAATCGTTAGAATTAAAAAAATTAAGGATTCAGGGCTTATAACACACACAGATGAGTGCATATTCGTTCCAACCCGATTTTTATTATTTGTCAGAGTGATTGTGGCATTGTGTTGACATTGGGTATTAACTGCAAATCCTTTTCAGTACGCCTCAAAAAACATTAAGTACCTTTTGATAGATTTCATAATATTAAAATAAATGTAGAAGTATATCTAGTTGTATATACTGACGATCATTTTCCAAATATGGAAAGATAATGTACGATTTAATCTTATTAAAAAGCCTTTTTCAGTTTGTCACATCATATTAAATTGAAAATTAATTTATAACTTAATAATTTAAACGAAAGGATTCTATTGAATAATTTCAAAATGCTTGAGATAACTTCGCTATAATTGAAGAACAAATTTTTTACTCGTGAACTATCCAATTTGAAAAAGTTAGAATTGCTTCTACGTCTACTTACAAAATGTGTTTTTCAATCCAAACCTCATTTAGTTCAAACTAACATTTCGATAATTATGACAGTGATAGTATATTACATAGGAAATAATATCCTTTAATATGAAGTATAATGAAGCATATATTATCCATGTTTACAATAGCTGTATTCTTTTGAGATGATCGCTCCAATAAACCAACTTTTAGAATAACTTGGCATTACTGCTTAAACTAACAAATAGCTGACAACAATTTCAAATAAGTTTGCGATTGAATTTTATGAAAAGTTTTTTATATAAATATACATATAAAAATTCCTATATATACGGTAACACAATGGGCTAATAGACCTAAGTGGATCAATAAGGAATCGCCGGTATAACATAACCTAACCTACATATAAAGAATGAATGACACAAAAAAGTTATTGGTGAGCATTTTATATTGCATGTATTTAAATTTATATAAAAGTAAATTTATTTTAGGCTTTATCCATGATAACACAGAAAACTGATGAAAAAGAAGGATGGAAAGACAGTGGCGCATTAATTAAATATTTGAAATATTTAATAGCTCCAGCTCTTCAGAAGAATCTGGTCAGGAAACTCATAAAAAATGTGTTGACTTCAAGTTAACAATTGAAAATAAGAGTGAGTTGGACTTCAAACGCA
Source organism: Teleopsis dalmanni (assembly GCF_002237135.1). Taxonomy (NCBI): domain Eukaryota; kingdom Metazoa; phylum Arthropoda; class Insecta; order Diptera; family Diopsidae; genus Teleopsis; species Teleopsis dalmanni. Next base: position 160,005,792 of record NC_051847.1, on the reverse strand, counting down.
ATTTCAGGTTATTGCGTGAAACGGTGAATTACATAATTATGAGCATACGAAGAACTGAAATCAATTAAATAATTATTTAATACTATTTTCAGTAAGGTTTTCTCAGTCTGCATATTTTCCGAAAGCGGCAAGAAAGCTGAAATTCGTGCTTCCTTGTAGCACCGCAAAAACCAATGGTCTAGTTTTTAGTCCATTGTTTCTAGACTGTAATTATAGAACAGCAATTAGAAATAGATGAAAAGAAATTTCAGAAATAACATTACTAGTTATTACTAAATGAGTAGTATTTAGCAATGTTTTATTTTTATTGCAATTCTCTTATAGCTTTTTACATATATTATAACGATTGCGTTTTGTATTTATATGGTACATGTATTGCATTTTGTAATGAACATAATACAGAAATTATAAATTCCTTCATAAATTATTAACGAATGACACCTTCACAATTACTAACCTAATTATCAATTTCTAACCAGTCATCTTAATAGTATCCTGCTATTAAGCCTATAGATCACCTGGTAATCGCAGCGAGTAAGGCCCAAAATTTGATTGCTCTTTAGATGGAATCAAAATTTTATCACTTATAATGCAAATTATGGTTATTTATCAAACATAACATTCTACGAAGTAAAGTCATTTTTTACTCGTATTATTTATACAATCGTAGTATAATACCTTAGTAATAAGAACTAATTAATATTTAATCTTCTGAAATAAATTTTAGACATTGAGTTCTAATTTATTTTGGCTTTTTATTTGCTCATTTTTGTGATACACAGTGCTTTTAATGTAGTTAATGCTTCAAAAATTATAAATAATATATAATTCTCATGAAGTTTAAATGAATTTAAGTATGTATTTATTGAATATATTTGAATTCAGTAAGTCTAATTTTAATATAAATTTTAGTTATGTTTTTATCAGTGTTCAAATTTGTATATTGGTTTTGAATTCTTGTTGATATGTAAAGTATTTAATAAAGCAACAATAACGCCCGGACATTTTAAACTCATGATTTTATATACAACCAATAAATATGTAAAGTTATTAAAATTATGCATTTGCATTAGGGCCATGTTATGCAGAGTGTCTCGGGCACGGCAAATTACGCTCTTTCGGGCTATGCCGAAAATGCATATTATGCAGAGTGTCACACCAGTATTGCCAATTTTATGTTTTTACTACTTCTTGGTACTTCTTGGTTGTGCCTAAATTTAAAAGGAAATTTAGATATCCTCACTTTCAATTTACCACCAAAAATAACTCGCATAAAAAAACTCATAGAGGCTGTAATAATGTTAATTTATTATTATATTATCTTATAATAATTGTTAACAGTACTTACGCGTTTCTTTAAAATCGAAAAGTGTAATAATTATATTATTAGCGATTTGTAAAAAAAATGCTGTGTTGCTTACTGCCATTTTTTCTCCAAAACGTACTAGAATTGTAGTAGTTTGCTCCTAAAAGGCACAAATTTTGAAATTTATTACTAAACAACACTGTTTTGCCTTAGTGCCGGGGCACAAATACGCCGGCTCTCATGCCGGAGTTTGAACGGCCATATTCTTTTTTCTCTCATTCTCAAATTTAAAATTTGCTTTGAAAACAACAACAATTGTACTCATGCCGTGCCCGAGACACTCTGCATAACATGGCCCTTACATACAAATATAAACCGTAAGGTCTGACATTGAAATTTCGTGGTAGTCAGGTTTTTGTAATGATGCCTTAGAAAAAGAAAATGAAACAGAAATTAACAGGGTACTCGTTAAGAGCTGGATGGATTACTGCAGCTATTGTAAATATAATTTACAAAAGTGTGCTTGTAAGTAACTCCAATGGGACAGAAGGCACAGAAGATCCTTTTGAATGAAGACCAAAATGTGAAATACACAATAAATTAAAAAAAATTACTTTTTTAAAATATTTAAATTTATTCATCAACACTCACAATAGACATAAAATAATAAACAAACTTCTCTAACATCTGAATGGAATTTTCCGTTTTCTTCCAAAAATCATTGATAATAGATTCGTTATAAGATTTGGCACCATTAAGCAGCTTCAAGAAAGCGGTCTTCATTTTTGCGAATTTTGTTCTTGCTTTGCATGATCATTTTTAAGCGACACGTTAATTGTCCCACTTTAAATCAATATAAAGTGTTACTTTATATCTACTACGTAGATGCAAAATCAGACAGTACCGGGTTCGAATATTAACTGCTAAAGCTATTTAGGTATCAACTTTACATTTGACAATAAACATTTATCGTTTTGTAAGTTAAAAAAACATTAAAGAATGATTTAACTTGCTGTAATTAGGTTACTGGAAAATATTTTCAAGTATATTAGAGATTTGACTGCCGATCCTATTGCATTAGTCTTATAGTAATTAAAGAACCAGGTCTACTATCTTTTATATACGTTAGTGACAATGGTATAACATACATCAAAACAGTCAGAATGGCAAATCATAACATATAACATTGATACCCATATATTTGTTATGGAATATATAGTGGGATGGACCTGGAGCTTCTTACTCATTAAATTTGATATAGATAATTTCATTTATGTTTTACAAATGAAAATGTAACAATTCTCTTGACAAGTGGTGGGTTATGCTGCATGAATTATTGTGACATACACAAAATTCAAATAAATAAATTAAATAAAAGTTGTTTAAATTGTTTAAATAAATTTCTCACAACAAAAATTAAAAACATCATATAAATGTTTAAATTTTTGGCAATGTTAACTCATTTATAACCAACCAAATGCATATAATTCTATTAAAATATTTAAAAAAATCTTTCAAATGCGCAAATTATTTTTATAAAATAATAATTAATATTAAAATTATAGCCAACCAGTCTTGGTATATTTTTGATGTATAACGTGATATAGATCAGGGCTGCCCAAAGCACGAGCCGCTGGCGTGTTGTGGCCATGGGGTATTATATTTGCGGCCACGACATGTTTCTAATATACCACAATTAGGCAAATTTTGCTTTGTTATATTTTGGTAACATTACATTATTTTATTTTTGTGGTATCCCAAATAAATGAAATAAAATTATTTAAATAATATATGTATATATATATTACACTACACCTTAATTTACTTAATTGGTAAAAACTTTTATATATGCATATTTCTTTGTACAACTGGTAAAAAAAAACTCGTTTCAAGCTATAAGTCATTATAATAAAAATCAAACATTTTTCGTATGGCAATAAACGTATATATTTATTTTTATATTGGCCCGCGATCTTCTCCGGTCTGGACAGCCCTGATATAGATCCTTAATTACACAAAAGGGTTAACATACAATATAAAAATGATTAGGTCTTCTCTAAAGTTATTGGTCAGCTTTGTGTTTCATTACAGCAGTTGCATTTCCTGAACAATTAATAATCATTAGATTTATTTAAAAATATGATCAATAATATACATATGGGTTTTGTTTCCCTTAATTGCAGTGTTTAAATATATGACAGAATATTAAGTTTCATATTCTCATGAAATGTCCACTTAAATGAAATACCATATACTACATGTTATTATTTAGCAAGCTTCTGTTGTTCGGATAATATTTAAATACTGTTTGTTAAGATAAAACAGACTTAAAAGGTTAAATTTACATTCAAGATAAATTAAAAGCTATATATATACATATATAATTTCTTATATTAAATATTAATTCAAAATCAATTTATCACAGTCGAATAGCTGCGAAAGTAGAAAATTCATGAATTGGATCAATCAGTTCAGCATAGGTTTTTCCCTCATAAACAAAATCTTTGTTGGCAACTTTATAAACTGTAGTAAATCCCAGTTTTTCACCAACTTTCTGTGAAAATTTTGATGTAAAAGTTGACGATATTGCTTCTGGCTTAAGTGACCGAACATGAGCCGGTAACGAATTGACATCCGTTAATGTACAATTACCTAATTGTTTGAAAAAGTCAATTGAATATTTAGAAATTGTAGCTGCCAACCCTCTCTTTCCAAAGTTAATATGTGTGGAAAGGAATACGATTTCTACAACGCAATCGACATTCCATTCCTTGAACAGATCAAAAGTAGTTTCCATGGTACATAAATAATTGGAGACCCAACGCATTTCTTTACTTTTGAATGATTCCAAAACATCATCAAGACCAATATTTGCTGAAGGGCACTGTAATATATAACATAATATAACAAATCTATACAAATATTGACACATCTAAACCAATAAATAAATAAACTTACTATAAATTTATTAGCAGCCATTGCTACTACCTCCTTGGTTTCACGATGTATAGCGCAAAACGAAACACCATCCTTTAAAATTGCTTCAATAGAAATGAAAGAACATTATGTTAATTATTTCTACATACACATATATAAATATTATTAGTTGAATAAATAATAATTAACTCAATTTAAATAAAACTTACATTTTAGTAATATTTCCATTTCATCCATAGTCTGTTGACTTCCACACAAATTAGTTGCAATACTAACATTTTCATATTTCATGAATGAGTTTTGAAATAACTGCAATTAATAGAAATAATATGTTAGAACCAAAATAAATAATAATAATACTAATAATAATAATAACAATAATAGTCATATCAGATATAGATGTCAAAGCAATTACAAGCATAAAATTCTAAGATCTCCAGCTAGCCAACCTACAAATAGTTTGGTTTCTCAATTCCTTCTTTAATACTCGTATGTATTTTCTTACTATGTTAATTTGAATAATATTTCTTTCCAATTTCTTATTTCTAAGGACTTCATATTTGTAAATATGATGTTTACAACCGAACACTAAAAATTCTTTAATTTTCTATATATCAATGTAATAGACTAATCAATAACATTTTTCTGGACAAGAAGCTACTATTAGTCATTCTTAGTTCTTTTTTCTATTGAATGTCTTAACTAATAGTTGACTTCTAAAACTAGAATCAATAGCACGCAACGTCATTATCGGAATACAATCCAGATTAATCAGATTTTAACTAAATCTCAAGTCTAAATATTCTTACTGGACGCATCAGGTTGGTTCAACCATATCAAATGTTGGTTTTCATATCATTTTTACCACATGAGATAAAATTTATCTGACAAATTTATCAGGTCAATTTAACTAGTATATGGTTATTATTTTATTTTGATGTTCTACCTTAACACAATTCTTTAAATAATGAACCTCTTCATTAAATTTATTTCTCAAAGTAAAATAATGAAATGATCAAGAATATAGACGAACTGTCAAAATCTTCATTCCAGTTTGTATAAAATTATTTATTTATGAAGACAATGTAACAAAAATCAGAAAAAAAAAGAAAAAAAATTCGAATGAAACATCTTATATTGTATGCATGAAATGTGTAACTATATATAATCAGAACAGTTAATTGGTTTTAGTAAGTGTTTGATTTCCCATATAATTTGAATAGTTACAGGACTTATATACCAATCAGTCTATAATGTCAATAAAATAAAAAAATCTTTGAGTGAGAAAACAAATCTCTTCTAACACGCATTATTTATACAATCGCAGAACTAATTAATATTTAATCTTCTGAAATAAATTTTAGGCATTGAGTTCTAATTTATTTTGGCTTTTTATTTGCTCATTTTTGTGATACACAGTGCTTTTAATGTAGTTAATGCTTCAAATTTTATAAATACTATATAATTCTCATGAAGTTTAAATGAATTTAAGTATGTATTTATTGAATGTATTTGACTTCAGTAAGTCTAATTTTAATATAATTTTTAGTTATCTTTTCATCAATGTTCAAATTCGGAAACTGGTTTTGAATTGTCGTTGATATGTAAAGTATTTGATAGAACAACTATATTATGCCGTCATTAAAACTCTCAATTTAATATACATCGAAAAAATATATATGCTGAACAAAGTTATGCATTAAGAGACCTTTACACAGCATAGTCCGCTGCCATTACACATCAAATTGATGTTTAAAGGTCACTTTACATACAAACATAAACCGTAAGCTCTGACATATCGTGGTTGTCAGGTTTTTCTAATCAGGTCAATTTAACTTGTATGTAGTTAAAGCATATTTTTCTGATGTCTATAAAATAAAAAATCATTGAGTTAGAAAACAATCTAACAGTGTACCTTGTATCTTTTATAAATCCGAGTATATAAATAATCACAAGAGTATTATATTGCCAATAAATCTAGCTAGATGGTTCTAAAAAAATCTTTGAGTTAGTATGGCATATAAGTTCTTCTGGTAACAATATATGTATGTGTATTTGTTTCATAAAGCCTGAATAATCTTTAACTGTACTGAAGAATAATATCGCTTATTTCTGCTGTCTATAATAATATATTTATTTAGGAGCTAGTAAGCTGCTTATTCCTATTCCACAATTATATATATTTATTTTATTTTTTTCTATCTTATCTATAAAAAAGAACAAGTAGTTAGAACGTATTTTTACTGAGTTCTTGCTAATAAAATTTGTACGTGTTCATTAATATAATAAGACAAGCTCATTAAAAGTTTTGCTCATTTGGATAGATCATAATATAGATGATATCACCTCGATAAGTTTTATACGTCACATGGTTACTGCTTTATTTGTTTACACTGTTTTTAAAACTTAATTAAATTTACACTGTGAAGTACAACTTAATTAAATAATATGGACAGATAAGATAAGATATATATTGTGTATTAAATGTTATAACAAGATTTTGTAGCTCTTTTGTAATCAATTATAAAACCAAATAACTTTATAAAGTTTTTTCTACTGCTAAAACGTGATTAACAACTTATACACTATGGGCTAAGCAGAGAGGTTCCTTGAAACATCAATTATAGGATTAAGAACAAATAGGTGAACTACAAATTACTTTTAAAAGTATTTCCTAATTTTAGCATTACATTTCTGTTTTCAATATATTTGATAGTGTAACACTACAACCAAAAATATTTCATTGCAATTATACACCAATAGAATGACGTATTATTTTCTGTGATTCTCTTGTCAGATTTGGTTTTTTTTTTAGACGAAACTGTTTACATTGTCGGGTCTGAATTTAAAGTCAGCCTTAAGGATGCTAACATAAGTAAATGTACTTTATGATTTAAAAGTGAGACTTCGCCAGACAAGAACTATTACAGTTCCTTACAAAAACAAGCGAAAAGTATTCGCCGTGTTATATTCCGATATTTAAAACAAGCTTTCAAACTAACTCTCAAGCTTTTTTTTGTTTTTTAAGAACAGGGGTTGTTGTGACCACTATACGTGCTTGTGTTAAAATACCTGAAAGTAGACCGTAAATTAAGTTGAAACAATAATATTTGAAAAGACTCTAATAGCTTCATAAAAAAATATTTTGTATCTAAAAACTCTAACTCTTAATTCAACATGGAAAGAACAAAGCCGAATACGTCTTTGATAAGCCAATCCGCAAAAAGAAAACTCGCTGAAACATCGCCCGACATTTCGTTACAAGACATTTTAAAAGCAATCTAAAGCATGCGTCGAAAGCAGACATCGAAGACATGAAAACACAAATGCTGAATAAAATTGAAGAGTTGCAGCTCGAAAACCAGAGACTTAAGATGGAAGTTGAGCAGCTAAAAAAAGATAGAGACCTGGATCGAAAAAAACTCAACAGAATAGTTATAGAAAAAAAGAAGCGAAATTTGATAGTGAAAGGCATGGTAATAGAAGAATCGCCAAATAACGCATTCAAGAAAATATGCAATGATAAGTTGGGGCTTTACGATATATCAATTCAAAGTACGCGATTAATGTACGAAAAAAACAATAAAATGAACATCGTCGTAGGTCTTCATACCACCACTTTATCCACTTTATGCAGCACAGATATGGGGAATAGACGAATTAAACGAAGTAGAAATGCTTCAAAGATACTTCATAAAAAGAATATTCAAGTTACCACAAAATACGCCCAACTATATACAGCATTTAGAAACAGAATTGTCAACTTTATATATAGAGACGCTAAAACTACATTTTAAATATGTAAATCACGTCATGAATCTGAGTGACAATAGAATCCCTAAAATTCTGGCAAGTTTCCTCGCAAATACGAAGACAGGTTTTGTTGAAAAATGGCAATCACTGGCTAATAGGCATGATGAAGTATTGTTGCTCGAAAATATAGAAGTATGGCGTTTGTGGCAAAAAAATATATTGATAAAAATTATGGCGAATGAAAGAGCTAAATTTACATTGGCAGCAAGGGCAAGTGATTATAGACATGCTTACAAAAGGCTGGAATATGAATTACGCGATCGGAATTATTTTAAGGATGATTATACTATTTGAACTATCAGCCAGATTTTTAAAACTCGGGGCGAACTCCTTAAATAAAATTATAGACCATATGTGCAAGTAAATTCAACACATTGTTCATTGTGTAATTTAGACCAGCCAGAGGACATAATACACTTTATTGGATTATGTCCAATTTTGAAAGAAATGCGCTTCAAATTCTATAGGAAGCACACTCTTACAGAAGAGGAAATAATAGAGGCTTTAAACGGGGAAAACTGGACCGCACTCTCTGGCTATGTTAAAGATGCAATTAATTACAGACATAGAATAATAAATGAAGATTGTTAGTTTTAAATAAAATAGAATAAGAACAAGAAAAATATTTAATTCTACTTTAATATACTGTAAAATATATTTTAATTAGCTTTAGAACACTTCATTATCAGTTAACTAGTCTGTTGGCAGACGGCCTTTAGTTCAATAAGTAACAATATTTTAATGTGTAAATTTTTTGTAATTTATTTATTAATAACATAAATTAACGTGTAAGATTAGTTTTAAGATTAAAATATTATATTGTGTTTGAACTAAAATAAAAAAATAATAAAAAAATACTACTACTACTACTTCTATATAACATAGCGAAGCGAAATATTTGTTAGGCCGAGCTGTTTTTTTCTTTCACCTCTTAATGAGATAAATGTAGCAAACAATGTGCATCCCATAAAAATGTTCAGATTACAATGAAATTGTGAGAAATTATAAAGACGATTTACTGTTCAGATGTAGCATTAAGATTTCATCAAATATTAAATATTAAATATTACAAATTAATATTAATGTTATTAATATTAACATTAAATATTAAACAACAATAGCAGAAAACGATTTATAATGGGAATAAATACCTCACGTACTAAGGCAACGCTGAACGAAAATATGCTGTAAAAGAACAAGAAACTTACCTAGATTTAATATGGAGTAGTGCTAACTTCCTTGAATCATAACAGATTATAGTTTGATTTATATATAAAGAATATGATGCTTATGCTTATGAATATGATGGAATATAATAAAGCTTTAAATTTATAATGTGCTAAGTTTATATGAGCTCCCATAAATACCATTTCTTTTAAATCGCTTTCAGATTATAAAAAGCAGTTTAACATTTATTTGAATAAGAAATAATAGGCATTGCGTTAGAATTAGTTTATAGATTCAAGATACCAGCTTTTAACTGATAATAAGTTTAAAAGTTCTTTAAATGTTTGTACCAACACCTCGTTATCGAATCTTAGAATGGTTACAGGCTTCTCGAGGAGGTATGCAGATCTGAGGTCAGTTATTGCTTAGTGATAAACAATTATCCAGTCAAGACGTAAAGAGGGGGTTTGAATAAGCCTCGCAGTTAAGAGAGAGTAAAAGTGCTTAAGTGTACTGACTGTGTAGCAATGCTTTAAATATGTATAAAGAATTCTCTCTAAAGAAGTGACAAAACAAACACTTACATGAACATCAATTGATGGGCAAGATAATAACTTAGAAGAAATAGTTTGATGTTTTAATAATGGATCTTATAATACCCAATATCAGGAAATATCGAGAAAAATGGAATGCATATGACCATCAAGGACTGTAACACTAAAAAAGAAACTGCGGACTACGTTGATCTCGCAGAGATTCCTGTAGACAGTACAATGGCAGTACAGAGAAAACTTTTCAACCCTTTTTCTATTACTGTTCTATTACTGTTACACACAAATAGTTAAATTGTCAGGAGATTCATAATTTAAAGAATCGCTTGAACTCAATACAGTTGACTTACTAAAACGTATTCCAATAGGATTCAGTTCTATTTGAGTCTGAATTATTTAGAAATTACCATTGTAATTATAGTAAAATTTTGAATATCAGCATCAAATACATTGCACTAATATTAAAATAACATTACCAATGTATCAACTACTCAAGAATGTATCAATACTCACATTTAATGTTTTATCATAAAGGTCCTCTGTGATTCTCACAATTTCCAATTCGCCTGAAATATTGGAAAATTAAGTACTTGTTTTCTTCAGATATGTATAGAGCACTAGAACATTTTTTACCATCACAAATGATAATTCCACCGTTGACACTCATTTCAAACAAGAAATTGTTTTTAATTTTAAAAGTTTTTTATCTCTGAAAGTCAAATAAAACAATTTTGTGTGCAAATCAGCAGACAACTTAGTCCAATTCTTGTCTTTCCAAAATATGAATCCCAACTAAACTTTATTAAAATAAATTGAACAAAATTGTTGATAAAATTTTGCTTTGAGAGCTTTGAATTTCATTTTAGCACTTGGAAAGTATATTGATAATACGGTAATTTGCCGGTCTGTTTATAGATAAAAACCATCATCACATATATACACACATGCCTTACATATATCAGTGAAAATGATGACAGTTCACTATTTTAATAAAACTTAATGAAATATAATTCATACGCATGTTGTTTTTGAAAAAAATATTCTTTTTCAAAATTTCGTGTCCATACATAAAATTTTTTTAAACAGAATAAACAGTGCCATAGTTGAAGAAATATAGCTTTTCCCAAAAGGGTGCGATACTCGTATGTTAATGATTATTTAATAATAATAAAATTTGATACTTTATGTTTGTTAGACCATATGTAACTACTTAGTGCAAAAATAGTTAATACCTTTCCCGATTTCTGATACCAATTTTACCGTGAATTCAAAACTTTATTTCGACTATCATCTTACACTAAACAAACCAAAAGTTTCATCAGTATAACCAGAAAGCGGAGCAAATGAGTGGGGCTCCAAAGAATAATAAAATTATTTTTGTCAATTAATTTAAGAATATAAAATAAGATATTAAAATATTCCCTATGAGAACTAAACAACAACAAAAATGCTTAATATTAATTTTAAGGCCATGTGCGAGTTCAAGTAAATTTATGGTCATTTAAGGGAAATAGTAAATTTTGTCAGCAAGGCAGTATTTACTAGAATTTAGAGTAGGTAAATTAGGTGTTACCATTGTGGAAATTTTATAAGATGTTTAGTAAATAAATAAATAAATAAATTTATAAACTTTTAACCAAAAATAATAAATAAGTACAATAAACAAATGAATAAATATTTACATAAGTGTAGTACAAAAAATTCCTGGAAAATTTCAATTTACTTTACCTCAATTTACTCGAACTCGCACACGGCCTAAATCGTAAATGTGTTTTTACTTGTTGCTCATTATTGCGGATTCTTTTTTTTTATTATAAAATACTGCTTCAGACACAATTCTGTAGAAGGAAGCATCACCCATATTTTCCCTTTTAGCTACACCCATGAAAAATACATAATTGTTACGTATATAATAATAAACAAGTGACGACGCTTTATACAGACAGAGTGAACGGAAGATGGTTCAAGACATTTACAGCAAGTGGTTTAAATTGTATTGATATGTAAACTCCAATCCTGCAAGCTATCTATTTCAGAATCATAAAAAAGTAAAACCGTTTTTCGAAAATACTGAGAAAATCGCAGTAAGAGACAGTTTCGTCCTCGATCTCTACACCGAACTTGAGCTCTAATACAAAAATATTGTACATCTATTGAAATATTTTAAAATACTTCCACTAGAAGTTCCTCAAGCTTCATGAACTTTTTAATTCAAAAAGATACCGTAAACAAATAGATGATTTTGAAAAATCGCTTAAGAAAAAAAAAATCGGCAGTATGCAACATGTGTAACATGTGCTTCCAGTAGCGGCATAAGGAAGAGTGCTTTGAAGTGACGGCTTAGGGCTACAGAAATATCAAGTCGCCAGAAACAGATTTTGAGAAGTTCCTTAAGAAAAAAAAAGGTCAATCTGCAAAAACTAACATATGGTTTCCGTTAAGGAAGAGTGCGTTGAAGCGACGGCTCAGGACGACAGATAAGACAGGGCGCCAGCACCAATTTCAAAATAGCTTTTTTTTAAGTTGATCTTAATTGCTATCAAACTATATATAAGGGTTATATAATACCTTTTGTATTATACTATACGTATATTTTGTAAGCAGTAAACTTTAAGGTTGTGATATATTAGATCGTATTGACCAGTGCGCTGTAACCAGCGGCGCTGATATAAAGTAGTTTTCATGATTATTTATAATCATATCACTTTTCTCATTTCTTACTCTTGTTTTTTAGTAATCTTGATAATATTTAGAGAAGAGAAGAGCTTTCTCATACACTCTGTATTTAAGTCAGTATTGAACGTTTTCTACTCTATTTAACTTGAAGGGTTTATTTGTGAAAATGGGCATTTCCCGCTACATCACATTTTTTAAAAAAAAATATATAGAAATATTTGTAAAATTACTCATACGCCCGGGTATTTTCTTGAAAAAACTAGAAAGTTTTTTTCTGTAGGAAAATAAGAACGAAATATTCCTCTGAAAAAATATTCTTAAGATAATATCAAAAATTATTAGGCCTGATATAAAAAAGTCGGTTTAATTTTTATAGTATTTTTCGTTATAGTCTTATCCGTCCTACAACCATCTGCGGTGTCTCCTCCGTTAATATATTCTACAAGATACATTAAATAGATTTAAAATAGAAATTTTAATAAATATAAAAAGGAGTCAATCAATCAAATAATTATGTCATATTTAGTCTCAAAAATAAAATCGTTCCAATGTTTTTTAACTACATACATTTATTAATTCAATTTCTAAGAATATTAACATAAATTCAATAGTTTAGATTAGAAGTACTACATGGTGAGAATTTTTATGCATAGGATTTATGCGTTGATCGAAAGTTTTTCCATTGAAAATAAATTCGGTATAAGGATTAGTACTCAGAATCTGAAAATCATTTAGTTTACCAATTTTTTGTGAGAATAATGAAGTAAAAATGGCTGTAACAGCTTTTGGACGCTTTGTGCGTAGATCTGGATTTATATCATCTAAACCAATTCCTTGGGAGAGTTCACGTGTCAATTCTATTGTATATTTTGTAACCATATTCCCAAATCCATTTCGTTCATAGTCAGGCAATGTCGCCAGAAACATAAGTTCACATAGACTATCGATTTTGAACATGCTAAACACATCGACTTTTCCATCGACCTCTATCATGAAATCCATTAAGGCTTGAGCCTGTATACTGTGAGTACTTTCATTGCGAAATTTTATAAAAAATGGCTCCTCATTATTATCTGGTAAGAACTAGCAAAGATAATTAAAGTACTTGATTAAATATGTCTTTATTTAATGTGGTTTTACTTACTTGTATTTTATTAAATGCAACTGATACAATTTTTCCACTCGTAGCCTCAACTACCACTAATGAAACTCCATCTTCTGCTGTGATGCGACAAAGTTCACGTAATTCCAAACGGGATTGCCGATTTTCTGGTAAATTTATTTCACAACCATTACAAACAGATTCATTTAAAAAGAATGAGGCATCAAGTATCTGAGAAAATATCACAAAATATATAGTTGGAAATATAAGCAGATTGAACTTCAAATAATATGTATACACTCTAACATAAACAATTTATTAAAAGTAACATTCAAAAGCATACTTAGTGATAAAATAGTTTATTTTGTTCTGACTTTAAAAATTAAAATTAAATAAAAATGATAAACTTGTGTTATTATGACGATAGTGATGATAATAATACTGGTTTATTAGTTAGGCTCAGGCTTTTATGTGCTGCGACCAGCTTGATCTATTATGCACCCCTTTGTAATTAGACATTTAGTATTTCCAGGAATCGAACCAGCTCCTTCGGAAAGAGTTTTTGAAGGATTTCGTCCTCTAATTGGTATGCATCTAAAATTTTATTTCTTCTCTGGCCAAGTGTAGCACAGTTGGTGATCAGATGTTCCATAGATCTTCATCATAACAAAATCCGCAAATATTTGTGTCGGATATACCTATTTTGTGTACCTTCTGCTCAAAAAGTACTTGGATTTTGTAAATAAAACACACAAATTTAAATTTTATTCCAAATTTATTTTTTCTCCTTCTAAATATGCTCCTTCTGAAGCGATACACATATGCCAACGCTTAACCCAATCTTCCATACACTTTTCGTAGGCCCGTGAAGGTATGGCTTTTAGTTCCTTCAGCGAATTCTCTTTTACCGATTCAATCGACTCAAAACGCTTACCACGGAGGTGCAATTTGAGTTTCGGGAACAGGAAAAAGTCGCACGGATCCAGATCTGGCGAATATGGTGCCTGAGCGTGACAGTGGTGCCGTGTTTGGTCAAAAAATCGCGTACAACAATAATTTTCCATAGTAAAAATCGCTAAATACACTTGAGGTAATCTCACATTAACAGCTGCTGTAAACAAACTAATTGACAGATGGCCAATATAACAAAAAAAAAATTTTTTTGAAAAAAGTCAATTACTTAAGGAGTAGTTAACAAACAACAAAATCCTTTTTGAGCAGAAGATATGTTATGATGATAAATCAGCAGTTATATTATGCTATTGTCTATGATGAGTAGTTATTATTATCGTTGGACTTTTGAACTTAAAAAAGACGAAATTATCTTTCTGCTCAGATTTTTATTCAAAATCTATTCACATTAAAAGGCAATTATGCCTTTAAATAATAAGTGTACAGAATAAACTAAATTTTTCTGTTAAAAATATATTATATATTAAATTTCTTTAAATATATCCAAATAGAAAAATTTAAGTGAATAAAATTTAAGCATTCGTGAGTGCATTCAATTTATGACGTCCGAATATCTGGAGCTATGAACAAAAAATTTCAAACAATTTTAGAATGAGGCAAATACTCAAAAATACAAAATATATGATATGAAAAATTAATATATACGTATGGGCAACTAATTTACTATGCAGTGACGACTACTTACATGCAGTAACGACTACTTACATGCAGTGACGACTACTTACATGCAGTGACGACTGCTCTAAGGTGCGGAGGTGTGCGGCCCACACCCTAATATAATTTGCAAATTGTCAAATAATATATATAAATTTATTAAATATCTTTACATCGAGAATTCATATTATTACATTTTCATATATATATTTTTAAAGATCAAAGTTTTAGCAAAAACAATTAAATATAATTGTCTATGAAAACTCGATTAATTCGCTTCTCTTAGCTATTATAGTCGTTAGTTGTGCTCATAAGTTTGCAGCTCACACCGCAAAACATTTCTATCATATTTCGTCTTTCCTCTTTAAGCAATTGCATTCATAAATTTCTGTCATAAGTGTGCACAAAAGTAGAATGAACAAAATAATGTGCTTAATATATGAAAAATAGAGATTGGGTATTGTATGGGAGTACCTGGTAGCACATTTATGCGTTGCAAGTGTGTTGCATTGTGTTCTCAATATATATATATAACTGACTAAATTGCATGAATTCCGATATGTTACACACAAAAGACAAAAAACAAACAAACAAAAACTAATTTCTAATCGTGGTTACATTTTTTCTTAACAGTCAATTTACTATATATAATGCATATCGTCTTTATAATGGAACTGTGATTTTCTTTTATTAAGTAATTTTATAGCTTAATTGTATTTTCAATAATGCTATGAAATTACAGTACAGTTAATATAAAAAGCCTTTATCGTGATTATTAAATTAGTTATACTTATCTACATGCAATTCTAGTTTAATGCAATTAGCCAAACATGAACCTTACTTTAAAGTTACGTATTTAAACAATTAATTTATTAATACTTACATTTAAAGCTTCCTCTAATTTATCTTGTGTTAAAGATCTTATCTCGAATTTATCTAAAAATATAAAAACCTCATTATTCGATTTAAATTTATAATTGTATATTAAATATAATAAATTCTTAAACCAATACGTTTTTAAACATTTACTTTAATTTAAAATAAACGTACTTACCATTATTAACTTTAGCCCAAAGTCTTCCGTTATTAGGTCTCATAGTTCTAAACTGAAAAAAGAATCAGATATAGCAATTAAATGTTTTTAATATAAATCTTTGAGCACAGTTGCTAAGTCGTTCATTCACCAATAAACATCAAACAGAACTATTTCACATAAATATTTTGGATTCTAAAATCTCAAAATTTTTCCCCACATTCGTATTATTTATTGCTATGTTTATGAAAGAGCGCTAGAAAATGCTAGACATAAGATACTCTCACTGATTAGCAACATTTTGAGATACCTGCTATACACTTTACAATTTAATCAATTAAGATTTTGTTATCATCGCTTTCACATAATACTCTATAGTCAGCCGTGCCGCTGATAATAACAAAAAGTTTCTCTGATTTCGATAATAAAGATTCAATGTAAGAAAAAATATAAAAAAATAATATATATAATAATTATGTGAAAGGTACTGCCCAATATTATATTAGTTAATCGTTCGAACTGAGCTTATTGCTGTTCTCTAAATTATATAATATGCAAAAGGGTGGAATCAAGTTAAGTATTTAGAATAAGTTGGGAAAATTAGAATACATTGCTTTCATTTACCATATTTGCGTTCATTTAGTAACGTGAGACTTAAAGTCAACCTTTTCAAATATAAATCTATGAGAAGTAAATTGCACATCTGTAAAAATAAAAGATATTTTGAGAAAATTAACGTTTTGGCAATATCGTATATCGCTATAATTCAGCTTTTAAAAGAGCTGTAAAAGTTTATCATTTGCATTTTATATTTTTATAATTTCTTTTTATAAATCGATATTATTAAATATATTCAAAACTATATTCAACATTTAAATATTAACAATTTTTTCAATGTATTCAGTATTTAGTTTAAAAGAATGAACTTTCCATTAAATTATATTGAAAGTGTTTAGACGTATCTGGTAAATCGATCAAGTAATAAAATAATTTCTCGGCAGTGTTCAAATATTGAACTGCGAAAACAGCAGATTTTTGTTTATTTCTATTTTAGTTTTTTAACAGTCTTTTTCGTTTACCTTAGCATATGATCGGATGTTTGTCGGTATCCATACAAAATTTATTCTAGTTTAAATCGTTGAAGTGTAAAATATTTTATGCTTATTAAGAAAACATTTTTAAAACAAAAATCGATATACCTTATTTTTAATAAATAATTGACAAAACAAATGTGCTATAAATTATAAATAAGAAAAACCAGTTTACAATTACATATTTTAAATTAAAAAATTATTTTATTATTAAAAATGCTTAACATGAAAATTAAAACATAATCCCTAACAATATTTTATATATATTGAATATATTTAACCTGTAGATTAGTGCACGAATGGCGCCTCTTTGAGAGAGCGTGACTTCAACTCGTAGATACAATCAAAAAATACAAACAGATTGTCAACAATATTTTAATATTGAAAATAGAATCGATTTTCAAATTTACTAATTTAAGGATAGTACTTTTATACAGACATTTTATTATAAATGTTTGGTAAATAACACATTAAAAGTAATCATTTTAATTGCAAAAGAAACGAAAAATCAAATTTAAAACAAATTTATTATAAAAAACAAATATGTACGCTGATGTATAATTTAATACAATTTAACTTAATAATATTTTTCTATAATCAAATACTAAAAAATAATTAATAATGGCAAACGTATAAAGAAACATGGATACAGCCATATAATAAACATTTTTTTTCTTATTTCTATATTGCATTGGATAATATAAATGTAGCATGAAATAGATGCATACTAATTTCCCCAGTGTTTACACTCCGACGATTATTTTATACTTCTTGTGTGGTGAAAGGAATATTGACGTTAGATGTCGTGTTAATCGCGTATTACACATTTTTTGTCAAACTTTTTATTATCGCTCTCTATTACACATCAAAACAGTCGTCATCATGAAATTTTGCATGTGAGTCAACAAAAATCCGATTGTATATAAAAAATACAAGCAAGTTTGAGGAAAAAAATAATAATTATAACAATAATTAATGATCTACATATTTTATAATATTAAATATTTGATTCTCAGCTTTCCTTTTTTTCTAGTAAATTTTAATTTCGTTAAAATCGCTGATTGACGTTTGATAATTGTGACTAAACACAATATTTTTTCTTGCAAATTAAATCTTAATAAGGATTAAAATCATTTTAAATGTTAATATGTATAATTAAATTTTTTTTGTAATTGCTCAGAACAATTTCAAATTTTTTTGATCACTTACCTATGTGACTTCAGTGTTATATTTGACGTTTATTTATATATTTTATTATAATATAAAATGTTGAAATAAATACATATAATGTAATATTTATAGTAAATAGTAAATGCATATAACACATTTATAGTAAAAACATTATGTTTAACAAATATTCTCTCACTTCGGTAGAATGCAGCTAATTTAAATTATTGATATCTTTTAACTAATATCGCGCCTTGCCCTGATTGTGTTTTAAGTAGTTAGCGGAAACGTCAAAGTAAAATACATTCGTGTAAATTGAAGCATAAAAATTATTTGACAACTCTTATTAAACTCGTCATTATTAAAAACAACAACAAATGTAAACAATGAATGTCAGTGTCAAATGTTAAAAATATTCTGATAATATCATTAGTTAGGAACATGAAATTATAAAATGGTTTCTAAAAGAGAAACTTAATATAAAAAAACATAATTTAAACGAATACAATAATATATGTAAGGAGAAGATTATATTCTCTATTATATTAAAGGTCTACAAACAATTAATAGATGTAATAAATTGTAAAGCATCACAAACCTTAATTTGTACCAAGAACGTTTAATAACTTCATCTATTAAGAATTCATACGAAAAGTTGCCTTGGTTACCTCAGTCGTATTTTGCTGTACACAAAAAAACAACCCAACTAAAAAAATTTAAGAACATGTTGAAATTAATAAGAATGCTCGTCGATTGGTTGCTGCCGGTTTTCTTCAGTTTCATTAGACCTTTGATCAAATGGTTTCTACGATCATTCACGCGTCTATCCGAAATACAAAGAATCGTTTACGGTGCACCAGCTGGAGCTGTGCGCACTATACGCGTTGAAAACTGCTTACAGCAATCAAGAAACCAACTTATTCAAGAGACAATAAACGAATTTAATACTATAGTTGAAAATTGCAGTGATGAGGAATTTGAACAAATGCCTGCTAGAATGGTTAGTATTGTTAGCAGAACGAAGAATATTAAACCATCAAGTCATCCTGATTTTGGTCACCTACTCGGTAGATGTGTAGAACAAATTTGGAGTTATAGACGATTAGTGTACACAGTAGATCACTTACGCGCTATACCTTATGATTCGAACAATTTGCAACATGAAGAAATGCTACTTGAATTATGGAACTATTTAATGCCAAATGAACCACTCACAGGTAGAATATCCAAACAATGGCAAGATATTGGATTTCAAGTGAGAATGATTAAATTTATTATTATAAAAATATCTTAATTTATATTGAAAATATCTTCAATTGCAGGGTGATGATCCAAAAACAGACTTTCGTGGTATGGGCATACTTGGTTTAGAAAATCTTTTATATTTAGCGAGGGAATATAATAATACAGCACGGCATATTTTGTCGCATTCAATGCACCCAACAAGTGGTTACACATTTGCTATAGTTGGGATTAATCTTACTTATATGGCTTTTAATTTACTTAAGGATGAAGAGGCCAAAACACATTTTTACAACAATGCTGAGTCTTTTAAACAACCTTGCTCACTAGAACATTTTAATAAATTCTATTCTTATTTATTTTTTGAATTTGATCATTACTGGATAGATTCTAATCCAACTAACATTATGGATTTTCGTTCAATATTTCAGTCATTTGAAGTTATAATTATGGAAGCTCTCCATGATAAAAATTGCTTATTTAAAAGCAATTTAATTGTTGAGGATATATAAAAATATTAAGATATATAAGGGTATAAATATAATTAGTAATTTATGCGATAAGAGGTTACTTCGAATTTAAATATATTTTGAATAAATTTGATATTTTTCTAATAGGGGCATAAATAAATTATTGTATACTTAAGTCTTTTATGACAATGAGTTTTAATAGGACCATATTTATTATTTTATACTGTTTTAATCATAAAATCTTACTTTACACATAATTATTTTTTAACAGTTTAAATACGTACTGTTCTTTAAATTTTGCAAAAAAAAAAACTATCATTTGTTGAAATATTTATGGTAAGCAGTTTATTATAAATATCCTTACACTTTGTAGACTGTAATTTATTTAATAACTATGATGTGAAAAATTATTGTCTGAAAATTATATATTTTATGACATTATAATTTATTTTTTATTTTATCCTAACTCAAAATATACGAATACATTATAATATACATTTACGACTTCCAATTATTATATATTTTTAATATTTGGTAATAAAAAAAAAACAATTAGTTTTTATATTAATATAAAGTTTAGCTAAATAAAAACTATTAGGTTTTACACATATATATAAAAACCTTGGCTTATATGAAAATTATTAGTTTTTATATTAGGTTAGTTTCTAGCTGATGAATAGACACGTTATAGACCAGTTTGTAAAATCCGTACTATCAAACCACCGGCGATGACCTTATATTTCATGAAGTGTTTAGATTTCACATACAAAAAAATTTTATTTAAATATATATATATATATATATATATGTACAAGAATATAATACATACATATATATTAATATCATATGTGTATTGTATATAATATATATAAATATATATAATTTATATAATATCATATATAAATATTATTAAATGGGAATGAGATTCTCTTAATTCATTCTGATGGTTTATTGAATATATTCAAAACTCCTATATTTGTTATAAATACTGTCTCAGAAATGGAACTTGAAACAGTTGCCTAGTACAAATCTACATAGCGAAGATTTCTAGTACTTGATCAAACATTAAGGTTCATTGGTAATTAGAAAACTGGAATTCATGTGCCATTACCATTACCCCTATGCCATTCGATTTACTCAACGCTGATAGCTTGATAATTTATATTACTAATTAGATGGTAATAAAAAATACTATAAGTTAATGTTCTTTATTCATACGTTGCTTATACCTACAGCGTTGTTTCTTTACCACCACTCCGATACATGTAACTTCTTTATCTGTACACACATGAACATTTACTGAATACCTCCAACTTTTATAGAAGCAGACGCGTTTATTCTGCAAGTAAACCTGAAGTCCGATCATTATCTGATGGGCAATCACCTAATTTCTTCGTCAGTCTGCAAGAACTGTCTTTACTAAATTGAGGCCAAGATAAAGATACTAAAAAGTTATTTATGACTTATAAATATGTCTGTCACTAATGTGTTCTCTAACTGCAGCTCTACTCCATATTATGCCATATATTTGTTGTCGTGCCCAAATGCACACTACTCTATTTATGGCAACGACAATTGAGATAGTAATTTTCAAAAATACTCTTATTCTTCAACATATCGCTCGACCTATGCCATCATTTGATAATGGCAGAGTGTCATCAAAGAAAATTAGACTTCTACTCACAGTTTTCTACAAGTTTTTGTCCTTAAAGAATAATAAATTTTTTGGCGAAAAACATACTGCTTTCTGTTTAGTCTACGCAATTTTTAAAGATTACAGTATTTTTCTCCAGTAAAAACCTAAATTCGTATTGTATACTTACCTCTATAGGTATTATTAATTGATCAAATTATATGTACCAACCATTTAAATTTGCGATTTAAATTTGTTTTTATTCGTAACTAGATTAGCAGAGTTTTTGAATGCTTAATTTTATATTTACGTAAATATATTGTATGTTTATATGTGCTTAAAATGTATTTATGTTGTAATGCATACGCATATGTTACGCACAATAAATGCTGAGAAATTTGTATATATTGTTGTATATTATTAAGGTATTTAAGTGATTAATTATATATATATATATATATATATATGCAGTGACTTCAAATTATTAAAAAAAGAAATGCTTTCGTTTTTTATACATAAGAAGTAATTAACATTAAAAACAATTTAACGTATACATTTTATATTATTAAATTGTTAATTAAATTAAACATAAGATATTGCGGCTTTTCATCAAATTAAATTATCAAATAAATATCAGTACATATTAAAATTATTAAAAAATAGTAATTAAAATTATCAAAAACAATAATACAAATAGGTAGTAATAAAATCACAATAATTCACTTTAGGAATGATTAAGTAAAAAGCATGATTTATATATATACATGTATATATATAAAACACAAGCAAATGCTAAATTTCAAATGCAAATACAAAGACAATTATAATTATGTCAGTCAGTTACGAGAGATGATACCAAATTTAGTGCGCATACGTATTCAAATATCATCATTTTTGTTTAATTTATAGTATATCAAATAAATTCAATTACTAATATATATCTATGCCTGGTATATAAAATATTATTTGTTAACAAAACTAGCAATTCTTTCGATTTTAAAATTAATTTTATAAAATAAACTTTGAAATTCATGATCATCATTATCATGTTGCTTATTTATTCTTTATATATATTAAACTAAATATTATGCACTGCATTTACCTTTTATTTAAAAATATTTTCTTTATGCAATATAGTAAAAATCGGTCAAATGGTAAAAAAATGCATTTCTAACGATAGAACTTAACCTCCGCTTCTACACAGTCTTTCATTAATTCATCTAATTCGTCTAAATCATTAGAAGTATCATGATCTACAAGATATTTAGTGACTTCACTAATGCAAGAAGTTTCTAGATTCCTAAGATCATCCACTGCAGTAGGTTTACGCTGTGCGTGTAAATAATGCAATAAAGTGACATCTCTATCAGCAGAGACTTTAGTTAAAGGTGAAATTTTTGGATTTGGGGCAAAGACAAAGGGCTTAAATACAGATTGATTAACATTTGGTGTACAAGTGAACCAATGAGTGGATATGCCTTTTGAAGTCAGCAACGAAACATTAGATGCGAGGGAAGTATCTGCACTTTTAGCCGCACGTAAAGTTTCGAACATATTTAACAATTCGAAAGATCCATCACTGGATGGTTCATTTTCGTCCCATGTTACTTCTGAAGAGGCATCAAAAACTGCAGCAAAATTTAATTCACCCTACAAATATAATTTTTAAATAACACAAGCTTATATAATATCCAATAAATGTACTTACTTCGCCATTCCACACACCTAATGTTTTTAAAGCATCATTTAATTCTGCACTGGATTTATTTATTGTTGTAGTAACGGCTAAGCTTTTACTACTTATACGATAAAATGTTGTTATATGTTGTGCTGCCCATAATTTGACAGCGCAACTCACTACCCAAACGTTTACGGGATCACATATTACAAAATTCATCTTTGCATCGTTAGAAGCATGATTTTCCACTAATGAGCCAATTCGTTCAACTGCTTCGCCTGCATCTTTTGACGTAGCTAACGCATACCTAAATTAAAAACAAAATAATTAATAATTTATAAAACTTATTTATGCATTTTAAAGTGACAGCACAATTGATACCTATTTCTTTCTTATCGATGATTTAACAGGTCATGAGAATTGCCTTGATAATTGTTTGACCATCAAAGTGGTCAAAAGTAAGACATGACTTACCATAGCATCAATATTTATGCTAAAATTTTTAAAATAACTGACTGGAGGTAATATGAAGAGCACACATGACACACTACACGTACGGCATAACCCGTCTATAATGAGAAAGTAACAGAGCAACTGATCAGCCTTGCTCGCACCTCACTGTACACTACAAATGAGTTACTAACGGGAAAATATCTTATAGTCAGGCGTTAGGAAATACTTTTACCAACCTCTTGTCTTAGAAAGTCATAGAAGGAATAGGAAAATGTAAATCATGTACTCTACCATTGTCACGTCACATACGCGCCAAAAGACAGTTACGCACCTTAGGGTATTAATTTATATATGTTACATAGTTTTATTTTTTTTATTATTAATACTCAAAATGAATTAATTTAATAGTATAGAATAGGAAAATTAAGTAGAACAATAGGAGCCAGAATGGATGAAAATGTTGAATCTAATCTGAGAGCAAATGAAAAAATCTTGCTATTATAATTTATTAGCGATAATGTAGACATAAATGAATAGCGGGTAAATTTTTGTATGCTCTTGAATATAAAAACATATGGACGAATATAACAGTGAATATAACTGTTAAGCATATTGCGAATTCGTGCACAAGACAGTGTTATATATAGATTATATAATGAATATGAGGTCCTAAACAAATATATACTTTCAAGTATAATTATTTCAATACATGTATATTTCCTATGGAACAGTATTGGTCAACTTATATTGCAATCAAAAGAAATCTAAGTAGAAGAGGTTATATGTGTTAACTAATACTGTAGCTGAAAAAGGTATGTTTACAATGCAATAACTTATATAAGTTAATATTAGTGAAAAATTTTTATTTAATTTGTTTTCACCTAACAACATCCGTAGATAGTAAATTCCCACTGTTTTTTTCTGGTTCATTTGTGGTCCACGTCACTGCCACACACACACTACGCTCATTTGCACCTATGTCTCCACCCCAAATGTTCGTACTTGGTCGTTGTAAAATTAATCGTAATGTTTCACTACTAACTTCTGGCGTTGCTCCACCGTCAGACTAAAATATTTCATTTTAATACATTGATTTAAAAAAACTTGAAATTAATGCCTTACGCTTCCTTCTACAGCTGTACTCGCTTCGTAATATTGTACCTCGCACGACGCAGCATCACCCGATGATAAAGCATTTTCAAAATTACGTCCCAAAACTGTAGTCCCTTCCTCACAATATGGTGGTACGACAACAAAGCAGTCACTAGATGAGCTCATCTTTTACGATTTATAGAAAATGTCTGTTTTCTTTCTCCTTTCGTATGTTTTAAAAGCCGCAGACAATGGTAATTGATTTTTCCAGCTGTTCTGGATTTAATAAATTTTTCACAAATTACGCGTCTCACGAAAACAATTGTTCCTTTTCAAATAAATTATTTTGTATTTTTAATAAACACAGTTCAATAAATTGATTATTTTTATTTTAATTTTTATTAATCTACAATACAATTTGAGACACTCGCATACAAGAAAGCTCTTCTCTATAAATCCGCAATTGAAACGAGACTAAGGAGAAAGAGAAAAAGTAATATTTTCCTTTTTAACGAACGAAGTATTTTCATTTTTTTTGTCGATTGCTTCGATAAATATTTTGCTTGTTTAAACGATTGCGCTGAGTGTTATCGTACCTCTGCCAAAAATGATCAGTTTGAAAAAATGTTTTTTTAATTCTTTCATATGCATTATATAATTATTAGTAGTGAAGTTTTTAATTAAATTTAATTAATTATTTTAATTAAAATTAAAGCAAATTAAAATGGAAATATATTCTTGAAGGTATACGATATGATATCATACCGGCATATCGAATATGTTGCAGTTGTTGTTGTTATTTTTTGCGATTTCTCAAGTTGCTGACCGATTGTTGCAGTTGTTCGTTGATTTGTATTTATTGTTGTAATGTATGATTTTGCACCGCAGTGCGTATTAAAGTAAATATCAATTTAGGCTGGAAATTAAATTAATGTTTTAAATAATTTGTATCAATTCAACAAATAATTGTAACAATTATAAAAGTCTATGAAAATATAAGATAAAAAAAAAATTCTGCTAATAATATTATATTCTTTTTTGTAACCAAAAATATTATATAATTTGTTTAAACGTAATAATTGGTAAATTTAAATATAATACAAAATTATAATTTTTAATATTTATTATTTATAATTAAACAAATTATATTTTATCTTTGATAGTCATCTTCAGGGAAACTAACAAAATATACAAATTATAGCGGAAAATATAAAGAAAATCATACAATATATATAATAATAATAATAACAACAAAAACCAACAACGCAAAAAGAGAATAAAAATTATAAAATACATACAGTCACCGTCTGATTGGTGTTTATTGACAATACAATGAATAAAATGGATTACCTTAATATTTTAGAAGTCAATTTACCACCTAGTGTTTAAAAAGCGCTGCTGGATTCTTTAACATACCGCTTAAATTGTTCAAGAATGACTAATGTATCATACTGCAAAACAACTGGACCATCCCCCACAATTAGCGGACCTCATTGAACATTAATGGGAACATCTGAACAGGCAAATTGGTAAAAGGGACATCACTAGCATAGACTCTCTGAAATCTGTGTTGTTGCATTAAATCTGTATTGTTGTTTTTAGCATTAATTTTTAACCGTTGTTCTTTTTCAATTTGAAGCTGAATTCTTATAAAATATTTTCGCAAATTACAAACACTTGAAATAAAAAGGTTTCATATCTTTGTAATTTATTAAAACATAAACATTTAAACAGTTCTTGAGTTAATTTTAATTATTTAACGTTAAAATTAACGTTAATTTTAGATTAAGCAGAATAATTTAGGTTAAGTTTTCGATTTTAAAAGGAATAATAATTTCTATATAAATTCTGTATAAATGATGGTCGAATTGAAGAAAATGTAATATATGATTTATATAGTTTTGAAAGAATACGTAATCCTTTATGATATGTGCTATTGAAAGTAGTGTAGAGGAGTAGACAGAAACGACAAGACGGGTAAAATGTGTTTGTTTATATGTGAGGTTGATAGTCCTAGCCTGACTCTTATGAATTATTGTTAATCTATTCAGTTACATGTTAGTTAGATTTATAGTTCTTCGTTGTCAGTAGATTTTCATTTATACTGTTGTTATTGTACTAGTCTACAAGCTTGTAATCATAATTTTGGCAATAAGTATAGTATTTACATATATTAAAACAAAATACCAAGTTTTTGTAATACCAAATTTTGTTCTTATTTAGTTATATATATATATATAGTTTTAATTGAGCTCAATTTTTGAAACTTTTCGATTTATTTTACTTGAACTTCACTGCATTTTTAATATCTAACTTGATTACTTTCATCGCGTTGCCAAGATGGGAAAATGAAGTAGTGCTGCTATTAAAATGTGATTAACTAACATTTTATAATTGTTATCATCTTTATGGTTATGGTTAATCGATATACATCTCGTATATTTAGGTAAGTGCTAAATTTAGTCGTGAAGTAAATTATTATTTAAAACTTCGATTTTAATCTTTAAGGTTAAAAATGATTTATATCATGTCATACCGTTTCTAAACTTTTAGTACAATATATCTTAAAGCTGACAATTATTGTTATTGTTCATTACTGTTTCACACTGACAACAAAAATCCATTACAATAATAGATATATAAGGCTATGTTTAATAATTTAATAATAGGACTTCCACTTATATATTTATAGCAGCAAGATAGTAGAAAACAATAAATGCCCGTTTTACAGATGACACGAAGCTCCTAGGGCTTAAAATATATTATGACAGCAAAATTTTAAAGTTATTTCAAGAAATTTTAGACAAAGGTAGCACTATTTTGGACATAGAGACAAAGTTACTTTAGTTGGGCAATTTATTTAGTGGTTAAATCGGTGATATAGAAAGTACATTTGTGGAGAAAACAGGTATTTGAATATAAGACTTCTAGTCAGTACCTGACAAAAAGTAGATAAAATATTGTATATCTATTAAAAACAAATAAACCCGCCATTAAAAAATTTTTATTTATATTTAATTTTCATTTCATTATTATAAACTAAACTTGTCTATTGATGAAAATCTATTGATGGTAAATCCATTAGTACAACAAAATATAATTTTATATCACGTTTTTTTATAATTTTAAAATTATTTAGTATTTAATCCATCTAAAATTTCATGAATGCAAAATTAATGACAAACAAAGATATTTTAAATATAATATACATATATTTACATATTAATTTTAAAATCACTACAAAATATTACAGTTGCATAAATTTATTATTCAGCATTGATATATAATATACACACAAACATCGCACATTTAAAAATTTTAGATAGTTTATCAACTATTACATTCAATATTAAAACTACTATTAAAAATTACATTAATATAAAAATTACTTATCATCTATGTATATACAAATAATAGACAATTTCCTTACAAACATTAACTATAAATTCTTAACTATACATTACTATAAATTCCTTTAAAGTAAAACACAAAAAACAAGAGTTAGAAGTCTACCAAATTTAAATGTAATATTAGAAATAGTTTTTAATTAAAAATATTAATATATATTAATTATAAATATAAATATTAATTGGTTTTCTTAATTTTTTGCAATTTTTGTCACTTTATAATTTGTTACATTGAATATGATTTTCAGTGAAATTCCGTTTTAACCCTCAACTGCCCATTGTATTAAATATGATACAAACCATTTTAAATGTCTAATACACTCTGTCATTTAATTTTAAGATAAAATTGATATTTATTCTTATATTTTGTTAAACGAATTTTCATGTTCAAATACAAATATTAAATAAATAAAATTTTTTCTTTCTTAGAGAATTGCTTTTAGTTTTTATTTTAAATTTATTGTATAAACGAGTTTAACTCTTGGCAGGGCACGAGTTTAAGTTAGTCTGTGAATATGGATATTTAAACAAATGACGTCATGAAAAGTAAAGCAGCACTTAAAGTACACATTGGGAATATACGGGTTATATGAACCAAATGTTTAATATATGTCTATGCACTGGCCTTAATTGAACGAGTACAATTTTTGCTGGACAGAGCATTTAATCTTTAAGAATTTCAACTGGAGGCTTGTTTGAGAATATGAAAATATGGTCTAAAAGAATACACTGATTTGATATAGTGTGCAATCAATACTTAACATCAGTGATGCTGCTTCCTTTGATTTCGGACACGAAAATAATGATCCGCAGATACAATGCAGAGCGAAGACTGTACTAATCGTGGTGACATTGGGGTGTCCACTGATTGCCATCATTTAAATACTCAATAAAATTTTGAAATTCGATTTCGATACATAATCATATATAAATAAATACATAAATTTACATCGAGTCATATCCTTAAATAAAAAAAACATTAATTAATATTATACATAACATCGTTTATTCTCTATATTATATAGAAAATAGACGTGTTTTTAACTTGATGTTAATTAATTTGAGTGTGTAACTCAATTGTATAAATTTTAAGACAAACGGTCAAATATTTACTTGAAAGATTCAGTATATCAAAACCCCTATTAATAATAATATAAAATCAATGCAAAATTATATAAATCAACTCTAAATGATTTTTTCATCAAATAAAAAGTTGAGCAGTCAAAGGTTAATTTGGGTTTACAAATATACTTTGTATTTCGCCTAAGATTCTTTCCGTAACTTACCAAATTTCTTTTTTTTTTATATCGGAAATCTATTTCGATTCAGGAACTTCTTTTTTAAAATACCGTTCTTTTTCCACAACCGTTGTTATACGAGAGGCTTTGAAAACTTCTTGTGCACTGTCAATACGTATTGAAAAGTCTTTTAATATAAATTTGAAATCCTCAACTAAAATTTCCTTTTTGCATTGTATTTTGTTAGCAAGTGTATCACTTAATGCACATCCATTCACTTCATTAATTTTAAATTCTCTCTCCTCAAATACGCTGTCAGGTTTCCACACTATTCCAATTTCTTTGCCACCATTTGGGTTATAAAAGAAAGCAGCGAAATCCGAATAACCCTCCTGATGAAACAATTGAATTTAAAAACTATTTTACACTATATAATATGATTTCTATGATTTACCCTTAATTTTTGAACTGCAGCTTTTACAAAATTGGTATCCGCTAATGGTAAACGCCAGTTTGGTTTGCCCATTGCAGTAAAAGGAGAACCGAAATCTGTGGCCATTGTGTTAGGAACCATATCTGGTTTAAGTTGAATAATTAAATTATAACCCTGATTAGAAGCCGTAAATAGTTTAGATGGTTTGATAAATATTTCATCAATAGACAAAAGTGATGATTCTATAATAGCCAAAGCTTGACGGGCTAAAATCGTTACACGTGCCAACACATTTGCATTCGGCTTTGTACTGGTGGACCAAAGATATCCATAATGTTTTTGATCGTAAGCAGTTATTATACATAATGAGGGAAATTTCTCACGGGTTGCATGAAATTGATACTCAATTTCTGATATTTTATTTTCTAAAAAATAAAATTCACAAAGATTTTACTTGATATATAAACGAATAAAACTTATACCCTTACCGTCTAGTGCATTATTGAAATTCAATAAAAATAATTCTGCGTTCCAATCCGTATGAGCTAGTAAATGCAAATATCTAATAAAACCCATTTGAGCCGACGTTATTACTTGAGGGGAATTGGTCCGTGTAAACTGGGAAGCAATCAATAATTCAGTACACTCTTCAGGCCATAGGCCATCATCTATTAATTGTGAATGCAACCAACGTTTAGCAATCATAACTGTTGCTCCAAAAGTAGGATGTGATTGATAAAGTGCATGTAATGCACCAGTCACTTTCGGCAGAATGTAGTGTCGCTTTTCCAACGCTACACTTGACTCACTATCAGTGTATTGCGTTATACCACGTTCATTTATCTCTTTTTTCAATAAAGCAATTTCTTTTGGGTGTGCAATTTCAATTTTAAAACAATAACCTTCCTTCAATATCAGTATTCCATCATATGTAACTTCTGTGCGCAGTTTATGCTTTTCTTGCAGTAATCTAGCAATTTCAATGTAAAATGCTACTTTCGCAGCACGTAAAGCAGTTAATTCACTCGGCCATTTACCGCTTGAACCTAGAACGTTACTAAATGTTAACAAATTCATTTTAAAATATAATTTTGAGCTTACTTAGCTGTATAACACCACATTGCATATGTTGCGCAAACAATTTATCACCTATATACCGTGCTTGTGGAAGAATTGGCACCGATTCGCAATAACGAAAAACTGGTGATGTTCCTGCTATATACACAATTTCCAAAGGCAATTCGTTTAATCCTTGTAGTTTACGTGCCAAATCATTAAAAACACGTATTACTCTTAAGGATAGAGCTTCCGCGTCTGTATCTTGCTCTACTCGGTATCTTTCATTCACTTTATCAGTTTTAAAAGCAGATGTCAGTTTATAAACAATATCCAATTCACCAGCTATATAACCAAAATCCTTCTCTTCTAATTGAAAATGATATTGTAGTAGATATTTAACAATTGTTTGTACTATGAGTCGTTTTTTTAATTGCGTATCAGAGGTTGAAGCCCAAACTACAGATTCAGTAATGGTACCATCTTGAAAACGACGAAGTTTTGCCTCATCACCCCAAAATTTTCTGAACTCTTCAGCTTCCTCAGCAATTGTTTCTGGTCCTTTATCAAGCACCTCAAATGCATGATCTGGATCAAGAATAATACCTAAATGTAAATGTTTTGGAGTGGGTTGTGGTTTCTCATCTACTTCCCAACCTTGTGTCAATTGTTCTAAAGGTAAGAATGATTTAACACGTTTTCCTAAGCCTTTCCGCAATAAACTGAAATAATGAATACAGTAAGGTTAATAAAAATAAATTATTAACTTAAATTAAAAATAAGTGTATTTTTATTTTACCAATATTATATATATATTTATGTTATTATTTATTTAATTATTTAAAAGTTATTATACAGATTTTCTTTATATGAAGACTGCAATAAAATAAAACAAAATATCCACTTCAAATGAGAACAACCGATAAACAAATATTTTATAAAAGGATGTATAATTCAATAATAAGACCCATTCCTAAATATACGACAATCTAGTCACTTCTATAGATAAATTAAACAATCTTTGTTTGAGTTTGTCTTTAAACTGATTTTTATTGTTCTTTAAATGGTGATAAGAAAATCTTTATTCAGTAGAACTTAGTGAAAAAAGCATTCCCACGAAAACTGCCAACTTGCAGTTTATTCCGTCAGAATACATTGTATTTGAGTAGTATTTATGAGGTAGTCATA
Source organism: Teleopsis dalmanni (assembly GCF_002237135.1). Taxonomy (NCBI): domain Eukaryota; kingdom Metazoa; phylum Arthropoda; class Insecta; order Diptera; family Diopsidae; genus Teleopsis; species Teleopsis dalmanni. Next base: position 159,973,433 of record NC_051847.1, on the reverse strand, counting down.
TGATATGTGTTGCACTGAGGTGCTACATATGACTGTATATACTATATCACTAAGAAAAAGAATATAGTATTAATATAGTCAGTCTAGATCAATTAAATAATATAACGATAACGGTATGAATTCTAATATCTCTAAGTTAAACTAAAGTTGATTACCCACACAATATCATTCGACGTTTATGAAGTAGATTAAAAACAACTTAAATTGCTTACTACTATTTCCAATTTAATAATCAAAAATGAAAAATATAACGCCATATCGCTATAATAAAGTGATATGATGAAGAATATAATGGGCAACTAATTATTGAAATCGCAAGAAACATGGAAATCTGCTGAAGTATGTTATTCAATCCATAAAACTTATTTCGTTACAGTACAAATCTCGATAAACATTAGCTATTGTTTTAGGACAGGTTTGGCTGCATCTCAATTTTCTAAAAAGTAGGACATATTTCTAAATAAAAGTAAATAAGCATAACATAGAAGATGTCGTAGTACTTTCGACGTCCTTCTCATAGTTACGAAAAAATCATTGAAAGGAATATTCTCCCATTTACCTAACCAACAAATTTACTGCAAGACTGGTATTTCTACGGAACATTTCAGTGAGATTGCTAGTTTTGTTTATTTGTTTATTTATTTCTACGGAACATTTCAGTGAGATTGCTAGTTTTGTTTATTTAGATTTTATTAAATTTACAGATGTCTACCAATTGTATTCAAATGCTCAATGTAGGAAGCTTTCAATACCTGTTTGCGTCAAACTAACGACATGACAAGCTTTTTTTAGATGCTTCGGATGAATAATTGTCTGCTATATTTCAGAAAATCAGATAAGAGAAATATCTTGGTCCCAGATGTGTAGCAGTCAAAATTTGTAGATAGATAGATGTAAATAGATGTTACTTGGAATGTTCTGAACTATTTTAAAGTAACTTATCTATCTGATATATAGTTTATATACATTTCTATACAACATATCAACTTTAAACCAAGTTATAGGTTTTCTGATAGTAACAACTTTTAGCCGTTTTTTAGTTTAAAGCTGTCAGTGTACATAGACGTAATAACTGTCAATAATTTAAGAAAAATTTCCTTAACATTATTTACTAAAGTATTTGTCATACTTGTTTAATGTTTAACTGCGTATAAATTGCTTTACTAACTTAAATGCATATAAATTGCAAAGTAAACTTTTTATATCACCCAATCATGCAGTTAGTGCTCAACTTAGCTCAAATAGTCGAAATGTAAACTAACAGCAAAAGAATGAGTAGCTGTGAAAGGTACCATGAATGGAAAAAGAAAGAAAGAACATAGAAAAATATAAGTATTATTAAAATCGAATGAAGGAAATATTTTTGTAAAAAATCTCCCATAAAATATTTACAATATATATTTTAAATACTACCTTGTTATTACTTTCAGCAGTTGCACATAAGAATTTCCAGTATAATTTAGCTTCAGCTGTGGCGGCGCATGCATTTCAAGGATTTGTTGTACAGTATCATCATTATTTATTCTAATAAATATAATAATAATATGTATATAATATATATATATATGAACAACTTACTTAAGAATATGATCAAACTGTGTGTAAATTGGAGACTTGGTCATAAAAATGAAATGAAAACTATTCAATCTCATGTCATTTAGCATATCTACAGCTAATTTGGCTTCAGAACGCACATGTTTATACATTTCCAACGATAAGTTAGCACAAATATTATAGAAACCTGTCGCATCAACAAAAACAACATCATAATATGTATGAAACTGTTCCAAGGAAGGTTGATTAACTGTTTTGTTTTCTGGTGGACAAATAGAAATACCCTTATTATCTTCATCCCAATTGCTGTGAGCTATAAAATCAAAATTAATGTTTTTTATTTAAAGTATCAAGTTTATAATTATTACCTAATTGATTCCATACTGTGCGTGCTACTTGATAACTGCTCATATTGGCATGAAGTTTAGAATGTTTAAATAGATATACTATAAACATTGCCAGTATATGTGTAGAAAAACCGCTAAACCCTGTATTTAATTGGCGTTGTTGTATCCAAACTTTTAAAAGTATCAAACCATCCTGAAAGTTCAACCGTTCAGTAAAAATTTCATTCAGCAATTGCTGATTTCTTTGCATAGTTAAATCGAAAAGAACATTAGCATTATAACCTGGTGTCGCCAAACCTACTGAGGCTTCGCTTTCGATTTCACCAAATATTTTACTCTGAACATTATTAGTCCATGGCACAAAACGGCTTAATTTAAAAGACGTTTCAGCACCGGCAACAAAAACACGAATTATAACTTTGCTAGCCAATTTTTCATCTAAATAAGTTGGAGTTATTTCGAGCACAGACTTATGTGGATTATTGGAATAATAATTATATTTTAGATGATTAACATTGAGATTTCCAAAGTATTTACTTTTAAGCATTTGATTAACCAAGTATGTTAGATAGTAGGCTCTCTTTTGTTCATATACAAAGTTTAAACAATTTTCTCTTTGGAAGCACTCAGCCGGCATTTGCACACACACATCTGCAACCAATTTAGAGCCTAACCAACTTCTTGTAGCAAACGAACCAATAAAATAAGGTTCTACATTTGGTTTTATAAATTGAAAATAAAATTTTTTTTGCTTTTCTATTCCGAGTTCTGTAGAGGAAAAAGGAAATTTAAGTATACTCCTTTGTAACCATAACATTTCGTCACAATTTTGTTTCTCAGGCATAGATACCAGATCCTTTGCAAATTGCTTAAAATTTTCCAACCATTTATTGGCAAATGTTTGATATTTGTCTTTTATTTTTATTTCGGTTAACATTTCCTTTACTTGTAATCGAAATAAATTAGAATGAAATAGATTTCGGGTGTCTTTAAGTTCATTTATTTCCTCCACTGTAGGCGCCTTTAACTTTTCATTCTTCACTTTCGTTTTAATTTTTTTACCAGTTGATTCCTGATCACTCGTTGCTAATTTCCTCTTTTTAGCCTGCATTTTAACACTGGAATTATCAACTTCAACCACAGCCTCGCTCTTTAAAGCGCCATTCTGCTTCTTGAGTTTATTACTCTTCTTTAAAGTTAGCTATTAAAAAGAATAATATTGAATTTAGTTTGAATTTTTATTTTAACTTATATTACCTTTTCACCTGTAACCTTTTTTACTTTTACCATCTTATTTATGTTATATTTAATTTTAAAGCCGTTTGTATTTTGAATTATCAACTTAACAAATCACACGTGCATATCACACATGTGTGCGTTTTGTTATTGTAATAAAATGTCATTTTAAAGTGTTTCAGTGGAACAATAAAAATACGTACTAAAGTCAAAGAAGATAAAGAAAAGAAACTGAGACTTTCTCGACGTTGGCTTTGGCATGGATGCACCTTTAAGTATATTTTTTGACTTTAATGCTCCAATAGAACACGTGTCACTCAAAAATTAACATGCAAAGCAAGAACAAAATTCGTAAAAAAACCCATTTTCCTGAAAGTACTTAAAAAATAAGCCTTTCACACTATAATAGTGCCAAATCTTAAAACTGATCTATTGTGAAAGATTTTTGGAAAAAAATAGACAACTTCAGTCAGCTGTTTATTATTTACAAATGTTGCGAGCGTTAATGAGTAAATTTAAATATTTTGAAAAATTAATTTGGTTAATAAAATATTTGTAGGTGACTGTTAAGTTAGTAATTGTAAAAACTCATTCGTTAAAATGAATAAATATAAAACACAATTATTAAAAAAAAATTATTTTTCATCAAGAGAAATAAAACAGTGTTATACGGCGTTTACATTGGCCGAAAATGGCTCATTTTGGTCAAAAATCGAAAATGAGTATCGAATGGCTCATTCTTGCATATAAAATTTCAAGCACAAAAATGAGCAATTTTCTCACATTCTGTATGACGTTCGAATGCATTCCACATACGTTCCAAATGCAAAGGAATCCATTGAACATACCCTAAATGAAAGCTCTTCATGGCATTTTGACAGTTTGAAAAAGCTGTTTTGACATATTTACAAAAAAAGGTAAAAAAATGTTTGGTGGTTGCATTTTCTTTAAAACGATGCACCAATTTTTGGAACTTCTACTTCCCAAAAATAAATAAATCGAATCTAGAAACAAGTTTTCAGTTTATATTGTAAGGTTTGAAGGCATATTTAACCTTCATGCAACATTTTTTTGGCACAGGCCAAAAATCAAATCAACATGCAAGTTGAAAAATTAGATGTTGAAATGAGAACAAATGAAATAGAACGAATGTAAACACTTTCAAATGGCTCATTCAAAATGAGCCATTTTCGGCCAATGTAAACGCCGTATTAAATACTGATCATTAAGCATTAACTAGCAATGTTAAAAGTGAAAATTATATAAAGGAATTTCTTTTATGTTCTCATATTGCTTGAATGTGTTTTTTATATAAAATTCAACCGCAAATTTGTTTGAAATTTGCTTGCCAAATATTTATTAGTTTAAGCAGTGATACCAAATTATTTTGAAGCTCCAAAACTTATTCTATTTGACCATTCATGTGAAATGAATACATCTAATAAAGCAATAGTGAAATGGATCAAAGAACATAATATATATTTTGTTAAGTGAACTAAAGCATGATATAGATGATGCTATATATATGCACACCACGTATGCAGACCAAGTATGCGCTTTAATATACACTCTGAAGCAAGGTGTAATTTTACCACATACATGTCTGCAGACCGAAATTTGGTAGAAATACTTTTAATATATACAGTGCGATTTGATAGCTCGCCGTACTTGGTTTGCATACATATGCATTGTCTATATCATGCTTAAGTAATATAGTACAACATCGCCGAGTAAAAAGTAATTAATATACTTTGAGATTAATATAAACTTTTTATATTAAATTTAATTACCAACAGTGAGTAAAGTTATTATTAAAATAAAATTTAAATTTCAATAAATTAATTTTAAATAATATTTAAATATATTTTCGCTTAGCCATAAAACTTTTTTTGTTTTTCGCCAGACTCATCAGAATTTACACAAAGTAGTTCCATAATAGCTACGCTATTAGTTTGTACTTGTGTTTTTAAGCTACTCGAGCTAGTGGAATAGACCTAATATGTTCCTGTGACGGTGTGAACTGCCACTAATTATTTTGTAATATTTTATTTATCATGTCACCCTGCAATAAACGTCAAAGGAGTAATTCACCTAACTTGACGTCAAGTGCACATTTTAATCATTGAATAATAACCATATTTAATACATTTCTTTACATTAAAAAATAATTGTGATAAATTAATATTAATAATTAATTGATAACTTACTTTGAAATATTGAAACAATGCGAAATAATGGGATTATTTCAGTAGTGTAGTGCTTTGCACTTGCTCTCTGGAACTATGCGTTTGTAAAAAAGAGAGAATATAGTGTAAGAGCCATATAATTGAAATAGAAAATCGTGTATATACACAAAACGGCAAATTTTTAATTATATATATTGCACAGTAGTGCGTTGTGATAAAATTATCTATGTTGCTGAATCACACATGTTGATAAGAATTAACTCATGTAAAAATCAACAGTATTTATTATAAATAATAATTGTTATAAGTATATTTTTAATTATATTTTAGTGTTTTTTGTTTTATAGTAGATTAGTTCAAAATATATAATGCTATAAACATAAAATTTAATATATAATCAATCAAAATGCAGACTTTTTATTTAAAAATGACCTCGTATATTACTTATAACAAATTTAATTTCTTTCGTAGTATATGTTGTGTTAACCTGTTCAAACTGTGTTGTTGGTATTAAATTGTGCATTCGTTCCAATTTAAATGTATATAATGCGATATAATATACTGGGTAAATGGCAAAAATATATATAGTAATATTTTTCATTGATTCTTTGCAAAAATTATAACTTTTGCCTATGGCATAAGCATGTGAAATTTTATTGCCGGCAAATTTTTCTTGCATTATTTCCATTTTTGCCCACTATAATTATGTGAAGCATTTTCTTTCTTTCTCGTGTATTTCAACTATTGTTTCATATTTCTTCCCTTTTCATACAATTTGCAATGTCATATTGACTAGAAGAGAAGAGTGCACAGTGTTCATCCATTTAATAATTTCCTCAGTTTCTTCGCCAACTTCTTAATACTTTGCTGCTGCTTGCTGTAATAGCAAATTGCAGCAAGTTAAAAATGTCGAGCGGTTAAATAATTTATCAATGAATAGTTATAAACGAATAAAAAAAAATGTTATAAAGAAAAAAACATCATTAAAACGTTTAAAGTGTGAATCGGTTAATAATGTTTAAAATATAAGTGACTGGCGTGCGTTTTTGACAAAGTGAAAGCGCATTGTAAGTTTATTATAAATAAAGGAACTTCGTATTGTATTGCACAATATAGTATATTATTTTATTAATGAATTAAAATTTAAAGTTTTGATTTATATAAACCAAAAACTGGTACTCTTAGAAAATTTCCTGTGGGGTGCAATATATACATACAAACAAGTGTAGATAGAAGTTACTAAAAAGTGGCATAAAAGTAACTACACCCTGTCTGGAATAAACTTTGTTACGCGGTATTGTTTAGACGTTACTAAAAGTTTGTAAACTATATACTTTAATTTCATTACATATTTAATTTCATTTTAAATATTAAATTTATCATTTTAATAATCCAACCAAAAAAATACGTGGCCTTAATGATGCTTATATTATACTTAACTAAAGTGATATATATATTTTAGAATTTAAAACAATTTTTGTTTAAAATATACATTTTTTGTTTGTAATATATAATTAATTATATATTTTCCTAACCCTTTTATTATTTCTTATTGAACATATGAAAATCAATGAGCAATATGTAAGCAATGCACTGGACAAATTTGAAATATATCCATCACTTTTACATCATTTCATACGTACCAGTTGGTATATGTATTTTACTATATATTGTACTCTTTTCTTTGGAAGTGTCAAAATTTTCTTGATGTTTATTTGTGTGTTTGCATTAATAGGAACACAATTGTGAAGTGATTATATATTAATTTTACATATTGAAATGTTTTTTATTACAAAAATTCATTAATTGAAAGTTTTAATTATAATATTTCACTTTCTATTTATTAATTATGTTGTATTTATTGTGATATTGCATTTAGCAAGTATGTTTGGTCGAACAGAGGATTCTAGTGCTATAAATTGCATCTTTATAGTTCATGTAATTTTTATATATAAAAATTTATTTTTATATTTAAACACTAATTTAGATATAATTTGGTATTTTAAACAATACATACTTTTTATGTATAATAAATATAAATATTAAATAGTACCAAGAAATACATTTTTATATTGTTAAATAAATAAAATATGAATTCGTGGTTGCATTTTTGCACTCTTGTCAATATGAAAAGCTTTTTTCACCAATTATAATTTTCTGTGTGTTGATCGGTGTGATTCATGAAACCTTAGCCTCCTTTCTTGTTACTACTTTTTTAATGGAAAACTATTCGGATTCTATAACCACATTTTTATTAAATATTAATATATATTGAATTTAATAAAAAAAATTTTATGAATTATTAAAATTTTTAATTACAGATGACTTTAAAGCATAAATTCTATATTAATTTCAACTGATTATAATACACAACGGGCGATGGAGTGCAATTGTAGTTTGAAAATAATATAATTTAAAATATGTAATAGCAAAAATCGATTGGGCATTAAATGTTATTCGACGAGTTATAATAAAATTAACGTAAATAAAACAAAAGCATGAAAACTTCATAAAAATTTATTGAAAATATTAACATGTGTGGGACACACAGTATTATAAATTCATAAATTAATATTAAAAATGAATGTATTAAATACATAAAAATGTTGTTTGTTTTTTACAAAAGTAACATTAGAAAATTTTATAATTTTTGAAAAGCTAATCTTTAATTTTCAATCAATTAAACATTTTTTATAATAAAAAAGTTAACGTAAAGCAGTGAAGGAAATAATTTAAAAATGTGTTGACGTTTTCTAAAGAAGCGTTTATTTATTTTGGGTTCATGTTTTTTATTTGTTTAAAATCTTCAAATTTATTCGATGAATTTTTTGGATCAGTGTAACTCTAAAATTTTTGAACGTGAATGGAAACTTTATAGTGTGCACTTTTAAGTAATATTTTGAAAATTATTATAAATTAAATACATTGAAAAAGTGTTCTGTGAAAGTAAAAGCAATTTTATTGCATTTGCCAGATACTGGTGGCTTAGCGGATTTACACTCGTATCCTTTAGCGAACTGCTCATTTTGTGATCGTACTGAAATTTATCAACAAAATTAAGATGCAACGCCGTGAGACACGTGAAAGAGGAGGGTAAGTTTTATAAATTTAATAAAACAATTACAATATACATATGTATACATAATTATTATAAAGATGATTGTAGAGTAACCATTGACAGTTATTTATATAGAAAATTAATTTGCATATTTCTGGCGCTAAAATTGTATAATATAGCACATGTACATACATTATAAACAATTATTTGTGTTTAAATATTCACGTGTCTGATTTGCCTTAAAGGAGCGCGTGAGAGCCATTTTCGCGTACTACCCACCTGCCTGAGAAAGTAAAAGCTCTGTCTACATATAAACTATAGAAGAATATTTGTGATACGGCAAATCCACCCAAACAAACATTCGGTAGTCGTAATCGTAATCGTGCATGAGCCAACAAAATGTATATTGCTTGTGCATATATTAATACAATTTAAAAGTATTTTAATTTAGAAAATGATTCTATTTTAAAATGAATTTTCTTGGCAACGAGGTTATTGATATTTTCAAGGAAGTAAATTGTTTGTACAAAAATGACTTGTCAGGAGTTTGCTAAAAAGTAACAATTATTAGTTTTATTTTTATTTATATATCAATTATTGAAAAGTAAACTGATATTATAACTACAGCAAGATATTAAAAGACAGATTATAGATATGTAAATAGATTTATTAATATAAAGCTGCTTATAAGTGATTTAAGTACATAAACCTGCATAACACATGTGTAGGGTGACTTCATTAAACTTTTCTGAACAGTAGATTTTTTTATTTGAAATTAAATTTTGTTGAAATAATATAAAAAAGTTTTGAAAGACAATAAAATTTTACGATATTGCCAAATTTAACACGAACTATCGGTCTTAACGGTTAAGAAATGAGTCACACATTGCTTATAATCTAGCTTCGAAAACTTATCTATTCACGAAGAAGACCTTTCTTGAATACCCTATATTGTTATGGTATAAGTAACCCAGGAAGATCTATCGAGCAAATAACATGAAAGAGATTCCGAATATGTATACATGAATTAATATAAGGGTAGGTTCCAAGAGTGGCTAGTTCTACGTTTCGGAGAAACTTTGTCGAGTTCTTCGACCAATTAGCAATTACAGTTCACTATTTCGTAAGGGACATACCAACATCTGCACTAAAATATTTTTTTAGTGTTGACCTTGACATCCCATATTGAAAAGACTGTCGATTTGAAGTACGTATGTTTAATGATTAACTGGAGAATGTTTTAGCTCACTCACATATTCTTAGTGCACCATTTTAAAACGTTCGCTCTCTCATGTCTAGATACATGAATATGAACAGCTCAGGCCCACTTTCCAAAACTTTTTTTGAGGTAGACACTAGCATTAAGTTTTGCAAGTTGCAAAACCAAAAATGGAGAATGTTCATCGACCATCATGGTCGCCTAAACCATCACAAACGGCAGTCTTCGTTTTTATTTGTACAATTGTGAAATTCTTTTCATTCAAAGAAAAAGACATTTAAAAATAGAAGCTATTCGTACAAACGCAACAGATCATACATTCTATCAAACTAGTTTTTTTAACATCACTGAAATCCTTTTCTTTGGAGCTTGAAAAACTTTACCCTAAACTTATTTTTAAGTATTTGTTACTTGACGATTATTGATATGTTTAGCAAAACAGTCATTTACACGGATTTCTGTTAATATTCAAAACGATTTATTAACAGGATTGTCACCAGTTCAGAAGCTATTGCAATTTGAAGTTTGTTGCTTTTTATTTAGGCATACATAACTGTATAAAATAATATACTATTACTTCTTCTATAAAATTTTTATTCTGCTATTAGTAAGTAAAAGCGAATGACGTTATAAAATCAGACCATTTGGACTTTATTTGGTACATTGGTACATTGGAGTAAAATCGATTTTATGCAAACGGTTTATGTTAAAATTAAACCGATTTATAAATCTAAATTTTTTTTCACCACCGTTTCCAATTTTTTGGCTAGAACCATTATTTATTTATTATATGTTATACTTGTACTATAGTTTGTAGTGGAATATCAGGCTTTTATCTTTCCATAACTGACACATGTAAGGATGTGAATATTGCGATGATGCAAAACAACATAAGCCTTCCAATATATATTTGATTCAATCGTTTGAACAGGTGTCGGTTATTCATTGTGACTGATTCTCTTGCAATTCTGCAAATATTTGTTAAGTTTTTTCATTTTTTTTATAACTTTATAACGTACTTTATTGTTTATAAAGTACGACATAATTCACATTTCGTTAACTGTATTGTTCCAGCAGGGGTTTGGAGATTAAAATCCTGAAATATTAATTAAATTCTTAAGGTACCCAAAAATGAAACATATTTTTATAGCGAGCCGCAATCTAAAATTGTTCTTAGTTTATCTTTTGGTCATTATTCTACGCTGGTCTTTTTTAATTTTTTCCATAGAGAGGAACATCCCTTAACACGTGATATACATTTTTATTAAACTACATATAATTTACATTTAAAGTATTGGCTTAAGTTTACTTACATAGAACCCCGTTCCCGCATTTTAAAATAATTGATTATATGTAGTATATATTCATTGTTATTACCTTTCTGAGAGCGCGAATAGACCACTAGGTTCTTAGCAATACAAGTTAAAGTTATGGTTAAAATAGACACAATAGTTAAATATCGAGGGGCTTTTAGTTATTAGTAATGTCGTTATGACCGTGTCGTTATTGTAACACCAGCGCATTACGTGTTTGTTTTAAGTTACAAATGTTCGCTTGTCATGTAAATATAAGTATCTTGTGGCATTCAATTATATTTAAATGTTTCGTTCGTGTTATCGACAGGCATATGCTCCAAGGTTCCTTTGCTACAGTTACCATGTGTTGTATTTGGCATAAATATCGTCGTCGACTAAATCTTCATGTATTGTATATGTATACAATACATGTTCCTTCGTTGTCTTTTAATATGACATCTTTATACCGTCTGTTAAAAAAATCTCAAAATAAAAGAGTGTATTGCTGGACTTATGGCGCTTCAACAATCTCCACATAGACACAAAAATATAAATTTTTAATTCGTATGTATAGTTCGTTTTGTTTTATAGTTCTGAGACCTAGCTCGTGACTGCTGAAACAAAAACCAAGCTACAAACGTTTATAAACCGTTGTTTGCGAAATATATTTCGGATTTGGTGGCCCAGATAACAAACGAACAGTTCTGGAGGCTGACTGGCCAAATAAATATAAACGATAAAATACGAAACCTAAAATATAGCTGTATAGGGCATACATTTTGTAAATCCTATGATGACATCACACACACTGCCCTAATCTGGAAACTTCCAGGTATACGACGCAAGAACAGATCTAAAAGGACCTAGAGGAAAACAATAATTCATGAAACTGGTAAATTGTTAAACGAATTAAGCCAAATTGTTCGAAATAGAGACTATTAAAAAACTTTTGTTGAGTCCTTAAGCTTCTAATGGAGTATAGTATAATAATAATAATAATTGTTGTACGTGTCTATGCAACCTCTACAACCTTGCGTTGTAGAGTGTTCCAGATTGTTCTATGCATGTTTTATTGACATGTTGAAGTATATGCTGTTGTGCAGACGTTGCCATTTATTATTTAAGCTAGTTCATCAAACAACTTATTACATTCTACGGTTCTTTTTGTAGCAACCCAGAAATAAAAGTTTAAATATTAGACCTAATTTGTGATATAAGTATATGTCCCGCCATCTTATGGTTTCAGCGACGATCAAGCTCCTCTATTAATTTTAGCGCTAAGTCAAAGTTTAATAAGGAAATAATACTGGTTTGGTTGCGACATGTGTAACGTGTTCACTTGTCAGTGATTTTTATTGCAATCGAAATAACTTGATAAAAAAAACTTATTTTTATTTATATATTAATTGTGTATTAAAATAATTTTTTTTAATGAAGATTTATTGATTATAAATTATTTACTTAAGATTACTTTAACACATTTACATAATTTTTCAAAAAGTTCAATATCTTTTATTCTCAATGCAATAAGTTCAGTTACTTTGATTACAGGTTTTTTAAATATATACAAACATTTTTTTTCATTTACCTTTAAAACGTGAAGCTGCTTTTTTTTAATTGAATTGTTTTTATTTATTTTTATTTTATTTTTTTTGGCAAAAGTAATGAATAGGAAACACTTCCAATGCATTCTTTTGCATCCGTTATTGTTTTTTAGTTCTTTAGTTAATTAAATATATTTTATTTGTTATATTTTTGTAGTGAAATTAAATTACTTATTAAATTTAATTGATTCTCTTTTATTCAGCTTTGCCAAAAATAAAATTTTATCGCTCATTTATCACTACTTCTGTTTTCGATAGACATATATTTTATGTGGAAAAAACTATTTATAATAAAAACATAAAATTAATAAAAAAAACCCTAAGCTTTGACTTAAATATAATATAGACCTGGATCTGCTTCGCTTGATTTTGTTATCACGAGATTAAAATAAAATATAATGCTATCAACTAATTTATGCTAACACGATACTTGTAGAGAACATATCAGTGTTAAGTGTGAGTTCTTTTTTATTTAACATAACATGTTAAATTAACTCAACGTAGTGTTAATATTATTGGTCGCGATGCCCCATAGTGTTTATTATTAAACTATATTTTTACGAATGATATTTTTTCTTGCTAAAAAGCAATATATGATCAAAGAATTATTGTATCCATTGTCTTGTCTTGAAACTTGTCAATAAATGGGATAGGTGCAAATTTTAACGCATATATTGTAAAAGTTGCTACAACAAAGCACAAATTTTTTTTCTCTTTATATCAAATCAAATACTTTTCTGCCCACCTATGTAGATATGTTCTTTTTTTAATGCTTTTTTTATGCGTATTAAAAAATTTTAACTACAGGTTACTTATTAAAATCAATGGATATAAATTTATTGGAACAATATTTCAGGAGCGGCTAGATCTACAACCAAGTTCCGCTCGCTAGTAGTCAAGGACTTAACAAGCACATCTATTGTGGTACAACAAAAACCATACGACAAAAGTTTATTAATATTAAATACTTTGAAAATAATTTCCTTAAATTTTTTGTGTTATTATTATACCACACATATTAACTAATAATTATATACATATAAATATACATATACATATAAATTATTAATATTATTTTGTTCGAATATAAAATAGTACTCAAAATGACAATGTGATGAATGTATTGATTTTCAAAATAAATTTAACTTAATAAAATTAAGAAAAAAATAGAAATTAGGTGGTAATCTAATTAAATTAAATGCTAAAGAATTACAACTGTTTAGTTTTTTCTTTGTTTAAAAGTTTTTTAGTTTTTATTTATATTTTATTTTCATCGAACAAAAGAGAATTGTATAGCATTCGCCCTACTATGAGTACAAGTCAAGGTAAGGAAAAATCGATGTTTCAAAGTTTAAGGGTTTTTTATTTAGATACATAACTTCAGCTTTGCCTATGAATATTCTTTTTCTACATTGAGGTTTAATACAGTTAGCAACAGTAAAATCAACAGTTAGTAACTATGTACAGGTATGCAAAAAAATCAGTTTACGTTAAACACCCACGGAATATTTCACCATAAACTATCATTTTAATATTTCCTTGGAGTAAAAATGTGCGACCTAAATTACGTCACATCAATACAGTTTAGTTAGATCTTCACACGCAATATTTAAGTGCAAAACTACAAATAAGAGCTTTTCAATTGAATACTATCTAGCCCATGGAAATAATTCTAGCAATGTGCATTTTACATATTTAATGCAAATTGTTTGTAGAGAAAGTAAAAACACCGACTTTTCTGTTCATTTTATATATTGTTACTAAAAAATCATTGAAATAATTTTTAAATATGCTATAATGTACATTTCACAGATACAGAATTATAAATTATGCAAAATCATTTATAAGCAATTGATAACTATGATGGAATAATTGGTTTATTTTTTTTACTATAACATTTATATAATGCAAATATTTAAATGAGAATAATTTTTAGTAAAATTTTTATTTTTAAGTGCTGTTAGCGAGCACTTTTATTTTATTGTTTTTTAGTTTTTTTAGTGTTGTTAACACAAGTGTTTATATAATAAACACTTGTTTATGATACATTACTTTTTTCAATTTATTAGTGCTGTTACTTGGTACATTCACTGTGTATTTCAATATATATCTTCAATTTGAGTTAATTTGAGTACTGGTTATATGATTGAATGAAGTCTCACTTGGTAGTTGGTTTTTTTTAAGTAAAAAATAAATAAAATATAAAATGTCTGCAATAATTACATTACTAAATGATAGAGTGGGTTTATTTTTTCATTTTTGAAGTGTTTATTGTAAAATACAAATAGATTATTAATTGCATTTGCCCCGTAGAAGTATCAGTCTTGTAGTTGGTTTACTAACAGGTCATTGTATTTTAGGTAACCATAATAGGGGACTAAATCTCCCTTTCAACCATATCATAAAATTGCCTCTCATCTGCTGTGCTTCTGTCCAGCACATACACGGCACAGCCTTATTACTTTAGGAGGTTTCTTTTTTAAGAATCTTGATGAACATGAAAACCTTCCACTGAATAGCATTATAAGCTTTGCTAAAGGTTCTAAGTGGTTCTAACCCTTAAATTTTTAATTATACGGTAATACAAAAGGCTTATAGGCCTAAGTGGATTCCTTTCGTATTGACCAATTAGCCCGTAAAAAAACAAAATTATTATTAAAAATTATTATTATAATTAACAATAAATTAATAAAAAACAATCTAAAAATTTTTAAAGGTCTGAAAAAGATTGTTGGACAGTCGGAAAGATAGTTGGATTTAACAGTATAAGAGTAGTCATATTATTAAACAGTTGGTAATATGCAAATATATATGAAAAAAAATACTTAGGATGTTAATTCATAGAAATCAAATATGATTAAGGCTTTAATTATATCATATTTTGCTAAGATGAACGTTTATATGAACGTTCACAATTATTCCACTTTAATCCTAATTTTTAGCATTGCTTGTGAACAATAGTCTGATTCTTATATCTGTTACTTGAAGTGATTTTCATTTTAATTTATAGATTTCCAAGTGTGAACGCTTATAATATCGCATAATATATTATCCCTTATTCTTGGCAACCATTGGAGACGTTCAGGAATACTTTACAAAAAACTCAAAACATATTTATTTATATTATGAGTGAATGTCTTCAAACGATTTGAATAAACAGGATCAATATTTAATTATTATATTTCGTTGCTCGGTGATTTGCGATGATATTTTTTTAATTAGTTTTATATTTTGATTTTATTAGTTTTATTAATTTTGATAAATTATTAACTTATTGTAAAGAAATATAATTTCAATTCAATAAAGAATTTTATATTCGCCGTTTAAGATTTATTTGTATTATAATTTAAGAACCTGTCCATATTTGTGATTTCGAAATTAGCAGCAGTTATTTTTTACATTTAAAAATAAAAGATACAACTGCTATTATAATTGAACAGCAGCTTTTTTAATTAATGCAGTTACGCAAAAATATTTTCTTTATTAGAGTATATTTTAAAATTGATTATATTAACATATTTAATTAGTTTTTTTTTTTTTTTTTTTTTCAAATTTCATTTAAGTTATGGTTGAATAAATTCCATCACCATTATAAAAATATTTGTACTTGAAATTATTATCTTAAATCTTATCCAAATAGATACATGTTATGGTCCTGTTAACCTAATCAAAATAATTAATATTTGATATCAATACCCTAAAACCGTTTAAGATAATGCTTTCAATTATCCAAGTAAAAGATTAAACATTTAGCATAAAATGTTTTTTTATTCATATGTTGAGATAGGTCTAGGTCATATATTTAAATATTATTTAATTAATTTGTGTAATATTTTAACAGTATGATTCATGGTAACTCTAATGAGAATTGGTGTTAAATTTAAACTCTAAAAAATATTTTCATTTAAAATAAATACATAGTACATAAAATAGTATCTAACACATGCTATATATAAAATGATAATCAAATAGAATACGTGTCGTTGAGTTGCAGTGAAACATACTTACAAATCAACAATTAAAATAAAAAGCACTGGAACCTCTCTAGGCATAGATAGATAATAGAGATAAAGAAATCAATTAAAATTAAATTCATCTTACATACATTACAGCTGTATAATTGGGTCAGTAAATGTGTGTGTAGACTGATTACCATCTATAGAAAAAAACTGATAAGTTATTGATAGTGAAGACAAAAACCGAGGGCTGATAAATAAAGAGTTTTTTAAAAAGACCAAAAATAAATTTTGAACTACTAAAAATTTTATACTTCAATCGTATTATTAGCCAATTGTGAAATTTTAAATCCATTTTTATATCTCATCAATATATAATCCTCTTGTAATCAAACTAAACACACGTCGTTACTTTTTTATCATTAATCAATATTTGTGGAGTTTTATATTTTTTTTTTACTTTTTATCACCTTAATTTAGCGGTTCAGAGATTCAAGTCAATGAATTTTTTTACTTAATTTTTGAAGGTTGTATTGTTACAGGAGCTAGGAGTATCTTTTATATACAAATTTCTAGAAATAATTTGCCTTACCCATATCGTACGTCTTAAGTACTTTAGGGTGCATTCACCAATAATTTTTTGAACGCTTGTACCGCATCTTATGTAGTAGTAGAATTATGAAATATTCTGTTTATTTTTTATTTTACGTATTTTTACTGTGTAATGATTTACAGCAAACTAGCAGTCTCCAAAATAGTTTTCATCAGTATTTTATTAAAATGTCTTCTGTCAAATAAAAATATACTCAATATAATTTATTAAAGTAATTAGGCACTTAAGACACTTAAAATATAGTAATATGTAAATTAGTATATACTTTCATGTTTTAATGAAATGCTGCAATTTAATACGGGATTCACACAAGAGTTTTATAATCTCAGCTGTCAAAGATTTTCATTTTGTATTGAAAGCCACAGAAATTGAGAGCTAAAATTATAAACATGACAGCTAAAATTACAAACCTGGCAGCTAAAATTACAAACAAAATTCTCGTATGAATCCAGTAAAAAAAATAAAGTGCTGCATTAATCTTAGCACAAAAGTGCGAACTGCACTAAAAACACAAAATAACAATAAATCAAAATGTACAAAAAAATAAAAAAACAAAGTGATAGCTAACTGCACTTACAAAGAAATTTAAAATCTCTTTTTTGTTCGTAAACGTAACATATTATAAAAAAAGAACAATCGAATATAGCTTCAAAGTTATTACATTTCGAAGTCAACATATCAGATTCAGTTACACTTATTAATAACTTTAATATAATATAAATGATAATACATAATATGTGATATGTGATATAAAACGTAATATAAACAAAATGTATTATTGTATGAAAAAAATATGTAATAAAATTATATTATATAATTTTATGTAATTTAGAATTTATTTGCAAAAAATCTTATCTGATCGTACGCGGTTGTGTATAAACGTACGAACTGTGTTTTTGTGTTTGTTTGGAATCGGAATCATAAATGTAGTTACCGGTAAATGTAGCATTTAATTAATTGTGTAATTTTTGTGTAATACTTGCTGCTTGTGTTAACTTCATGAAATTGTTCAACAGTAACAAGTACGCTCTCTTCTCAATATAATAAATTCGTTAGTTCGGTTTTTACTTGCTTAAGTCGTGTATGTGTTTTCGGTTTTATGAACCCGACAAGATAAAGTGAATGAGGCGGGTTCAGAAATGACTGTGAAATATATAAATGAAGAAAAGTTGATAAATGAAAAATTCGAAGATTGTTCCGTCAAAAACGAAACAAAATAAATAAATGTGTGTATTGCTTTTTTTTTTTTAAATAATTATTAATTAAATATTTAATGGCACTTGGTATACAAACCAAATAACAGTGGAAAATACAATTTTTTATATAATAAAATACAAGATTCTGATAAAGCATTTGTTAAGTGGATTACTTATCTTTCATTATACAACGATTTTTCAACGTTCTATTACTATTACTAAAATGTATGATTTATAAATATTTGTATTATATATATCTAGAAGCCAGTTGAAATCTAGTTGAAATGCTTGCACTGTGTTAATTATATTTTTTGATTTACTTCTTTTTAAATATTTCTTGTTTCTTTTAGTATTTATAATTATCTTTCACCTGGAAAAAAACAACAGCAGCAAGTATATTGCATTATAATATTGTTTTGTTATATCTTAACTCTCACAGATACAGATGCAACCACAGAAACATAAATAAAATTTCCATATGAGTGCTATGGGTCTAATTGCACGAAAATTAAACCTTGTGAGTGATTATGCGTGTGAATGCTTGTAGTTTGGTTTTGTGTGATATAGTGTTTAAGTGTTTGTATGTATTTCTTCAAGCAAAAAGTTGTG
Source organism: Teleopsis dalmanni (assembly GCF_002237135.1). Classification (NCBI taxonomy): domain Eukaryota; kingdom Metazoa; phylum Arthropoda; class Insecta; order Diptera; family Diopsidae; genus Teleopsis; species Teleopsis dalmanni. Next base: position 159,954,560 of record NC_051847.1, on the reverse strand, counting down.
TAAAATTGCTCTAAAAGGCGGGCATATTGTTCATTAGAGATTCTTTGTATATGGATTTTATACGGCATACCTTTTATTTATTTATGTTTTATGTTTCTTGCCTGAGTCAGCAGTGGCATTATTATTATCTACATTTTATAAATTTTTAATCTACTATCTGCTTTTATATATATATATTTCATTTTACCATAAACGTCTTTTTTTATTCTCTCTGTACACCAGAACACTGACCATGATAGGTTTTTACTCTTTTCCACAGTATTTTATGTAATTTTTGTTGATTTTAATGTAGACTTTTGACCCGTAAAGTTTACAGTGGGTAATTTTTTTTTTTATAATCAAAATTACATTTTCTTTTGAATGAATTAAAGTCACAATTCTAATTTAAAGTTAAAAATTGGAGCTACGTCATCATATCAATTATCGAAAAGTTATCTTTATTACAATACTTAAAACAAATCTTATTGCTACTGTCAAATTAATTTAATTAGTACTCGCTAAGGTTAATACTAAAATTATGTTTAATAAAGGTGTTGTACACTTTTAAGTTAAGCATTTTAGTTCATTAATTGATTGTTTTTTTACTTTAAATAAAACAGTGGATAACATTTTTATTTATTAAGTTCATTTTTGATAAAAAAATAACAATTTAAGTTTTCAAAATTGACAAAATTCACTTCATTATTTGATAAAAGTTTAAATGACAATTTAAATTTTCAGAATTGACAAAATTCACTTAGAGCCTAAAGTACAGATCATTAAAATCAGCAAATGTTTACCGAAAAAATTCTTGAAATTTCACATGATTATAAAAAAATAATAGCCATTCTTTGAAAATGTCGCATAGAATAAATTCAATTCATATTAATTATGAAGTAAACCTTTCTCTTACCACTCACGCCAGCAATTAATGTTCACATATATATAGTAAAATAAGAAATAGTCGAAGTGCTAGTTAACAGCACTAAAAACGAAAAAAAAATTTAAACAAAAATTAAAATAAGAATAAATATGAAGTTATGTTAAAAAAAATCTGAAGAAAACTAATACGAATATTTTTAATGTTTAATTGCATACAAAGTACAATGTACGATAATATGTTACTATGGTGCAAAATCTACGAATGGACCTTCCACATATCTGAATGTTAGCTACAAAAGATTGTTCCTCAAACGCAGCTAAATATAGAATATTATTTATTGGCTGCCATACCAAATGAAAATAACTTGGAACATATATCGTTATGATGATAAAAGATAGTAATCTGAAGATTTATATCATGCCTCAACGCATCGCAACAATTATCGATGAGATTTTTTAATTTGAAGAGGGGTAGTGCACTGCAACCTAAAAAATGTATTATGCTCTGAGATTTTTTAATATATGCAACTACTTTCCACTATATTTTTTGCATGAATTTTGTAATTTCAATACAAGTCACCAGTTAAAATACTGAAACGTAGGTATTCGAAATAAAGTTATGTTTTGCTGTGTGAACAGACATCCACAAATGTAATACCAACTTTTTACTAAGAATAAAAATAGCAACAATAAAGTTTCCTATAATTCTTGGATTACAATTCATGGCTCGACTTATTTTTTTTTTAAACCGGAAGTCGACTTCAATATGGTATTATCGTCCTTATGTGCAAAAAATCTTAATTTATTTGTCATTAGCACTCAATCAATTTCGTTTTCATACAGAACTGCTAAAATAAATGAAGATATTTTGCTAAACTTATTTCAGATATCAAGGATAAATTTGTGAATTAAATTGAAACAAAATAACAAAAAACTGATATATGTTTTTAAAAGCAGATATTAGTAAAATCAGCAGAATAACAAAACATTACAAGTGCAAATGAAGGACAGATATATGATTTGCTTTATTTAGATCAGTTCAAAGAATTGTTAAATATCTAAATTTCAAATATTTAATTTGTATGAAATTAAAGCAATGGTAGAGTCAGCTTTAGATGTAGCTCTTAAAACTAAAGTCCTCATTGAATTCCATCTTTTGCGAAATTTCCGTTTTTAATTTTTGCTTTAACTTTATTTATTATCTCAATATATTAATTGTTAAATTAAAATTTTAAACAAAAGTAATAATAATTTTACAAAATAATTCACATATTACTTGATGATTGCTTTTACTGGCAAAGATATAGTCGTATAACCAAATATGAAACTACGAAGTATTCAAATATAGACACTAAAATAAACACAGTGCTACTTACATCATATAAATATAATTTCATATAAAAAAATAATTCAATTTTATAAATAAAAATCTCTATTTAATGATCTGAGTATATGCTCCAAATAAGATTTGAAGAAATAGATATGTATAACTACAAAGCCACAAAATGTATACTAAAAGTTTAAATTTTAACCAATTTCACAAATAATCGTGCGTTATAATTTGTATATTTTTTTCTTGGCAATCCCATCGGTATTGTAGAATTAACATAGATATTATGAAGATCCATAGTCTATTAGTGGCACATGCGTACAAAAATTCACCAATAATAGAAATTGAAGGACTATCATAGGTATACTAAAAGTCCATAGTCTATTACCGGCAGTCTTATACACATGAATTTACTAATAGTAACAAATGTGAAATCTGCCTTGTTACTACGAATACGCTTAAGATTTTTGAAAGTTTCACAAAAACTACCTGTTATCACCTGGTATCACTACCTGATACCTACTAAATATAAAGATTTTGCTATATCTGGTATCGCTTCAGACAGATTAACATAACTTAACCAGTCTATATTATAAGGAAATTACATTTATGCTATCTTATTTATTAATTTGAATAAAAATAATATGTGGTATTTCCTTTTGATTTTTAACTTATGAAATCACTTATTCGTACATGTTTTTTAATTTGTTTTTATATGGTATGTGTGTCTTCTATTATTTTAATTTTTTTGAAGCACTTTTTATTGTTTTTATTATTAATCAATTATTTATATTTATAAGTTTTCTTTCCTTCCATTTCTCCTTAATTTTTGCAATCATATGCTAAAAGTTAACTTTCCTATTTTTTTTTATTATTTTTTTTTTCTTTGCTATTTTAACTCTTAACCAGATTTCCGTGCAAACTAAGAATCAATCCAGTTTTTTAAAGAAACAAGTTTGTCATAAGTTCGCTACACACACTTTAACGATGGATACGACGATTAGTTAGTGAGTGCTCGAATGGAACCTGGTGTGATTAATCCTATTTGCTTTATTGTTTATTTTCGGTTTCTGTCTGCCGTTGCTCTTGATCTCAACTTTTCCAACAGGTTTTGCAGTTGATAAAACGGTTTTTGCTTTATGACTTTATTTTTCTTTGGTTTCTTTTGCTATTTGTAAAAAGAAAAATGTCTAATATCCTTCGAGTGGTGAAGGAAAGAAACTTGTTAAATTATTTAATTTGTATATTTTATATAGTATATATATAATCATATACATATTTGTATATGTAGGTTTTTTATTTTTTTCGTAAATATTGTATGTGTATGAAATACTGTATGTGTAAGCAGTGTTGGTGTAAACACCGTTCATTGCTTCCATTGTGATGGATGAATAATGATTTGCAGTGTATGTAAAGGTTTTTATGCCAGCTTGTAACTGGTTTCTTTGTGTTGTCATATGTTCTTGTTTCACACTTAAAAAGTTATGGAGCTTTTTTAACTCAATACAGGTTTTAATTTTACCATTTAATAGAAATATGTTTAATATATAAATTTTTTCGTCAAGTGTGATCTCCTTTCAAGTAATGCTCTTATTTTATTTTTTTTATTTAAATTATAAGTAAGTACTACTGGAATACAAACTGTTTTTGTTTTTATTTTTTGTTATATACATTTTCTTTTATATACTAATTATATTTATATATAAATATTATAGCTTTGTTGTTATAACTTTTCTTCTTAGTTTCTTATTATAGGTATTATGACTGTATTTTTTAATGCATCGTAAATATCCTATCACAGTATATTCATTAATAATTAATATAATATAGGTAGGTATTATATTACATAAATTATATTATATATATATTATATTATATATATATATTATATTATATATATATTATATTATATATATTATTATATGTATTATATAATATTATTTATTTATATTTATTAAAAAATACTATTTTAATTTAAATATTTTTTTTTAGTTTTTTTTTCCTATTTTATTATTATTTTTTTTATATTTATATTGACCAATTAGCCCGCTCAAACAAATTTTAATATTATTATAATATTACTAAAGGAATATGTGCTAAAGTATTTCATATATAATACATAAGTATGTACATTTATACAAAAAATAAATATATTAATAATTTATGCAATTGTTGAATATAATAAAATATATTAAAAAAAAAATTCAACATTTCTAAACAAAGTATTTTTGTTTTTATTTTTAATATGATTTTGTGTAATCTAAAAATTAATCATTTTTCCACAACCTAGAGTATTTAGAATATTTATTTCACTGTTTTAACATTGAAACATTGCTATTCACAGTACTCTTATGAGGTCAATTTTACGCCAGAAAGAGAGTACTCAGCCATCTTCTGCCATTTGCAAGCTAGATTAATTATTTCTCTTTTTATAGAACTCCAGAATTTTATAATTGCATGAGTGGTCCAGGTACATTGCACAGAAGTCTTTTAAGTTACGGAAACAAAAGAGTGTTACAGAAATACAAATATAAGATAATGTGACGAAGCAATGTCTGCACTATACAATCAATGCATCAAAACTTCCTAATCAATATCTCTCTTTTGTGATTCCTCTTTTGCGAGATTACAAAAGGTGCGTGTTTTCCAATTTTGAGTTTTAACCATGAAAGTTAATGAAAAAAGTCACCCGAATCAATATGGATGACACCCTTACAATTCTATTATTGTGAATCCTAATTGGGAATATAACCGTTTGAACAACTATTCGCAGATGAAATTCGGTCTATTTAATTTGTTTCACTCAGTTCAAAAAATATCTAAACATCAAGTTCCTTTTTGTAACCAGCTTTATTCAAAATTTTATAATAATTAATATTTAATTAATACTGCTAAAATGACGTTCATCATATAAAGCTTATCTAAAATTATTCGTTGATAAACCGGCCAGAACAAAAAGAATTTTTACAAGCGAAGCATTTTCTCGCAGTTAAATGCATCGAAAATATAAAAATGTAATATATATTTATTTGTTTTTCATAATCTGGCATCTATTCATTAGAATTACTCTTAATATGTATCACCAATCGCTATTATTAAATAAACTAAGTCAAGAGAAGAACAAAAACTTTTAACATAATTTGCTACAGCAATTAAGTAATATTTATAAAAAGTCATATTATTATATGAATTGCCATACTAAATTAAATTATAAAATAAACCCTTTCACTGCACTCACATACGCAATCAGTGCTTTATTTCGTTCAAATGTTTTCATTTAAAATTTATTTGGTTTGTATTAGTTGGGTTGGGAGGATTCGCTGGTACCTATTTGTTGCTAGCAAATGAATTAGATTATTAAATACTATTATGTTGTTCAAGTATTTCAATATAAACTGAAAACAATTTCTGTCCTTTTAATGTAGATGTAGTTTAAAAAATTTGTTTAATATTTCATTTTTATTTTGTATGTCGAGATACGTACTTTATTTAGTTTGCCTGTGCCCACAAGAAATATCTATGACTAAAAAATGCATTAAACTTCAAACTCTGATACGAGGGCTGCTATATATATTTCTGGCCTAATAATGAAAAATGGTTTTATTGTTTTTCAAAGTATTTTCCAGCCTGATTTATATACGTTTGCATGCGCTCAAACCAATTGTCGAAGCATTTTTTTTACTGCGATTGAGACACCTCCAAAACATGGTTTTTGAACGGTTCAACAGCATCTTCTGGCGACGAAAATCGTTAGCACGCATTTTTTTCTTGATGTGCGGGAATAAAAAGAAGTCATTGGGTGCCAAGTCAGGGCTGTACGGCGGATGACCCATCAATTCGACGTTTTGGCCGGTCAAAAAGGCGCTGGTTTGAGCCGATGTGGGAGACCTCACGTTGTCATGGTGAACAATGATTCGTCTTTTTCTTCGAAGACTTCAGGCTAAAAAATTGTCCGTCCTTCGTTGCTCAAGTGGAACAGTCGCCACATGACCAGTTTTGCCGGAGAAACAGGCGACCATTTGCTTCGAAGTGCTTCTTCCATGAACAACTTTCGTTGGATTTGGCTCGTCTTCGAAGACCCACACGGTCGATTGTTGTTTTGTTTCGGGCTCACGAAAATGTTCGTCATACCCCTCGTATTATTGCAGTTTTTACCAACCTTAAAACTAACAGGTGGCAGATAGATATCACTAAACGAATTTTTCTTCTAATGCTGAACAAAAATATGTATGTTTAGTTATCTTGGTCTTAACTATGTTTTAAAAATATTTTGACAAATATGTCACACAGTATATGAAGGTTATAAAATGTTATATTAGTTATATATTTTATTTTATAATATATAAAGTATTGATATAATGTAATAGTAAAGTAAACTTTTTTATATCTTATGAGTTTTTGTCATTAAAAAAAATCAATTTTATAAAAGAGAAATTTTAAAATTATAAATACACATATCCGTATAAGGGTGAGTTGGATGTTGTAAGTGGCAGAGAAATCTTTTTTTAAAGCACAAACAAATTAATAAAATATGTATCAATGGAAGAGTAAATATACAATATTGAAAAACAAAAAAGATAAAAAATAATAATGTTGTGACGGAAAGACAACCAACTGTCGTGATGACCCTCAGTTTGTCGTTGTGTAGATTGGTTGGTCACATAGTACCTTAATTATTCTAAATTAAAAGTTTACTGAAGTGGACTCAACTGAACTGTATCGGTACGCTAATATGTGTATTGCTACTGTTCTATAAGCGCAAGTATAAAGTGTGTTTTGCTAGTGTATAAGGGATATTAGAATAACAGTCTGATGGCAATGATAAGTTGAAAGAATTTGTACTGTAGAAATGACAAACTTTTGTCAGACTAAAAATAAAAAAATAAACACATTTATTATTAGAAACGTTTCACAAGAAAAAAAATAAAGCATTGGTAAGATTTCTGTAGTATAGCTAGCTACAAAATCTTGAGAGGTGTTGGCACATTTAATATAAATCTGATGTAAAAAATATTGATACATTTTGAAAGAAAATTTGTTAATAAAAAAGAATTTCACTTGTATTTCACTAAGCAATACACTTCTTTAAGTTTTCATTAAACTGAACTTTATTTTTGATTAAATACTATTACCTCAACAATATTCAATAATATAACAGTATATATATTACAGTAAAATGATGTTTATTAATAAACTTATGATATATGATATACTAAAAATATTAAACAAACAAAAAATATAGAAACAATTAGCTTAAGCTTTGCCAAGTCTACAATATCATTTATACACATAGTTATGTTAGAAATCAATTTATATTTTATATATTTTTTAATTTCGGCAATAATTTTGGTGGGTGCTCAACAATGAATATACTTAATTTCTGGCTCTATTTATAAAAAGTTGATATGTAAAATTTCTTCCATGTATCTCAAAAACTGATAGCCTGATAACCTATTCGTAACCATACCGATTCGTATTATGTGAATTAAAAATATATAAAATTTTTGAGAACGACTAACACTCTTTCTTTGTTGTAATCAAAAGAATTGATATTCCCTGTATTATATTTTCACTATATTCTAAAGATCAGTGCGTTGTAATTATAATTAAATATTGTACATCGTTTCACCCATTATGAAAACAATGGAAAAAGCTTCATTCCAAAAAGTTGTCTTGTAATAAAGATGACTGAATCATAAATTGGCTTATATATATTAAATGGTAAAGATTGTTTTTTAAGTTTTTTGTATATTTACCAAGGACTCGTCCATGAAAAAATTATAAGGATTAGAGATTAAAATTGTTTGGAAATCATAACTATGAAGAATTAAAAGAATTGGTTTATTATGAATTATGAAAATACTCTGTAAAAATAATAACACAATTACAAAATTCGCAAAATAAAACTTGTTTATTAAACTTCAATAGAACTTCAAATAATTCGATTGCGAATTAACATATCACATGTTTGTTTTATAGACAATTTCCCTAAGTTAGGATCCTATATCTGTATATGGAGAGGTTTCGAAAAGTAGTGAACTACAACAAAAATTCTTTTTATATTATTTTAAATAATTGAATTTTTAGCTGATCAAAAATTCTCTATTAATTACCACAGTTTTTATTAAAGTAAAAATACTCACAACTGTCATATTGACGTTAAAATCAAATTTAATGTCATCCTATGGTTAAATCAATTTGATAATGGATACATATTAATTAATAATCGAGTTTAAAAATATAATCAAATTTAACTAATTTGTTACTTACTGTGAAGGAAAAAAATTTTAAATCAAATCCAAATAATATTAATAATTATAATAATGAACAATTATTAATTCTATAAGAGTTTTTATGTGTTTTTAAATAAAGAAAGTAGACATTATATTAATTTATATAATATTTATATAGACGTATATATAAATATAAGTGTATGTATGTAATACTTGATGAGTAAGTTTAATAAAGTTGTTAAATGTGACAGTGTATTTACGTATATTCCCTACTTTTGTTATCTTATATTCAAGCATGACCGAACTTACTTACTTTTACTTGTTTTATTGTTTTTTTTTTTGTTTTGTATTCATATTGTAGTTTCAATATAAAAGATATAACACATGTGCTATAGTTACTGAGAACGTTTGCTTAATGACTCACGCGGTGCTTTTTTCATATTGCTGTGGATAATGCGTAAAGTGGTAGTGGCAATGTCAATGTCCTTTGTTTTGTGAACTATCTATGCAATTTCAGCTCATAAAAAATATTTAAATGCTAAATATGTTTTTAAATTTTAAATACAATGCACATACAAGATTGTATATATCTGTCATATATAAATGTATTTTGTTATATATTATAATAAAGACTCATTTTTATATATTACAATAACAGTTAAATTTAGTTATTAAAAAGCTATAATTAAATAATTTAATTATATTCTATAGCTAGTTTATAGTTTCATTCTGATGTAAGACAGCAAGTGATTTGTTAAGAAACTTTCACAACAAATTACATAATAAACACTGATCCTGAAGTTCAATAAAATAGCGTTCAACTTTAACCCTTGGTACTTGCAGTTTAAATTTAACGAAATTTTATGAATATTTTCAAAATGACTACTGCTAAGGGCCACGTTATGTAAAGTTTCTCGGGCACGCCAAAATTGCCTTTCGGGTTATGCCGAAAATGCATAGTAAACTGTCACATCAGTATTGCCAATTCTGTATTTTTACAGTGTTTTGGTACTTTTTGGTTGTGCCTAAATTTAAAAAGGAAATATAGATATGCTCACTTTCAATTTGCCACCAAAAATAACCAGCAAGAAGAAACTCATTGAGGATATAATAATGTGAATTTATTATTATATTATCTTATAATAATTGTTAACAGTACTTACAAAATTATAGGCCTTTCCTAAAATCAGAAAGTGTAGTAATTAGATTATTAGCAGATAATAAAATAGGCTGTACTGAAATTGAGGTAATTTAATACTAAAAGACGTAAATTCTGAAAGTTATTATTAAACAACACTGCTTTGCCATATTGTTTTATCAATTTTTTTTTAACAACAATTTTACTCATGCCGTGCCCGAGACACTGTACGTAACATGGCCCTAATAGATATTGAGCTATGCTTGAAAAAGTTGTATGGTCAAACAAAAAACAAATAATTAAAAACTAAAATTTTATTAAAAGATCGCTACTTAAAAAAAAAAAAAATTGCTAGTAAGAAAATAGTTTCTAGTAAGAAAATGTTAAGCGAATGTTCACAGGAAATTTGAAAATTTATGTCAACTGTCAAAATTATTTATATAAATTTAAGATTATTGAAAGATGAGAACAGTAGTGCCTGCCAATACATTTCATTCAAATTTCAATAAATTACATAGTTTTCTTGCAGAGTTCTTAATAAAAAATATAAGTGTTGGAAAGAAAACACATCAAGAACATTAATCAAAAAAGTTGATATCAATAAATATGATGTGTCAAACGCATTATACGATTCACAGTATGATACATATTTCGGAAAACTATTAAAAATTAAAAATTTACTACTACTATATACCATTTGATCAAAAAAGAACGAGAAGTTGAAAAAAAAACACAAACATTCAATTTTTAATAATTTTCTTTATTATCGCCTTCAAAGTACTTTTCTCCCGCGGCAATACATGTATGCCAACGCTTGATCCAATTTTCTATACAAGTTTTATAGGTCGCCGAAGGTATGGCCTTTAGTTCACGCAGCGAATTCTCTTGTATGGCCTCTATGGTCTCAAAACGCGTTCCTCGCAATGGCAATTTGAGTCGAGGGAAGAGGAAAAAATGACACGGGGCCATATCTGGAAAGTACAGTGCTTGGTTGATGATATTGGTGGAGTTTTTGGCCAAAAACTGCGACACAACCAACGCTGTGTAAACCGGTGCGTTATCGTGGTGTAAAATCCATGAGTTTTCCTTCCATAAATTTGGCCTGTTTTTGCAAATGGCCTCACACAAACGGCGCTTAACAGCAAAATAATACTCCTTATTGACCGTCCGGAAGGAATTCATTGTGCACCACCTTGATTTTGAACCGACTTTGGCGTTCTCTTTTCGGTTTTGGTTCACCTTTGAAGCACCATTCGGTCGATTGTTGTTTGGTGGGCATATCAAATTCATAGACCCATGTCTCATCACCAGTTATGATGATTCGATGAATGTGAGGTCATCTCTTTGGCCACATCACAACGACGCTTTTTTTCAATGAAATTCAGCTAAAAATCGCCACACGAAAATTTATCGACTTCTTTGTATAGACGCCAAACAAAAACTAATCGTACGATATGCGTTAAACTTTGACAAAATATGTATAATAGTGTTGCCAGCGTGAAAATAAAAAAATTTACCGATTGGATAAGCCCGGGAATTCAAAAAAAGAACGAATAAGTTCTTTTTTGATCACAAGGTATACAGAGTCTTTTTTGAAATTTCAAACAAACCTGAAATTGATTGAAATTTTATAGAATACAACGTATTCTGAAAACTTCCAGAATTTTTAGAACAGTTTTTAGAAACCATAAATAAAAAAAATATATCAATGATACATAAGATACATTGAAATACGAGTACTAGTAAAATTATTATTATTTATTTGTAATTTTGTACCGTTTCAGCTCCCAGGAAATCCTACAAATTGTCAGAAATTTTATGAAATGCACTACGTTGCAAGGACATTTGTATGATTTCTTGTCAAAATTATAACTTTTCTAGCAAGTATATTATTAGTATGTTGAATTTGTCAGAATTGTCTACAAACTACTGTTATTTTTTTATTTTACAATTGCAGTGTATGGCTATTAGTTTAATAAATGAACTTTTTGGTTTTTATTATTTTCATAAATAAATGTATATAATGTATTGTATTGTAACTGTATATTTCTTATATATCTTATCAAAACTAATAAAGCTATGAATATTTTTAATATGAAAATTATTGACATAAAATCATAATTGTTGCTGCTAGCTAGCACTTTTATTCTTCAATGCTGTCCGTGTTTTCTTTTTAATATTTTTGGTGATATTAGCTAGTAATTTTGTTTGATTTTTGGTTTTAATGCTGGTTTTGTGATTAAGTTAGTATGTTTGTGTTTTGCTGATTTAAGTTAGCAGTTTTCCTTTTTAATTATTTTATTATAAGCTAACTGATGCATTATATGTTTGCGTGGGTATATTGAAGAGATTTCCTTCATAAATGATACGATTTTAAGTTAGAAGAGCAATCAAAAAGCAATTCATATAAAGTATGACATTTTCAATGTAATTTTTCGAAGAAATATGTACACAATTATTTTTTCTGATCGTAAGAAAAATTGTATTCGAACGTTTAGTTCTTTTGAGTTTTAGAAAACAAGACCGATTATAAATAAATTTAGTTTTGAAAGTAGAATACAATTTATGGTACAATAACATTTGCGATAAAATTCAAATATTGTATATGACGTTATAGTAAATATCTTAATTATCGGTTAAGACGAGAAGTGTTAACACAATAGATCATCTGAATTTACAATTTTCTTTATTGAAAGTATTGCCAAGTACCCAAAGCTTAGAATGTCTAAAAACTATTAAGCAATATAGATCTTCACCCAAGAATTCTTTAGCTCCGCTTAGAAAAAAATTTGCAGATAACCGGTCTATCATACTTTAAAACCAAAAAAGTTTAACAATATAAGTGATGTAAATAAATTGCCAGGTTTTCACAGTGACAATCAAATAAGGCTCTCCAAGACGAAGGATTAAAGGTGCCATTAAAGGTCACAATTTAAAATGTAAGAAGGAAAAGAAGGAACATTTTTTTTGAATATTGCACTATATATTCGAAATCAAATCATTACATAATAATGAAGTAAAGTAAAGTGATTATGCCATCGTGCACGTATTAAATTCTCATGTAAATGGGTTTTAAATTTCTAATAATTTATTTGCAGTTATTTAGAGTTTTTAGAGGTTTTTCTCGTTTTTTTTGTGCTAATAAAATTTGTACAGATACTCACTCGTACTTCTTGTGAAACAATTATAACCAACGATAAAATCGAAATTATTTATGAGAGTTACAGTCGTGATATTATATAATAATAATATTCAACCCTTTCCGTATGGTTTTTTGCACTTTAGCGCACATATTTGCCCATTTGAGAAATAAACAAGGGAGTTTAAATAAGAAACTTATTAATTTTATACCGTATATGTGCTTTTCGTTCCATTGTCCTTGCATTTAGCTTTATTTACATATTGAAGCTTCATTGCTTAGTGTTATAGATGCGATAACTATCAAACTCTATAGGATATATTTATAGTTTGCGTGTTTTTTCACTCACATTGTACATAGCCCTTATTAGACTGACACTCTCTTAGCTCTTAAATCTAACCATATTATGGGTACAAATGCATATTTCGTTTCTAAAATTTGATTAGAAAAATACAATACAGTTCAAAATATTTAAAAATGCTGGAATAAATAATTTAAAACTTTGTTACTATTATAAAACGTATCTTTTTTAGTAATAATTAATTTTATTTTAAAAAAGCGCTTTATCCGATAATATTCTGCTGATTTGTCTATGATACATTGTGACCGAAAGGTTTTCGGAGGTTCTCATTTAAAATTCGCGCGCTGTATATTTTTCGATATTTTAAGTTTATGTAGTTTGGCAGCACTGTCCTTAATTACTATGCCAAAAATGAGCGCGATCTGTCAGACAGTTCGTTTACGGCAGCTGTTGAAACCAGTTCCCCTCAGTAGTGCGTTGCGAAAAAAACAATGGAAAAAAATATTGAACAAAGAGTTTGCATCAAATTTTGTGTTTCGAACGAAATTTCGTGTGCAGAATCGTTGCGAATGCTACAAAAGGCTTATGGGGAATCAGTTTTATCGAAAACTCAAGTTTATGAGTGGTACAAAGCCTTTCAGGACGGTCGTACGACCGTCGAAGACATGCCGCGTTCTGGACGACCTTCGACCTCTACCACCGACGAAAACATTGAAAAGGCAAAGGAAATCGTGTTCCAAAATCCTCATGTGAGTGTTAGAGAGATAGCACGAGAGCTAGGCATCGGTCGTGAGATGGCTCGTTTGATTTTGGTGGACAATTTGTGTATGCGACGTGTCAACGCTCGGCTTGTTCCGATTCACCTCAATTTGTTCAACATTATCAACGATTTTAAGGCCAAACATTCAATAAATACCATCGAACAGCCACCGTATTCACCTGATCTTGCACCGTGTGACTTTTTCCTGTTTCCCAAACTCAAATTACCACTCAGAGGAACGCGTTTTGAATCCATAGAAGACGTAAAACAGAATTCGCAGAGGGAACTCAAAGCCATACCGGAAAGCGCCTATAAAAAATGTTTTGATGATTGGAAGAAACGTTGGCATTTGTGTATCGCTTCTAATGGAGCATATTTTGAAGGATATAAAATAAATATTGATGAAGATTAAGAATTTTGCGTTTTATTTATTTATGACCGGAAACTTTTCGGTCACAATGTATATAGACAAATCAGCATAAGAATTACGTATTTCTCAAAAACTTACTCTTTGACTATGAGTTGTTGCAACGATTAATTCTAAAGTATCTTCTTCCATATTGTATTCTCTTCTGTGAACAATATATAATGAACTTAAACTATGTGGCAGCTTCAAAGACTATAAGGACATATGCTTATATGTTGTGATAATAACCAAAAACTCCAGACAAAACCAAAATCTATGTTTGCATTTTTGTGTAATGAAAATTATTTAAATCCTTACACATAACAATAACTCTAATGGAAACAGACGATTTTATTTAAAAGGAATTACAAATTCCTAAGACTAAAAAAACAATTTGTTCACACAGTTGCATCAAATTGTTTTTTCAGATGAGAACAAATTTATCTAAAGAGTCTACAGGAAAATAGTTGCACCTCGTGAACTGACTACAAATCGACTGTAGTGTTATGGTGAGGAGAAGTGTTGGCGCTGATACCAACATGTGTTTGTTGGTGAAAATGTAATGCTTTAATACAAACAATCTTCCCACTTTTTAACCACCTCTATGGAGTACTTCTAAGGGAGCATTTCAACATAAGTATCGGCAATTTGATCACAGTTAAACTGGGCTCAATATTCACTTGATTTAAATATTCTTTAAAAATTTCTGGTGTGAAGATATAGACAATAGACAATCTTTAATTTTATCTGACATTTTTTACTTCATTGAACTTGTTTATATATTTAAATGAAATCACAAATTTTTAATTATTTTTCATATATAAATACGTCAAATGATAATTAAACTTCTGCGCTATAATAAATAATATATTTGTATATACGTTTAAAATAGCTACTATTTGAATTAATATTTATATTTTAATAAATGTAATAGAGTACACAATTTATACAATATTATATTACTTTTGAAATGAAATAATTTTAAAATAAAACAAATATTTTTTACTTGTTTTTAGTGCCGGCGGCCAGCAAGCTGCAGCATCAGCTGGCGCTGGAGGTGGTGGGGTGGCAGCTGTAAAAAATACAACAAGTACCTCCAGTATGTATAACGCCCGCCAATCCGTAACCAACTCTGCGGGTGTACTTATGGTCGGACCAAATTTCCGCGTTGGTAAAAAAATTGGCTGTGGTAATTTCGGAGAATTGCGTTTAGGTATGTTCACCATGTAATATATTATTTAATTTATTTAACATTAATCTGATTTTTTCAATCTAAAATGGAAAATTCTTTAAAAAAAATTAAAATATTTATTTTTCTAAAAATTTTTTAATTTTCTTTATAATTTTATAATATATAAATAACTTATAATTTCGGTAGCGATTCTCCTGCCGATTTCAATATAAAACCCTATAAACAAACAATTTTTAATACTTTATTATCGTGACTTACGTATGCTTTTAAATATATACTTTACAAGACAAGATGAAAATTGATAGTAGCGATTTTACATAAATTTAGGAGGTTATCATATTCTCTCCAGCAAAGTTATAGATTTTTTAGTTATAACCTAACCTCATCTAACATAAGCCCTCCTGATTTAATTACTGTCAAGTTAGGTAATCCTGGAAAAGTAAAAAAAAATATAGCCTGCTATGTAAACGGAACAAAGCGTTTATATTTGAATTGAGTGAATAGTCAACATACGTGAGAAACTTAGGTGCCAACGAAAAAAAAAAGAAAAAAATTTAGAAAAGGACATTCGCAAGTGAAATAAAAGTACAAACTTCCGTACTTCGAAGTACCATTTTCAAAGAAAAGGATCGTCTTATGAAGACTTCGAGTTAAAGAAAATTTTTGTAATTGTATATAATTTGTTCTCTAAACCTTTTGCACTCTATTTAGTTCGAGTAACAAATGTTTTAGTTATGGAAGTTTGACTATATTACAAATTTGGATATGTTCGGAGCAAATAATGTAGATGGTTTATTAACTAATTTACTTCCCGATATTTTAACATACACTGAAATGCAACCATGTTAATACTGCTTAACTTTTCTAAATAGTGTGCGAATGTCTTAGGTAGGTAGGTAGTGAGTTATTTATGATCGAGTTAATAGAGAAGGGAACATATTTTTATAAGCTTTAATTTTGTTTCTGTAATTCTCAGCAGTTTGCTGGATTCCACTGTAAACAAATTCTTAAAAAGTTGGTAATTTTTGATGCAATCTACATTCGGAGATGCAAATTTTTATTTTATCGATAGAATAACTGACAGATTCTTACATCTATACGTGCTTTTATATATAGTAATACGTATGAATAGAATTATTCTTGCTTTAGAACAATTTGTATGCACTCTCAAAAAAGTCTTGATTTAAATTTACACGAAGTTTCTTCTTCCATTTGTTATTTGAATTATCATCCCAATAATGGTTTGAAAAGGTTTAAAGAAATAAATGCAATATATTAATTGGTATTTTATCATTAAATCTTTTAACAGGTCGTCGTATGTGCTTTTTCTCAAATGCCGCACCAGGGTCAGGTATGCATAATGCAAGTCACTAGATTTCAACATATAAATGTGATTTTTTATTCCTTTGTAAACTTATCATACGAATGATTTCAATTTTGTTTACAAAGCCAAAGCTTGTACATATGGAATCATAGTACCACCGCATCAAATCACGAGAGTAAAAATTTTAATAAAAAAATTAAGTAAATTTCATTGTGTTTTAAGGTTCCAAGTTCAATCATCTAATATGTCTTGCTCTATTTTATCGAAAACTGAAATATAATTTTATTAAAAGTGTTTATTCGACATTTACTAACCTCTTTATGTAAAGTTAAATTCGCAATTCCAAGAAAATAATCATAAGTAATTTATAAATACTATTCATGTAAGTTTCATTATGTTTTTTTTTCTTTTAGGAAAAAACCTATACAACAATGAACACGTAGCAATAAAAATGGAGCCTATGAAATCAAAGGCTCCTCAACTACATTTAGAGTATAGATTTTATAAACAATTAGGATCACATGGTATGTACATCTCCTATAATATATTCTTTTATTTTTATTTTATATAATTAATCTATCAAAAAATAAAAACATAAGATCGTTCGTTGCCGTATGCAATAATATTTTCATTTTGAAATGATTGCGTAAAATTAATTGAGTCAATTATAATATTAAAATAAATAACAAAATAATATTTACATAATATCAAATGATATCAAAATCAATGTCATATTGATTTTAATTAATTTTTAGTTATTAGAAAATTTATTTAAATAAATATCATTTTAAATTAAGAAAAAAATATTTTGTTTAATTATGCAGATGCATTTACTTTAATTTTGTTATGTATAATAAATATATCATTATATATATTATTTAAATTTCTCTGAAACACTAAAAAAATTATTTCCCTTTTTTAATTAAATGAATTATTCTTTACTTAATATGTATGCACCATTGCCACCTTCGTTAATATAAAAATTAATATTAAATAAATTGTTTGTTAAGTAGCTCCGTTTACAAATTTAAAATTTGATATATAAATAAAATAGAATTTCTCAAGCATATTCCGGACGAGGGTGCTAAAAAGGATTCATTAAAATATAGACACATAAAAAACATAAAATAAACAAACAGTTAATATGATTATCTATTAGCTTGATAATTTGATTATTTTAAAAAAATGTATTTATGATTTATATACACATATATAATAGTTTAAATATATGAATATATAAATACACATTTATATGTAAATTTGCTGTACTATGTTATTGCTTTTTACCCAATCCTTATAACAAATCAACGTATATTAAATATCCACACGCACGCACATACATCATAATTATTTTCTTCAAGATGATTGTCCGGAGGGTGTACCACGTGTCTATCACCTGGGTACATGTGGTGGACGCTATAATGCCATGGTATTAGAATTATTGGGAATGTCCTTAGAAGATCTCTTCAATCATTGTTCCCGTCAATTTTCACTTAAGACTGTACTGATGATATCTAGACAACTTGTAAGTTTTCATTATCATTTTACAAAAATTTTTCTTTAGTTTATACACTGTATCTGCTTGAGAGAGCAAATGAAAATTAAGTTCATATATTGTATATGGTCTTATATTATTTAAATATATATATTAAATTAAGATTAGACAATAATTTTTTTGTTAACACTTTGATCACATGTGTTATTATATATGCAAATATTCTAAGAGAAATGGTCTCAGTTCCATTTATACTGAATTAACTTAAATAGTAGACTTTACAGTAATGAAATTAGAAGTGCAATAATTGCTTTCTATTCGAAGTACTTTTAAAATTGTAATCTAAATTTTTATTTCCCATATAATGTTTATAAAATTTAAAAATTGAATTAAATTTTCCATATATTCTTTATAAATTTTAAATATTGAATTAAATTTTTTAAACCAAAATTTTTTTTTTTGCAGATAGACATTCTAATATAAAACAAATATTTCTTAATTATTATGTATCTGAAGTCTATTTCTTGAAAACACTTCTTTAATGTCTATATAATTAATTTTAATATCAATATTTAAAATCAGTTAAATTTTAATAATTTTTTTATTTTTACTATAAATTTTTAAATTTCTGACTACTTAAAAATTTGCATATATTTAATTAATGTGTTCAGTGCACTTAAAATTTTAATTATATTTTTTTTATTCCAATCAAAAAGTGTCTCAACAGCTAAAAATTATATAATAAAAAAATGATATGTAATGGTAATAATAAAAGTTACATAAAAGAAAATAAATGTTCATTTTGAGTTTAATTTATTATTAATTGTTAATATAAAGTAGTTTGTTACAAAAAGAGTAGTGGTAGAAAATGTATATTTATGTATTGAAATGTATTTACCCTAACTAAAAAGCTGTAGTTAATCGAATTAAATTGTTACATCATTGTAAGGAGTTAACAATATTATTATTTTATTTTATTATTTGTAGTTCTCAAGATACGTAAATCTGTTATTTACACATGCCACCTTCAAAAAAAAAACTGTCTCTTTGCATATTTTTTTTATTAATTATTTGTTGTATTAATATATCTTTTTAAATCCTCTGCTTATGTGCCCGAACCTAAGGTCTTCCACTTTTTGTATATATATAAATATATTATATTATATAACATATATTTATATATATTAATATATTATGTATATATATATATTATATTATGTATATAATATTTATGTATATGTGTATATATGTATATATGTACATATGCCTATGTAAATAATTTAAATCAATGCTAATTTTAAACACACAACACTGATGCGCATTACATTATCTATTGCTACTGTTAATACTTTATTTACTCTATAAAGAGCGTGTCTATCATTTTGTGAATCTAAAAGAAAAAAAAATCTTATCACCAAAACATATATATGATTCTGATATGATGTTAGTTTAGTTATAATTAAAAAGTAATAAATTTATTCGCATAAAGAGCGCATTGAAAATAAAGTTTAGATATATTTTATATTTTTGTTTGAATATTTTATTTTGTTTTTTGCAACGAATATATATGGTTTTTATAGTAAACTTCTTCTTCAACAGAATGTCGATAAAAATTTGCTTACGTTTATGATAACTTGAATCGCTAATGCAGAATATACATTTAATCAAGTTTAAAGCTATGCTTTGAAATATATGATAAAGATAGTATGCAGTTAAATAACTATCAGAGACTGTATGAAGTATACATTAATATTATTAATAAACTCCACACTACGTAATGATAAAGCGTCTGTCAGTGTAAATGTTCCAACGCAAACGCCTCTGTTTCTCAATTTTGGAATATTTGTCGGAATAGTAGGATAAGTTTATTATACATTCTAAAAATTAAAAAAAAAGGTTCTTAACTATGTAAATTTCAATATAAACTTAATATTCGAATTTTGTATGAAAGATATGTATTCTTTTTCTCTGTTAATACCTGAACTTAACTATACATCTATCTACATCTAAGCAGTAACCTTATTTCGAAACATCTCAGATTTTTGAATCGATTTTGTTAACTCCTAATCTATTAGAACAGACGAAAACTTCTATGGATCAGTTCAAATGATATGCACTGGGAATGTTCTATTAACGCAAACACTTAAGGATATAAGTATGCATTAAATTATTACATATAACAAGTGAAATATATCACACTTATGTTAGATTCAATTTTAATTACTGAATTAATTATTTTATTTTTCATTTGCATTATTTTACTTTAAAATTTAAAATTATTATACAATTAACGATATAACAATATATCGCAAATAAATCAATGAAATTGATTAAATAAACTAAAATTTACATACCTTTTAAATATTACATACCTCTTGCTTCGTCTTCTTGCTTGTTCTGTCGAAAAAAAATAACTGAATAATAGTGTCAAATATTTGGTGTTTTCGAAATGTATGATAAAAACTTCCAGAAGTGCATTTATGGTGCTACTAAGTTGTTTATCTTCTTTTTTGTTCCACTAACTTCCAGTGGATCATAGGGCCTCTTTGTTTATGCTTTATTTATAATATATATTGAAACCTAACATATTATAACATATTTGCATTGCATAATATACAGTCTGATGGAATAACTTTTCTTGTATGAACATACCAATAAATGTGGTAGACATTATTTAGCATAAAGAAAACTAAAAAATGATAGATTTTTGGGTTTTACTATCGTCTAGATTTTAATATGAAAAAAACTACTACTTACATAAAAAGTCACTTTTCTCCAAAGTTGGCTAGATTCCTACCAATTTTAGTTCATTGAAGAGTAGTTAAAAGTGATATTCTTCTAGGTTATCATTGAAATACTTTTGCTTTTTTATTTATTTTATAGTAATTAAATTTACTGCCGAGATTCCTGCGTTTTTTATGTATAAACTTCTGCATAAAGGATTTTAATTATTATGGAGATAGAATAATTATTAAGGTATATTTAAAAATTTTATTTTAATTTTTTTTTATATATAACTACATCATATCAGCTCTTGTATAAGGAAGTTCACTATATTAAAATTACAACAATCATTTTAATATATTGTACACCTACTAATATTTATGTACTAATTAATGTCCCTCTATATGCTTCGAGATATTCGAGAAATTTTATTGAATTTGTACAATATAAAAGAACACTGACCTGAATGACGGGAAAATAATTGATAAGTTTAGGTGGTAATTGTCTTGTCGTTGAACTGAAATTCATAATTTACCACATAACAAAAAAATAATATTTTTTGGAAGTAAGCTTCCACTTTATTTAAAAAATAAACTAAATTGATTTATATATCTTCAGTTGTTTTAAATAAATTTTTATTTCTGTTCTATCTTCCTTTTAACTATATATTTGGCATTTGTGCGTGCAATATCTGGTGTTTCATACTTAACAACCTCATCATCACAACTCTAACTTCGAAATTCGTTTGTCGAATTGAACAACAAAAATGTTTTTTAAATTAAAATTATTCCTCAATCAACAATTATGACAATATATCACAAATAAATCAATGAATCGATTTATTAAATTTTTAAATCTTTTAAATAATTACGTTAATTTGCTCCGTCTTCTTGAACAACTTAACTCTCCGTGATTGACATGTGAACAAATTCAAAAACGCTATCTTTTCTTATATTCTGAATAATTGTAGCAGAGGGTGTGCCCGAAGTTTATTACTTCGGTCCATGCGGCAAGTACAATGCACTTGTTATGGAATTACTTGGCCCATCACTAGAAGATTTATTTGATGTTTGCGGCAGACGGTTCACTTTGAAGACAGTACTACTGATATCCATACAATTAGTAAGTACTATCAAATCAACAATTACCTACCACACAAATATATCTACTACATAAAGCGAGGATATTTTTGCTACAACCACACCTAGAAAAAATTGCGTACAAAATGTTAAACTCAACAAAAGTATTTTTATTAGTTAATATAAAAATAAATACAATCACAAAAGAAATATATATAAAGTAATCCTAACTTTGCTAATCTTAAGTAAAAGAGAACATTTTTTCTATGGTGTAGGATAAAATTTTTTCGTCTATAATTTTTTTTTATTATTATTAAAGTTTATTATTGTACTAAAATTTTTATTCTTATTTTATTACTAACAAGTATTTATTTTAGTAAAAGTTTTTGGTACTTTGTTATAAAAATATATCTTAAAAATACAAAAAATGATTTCTTTAAATTTATTATGTATATTAATGAAACAGGCTGATGATTATATATTGCTAATTTCAATTAATGTACTACTATAAATAATTAATAGTTTTATACATTATAATATATAATAATAATTATAATAATTAATACAATATATATATATTGTATTAATTATATATATATTGTATTAATTATATATATATTGTACAAATATATATATATATAATATAAATAAAGCAGTAAAAGTAATAATTTCACAGCCTGTTAAAAAAAAATTAACATAAAAATTGCTTTATATTACTAAACAATAAAAAACCAAATTTAAATTAAACAAAAAATGCATTTCAAAATATCGTTTATTACATTTTTAGAATTATTTATTTATTTACCCAAATTAACTAATTTTAAGCAAATTTTTTTTTAAATTGCATGTTTTAATAAATAGTAGATAATATGTTACTTTGCTAATAATTTATTAAGTTTTTATACAAGCTTTTTAACAACATACAAATAATATGCAAATTTGAATTGAATTCAATTTTTATTTAATAACTTAATTTTTATTTGTTTGATAAACACATATCGTATTTTATCATCATTTGCGCTAGTTGAGACACTATAAATTATTTAATGTTATTGTTAATATTAATTGGTTGTAATAATATTTAAAAAAAAATGCATGACAACATAATAAAATAATAATATATTAAATTAAACAAAATTAATAAAATTTCTTGAAATTAATTCCTTCTATTTTCAACAATACCACAATAAAATAGCTTCATCGGATAGAATATGTGCATGGTCGAGAGTTAATATATAGGGATGTAAAGCCTGAAAACTTTCTTATCGGAAGATCATCCACAAGGAGGGAAAAAATTATTCATATAATTGGTAAATATATTTTTACTCGTTTTTTTTAAATTTAATTTTTTTTAAATTAAATTAATCATTCATGTAGATTTCGGTTTGGCCAAAGAATATATTGATTCAGATACAAGAAGACATATACCATATCGAGAACATAAATCACTCACAGGTACTGCTCGTTATATGTCGATAAATACACATATGGGCAGAGAACAATCGAGGCGCGACGATTTGGAAGCATTAGGTCATATGTTTATGTATTTCTTAAGAGGTTCACTGCCGTGGCAAGGCCTAAAGGCTGATACATTAAAAGAAAGATATCAAAAAATTGGTGATACTAAACGTGCAACACCTATAGAGGTATATATAAGAGTAATAGATTTAAGTATTTTTAAACAAATTAGTTCATTTGTTTTTGTTTATATGGCAAAAATGTAGTTCCTACTTTTAGTTCAACAGTTCATTAGTTATTATTATTGTTAGGGGATGTGGCACTGCGACCATCGGATCTATTGTGCCCCTTTCTGAGCTTAGAGTAGATCTCTTAGCCCTATTGCGTCAATGAAAAGTAGTAGAGAATCTACTTTACAAAGTTTTATTGTCTCTTCCGTAAGAATATACATTCCTAGGAGCCTATTTCGTATGTGCATTAGCACAGGACATTCTAACAGCATATGTGTGGCTGACTCCTCATTCTCTTCACAGAATCTACAGTTTGCATCCGTATGTATACCCAGTTTTGTAAGGTGGTGTTTTAGTCTACAGTGCCCAAAGTGCCATGTTAGGATTCATCAGTTCATTAGTTACTTACTCATTTATTTTATCTGTTTAGTTTTAATTGTTATAGACAAATAACTTGTATTTTCCAATAAAAAAAAATACTCCAATAAAATGACTCTCTTGTTTTCATACATTACATGCATATAACTTTAAAAATAGTATAAATGCATAAAATATTTATACAGATGAAATAATTTTTTTCTATAATTCTGATAGTTGGTTTATATGTTTTTTTAATTAATATATTTTAATATAATTTTTACGTATATAATGAGTAAAAATAAAATCTAAAAATTATATTAACAATTGAACTAAAATGAACTATTAACATAGAAAAAGCGAAATCAATGAACTAATTTTTAAATTATCAGCGTTAACTATTGTAATAAATTTATATACATATAAATATATTAAAATAAATAGAAAATTAATTTAACAAAAAAATCATTTAGGTGCTTTGCGAAGGACATCCTGAAGAGTTTGCAACATATTTAAGATATGTGCGGCGATTAGATTTTTTTGAAACGCCCGACTATGACTTTTTGCGAAGACTGTTTCAAGACTTATTTGATCGTAAGGGCTATATAGATGATGGTGAATTTGATTGGACAGGGAAAACGATGGTAAGTGTTTATTTATATATATAAATATTTGCAATAACTTATTTTATATTAAAGTTTTTTTTTAAGAACCAGATAATAAGATAATTATTGCAACTTGTTTGTTTAGTATATTGGCTAAAAAAAAAATTAAGTATATATGTAATTGAATATATCAAACATACATTTGATAAATGTATTAACGGCAACATTATTGATTGATGGATCATGTTATATATCCGTATTAAGAAATAGTTTAGTTAATAATAATTTTACTTTTTGTGTAATAAACACAAATTGTAGAAGTCGTCTTCAAATATACTATTATGAGTCCAGATATCTTTAAATGGCAGGCACTTCACCCAGCCATTTACAAGATGCTGATATTAGATGAGCTTGCATATTTAAATATTATTTTGATTATAATCAAATTACACAAAAAAAGCGATATGTCATCAATTTAAGTTACAAACACGGTATTCCATCTAGACGGTAGCTAAATTGACCACATAAGGTGGTGTGGGTTCATATATATGAGCAACAGAACTGCAACGAGTCATAATTTTAACATTTATCTAAATCATAGCATATACTCAGGTGAGTATAAATATACTCATCGCAATTGAATGACTCGATCGATCATTTGTAGTTTTCAAAAAATTTTTTTGATCTGTTGATACTTTTAAACTCCTTATCCAATTAAAAAATTATTTTATTAAGTCACTGATTTCATCTTCAAATCGTGTAATAAATGGAGAAGTTACTAATTAACTACTGCAATATTCGTAAATGCCGAAAAATATTCTATTAATGATTGATTTATCTATAATTTTAATTTTCTTATAATAAGTAGATACTAATTCGATTACATATTTAAACAACAAGTTGGAATAAGTATATTATTTATAATATTAAAAGGATATCAATTTTTTTATGGCATGTTTATTCATTAAGAAAAGTTAACTATTATACTTTAATTAATGTATTATTATAATTATTCTTAATTATACCTTTTTATTTGTTATTTTTGATTATTAACCACTTTAACGTCAGAAAAAAAAACTGTATTTTAATAGTTTTTCAATGTTGTTACTTAATGAATATTAATTTAATATATAATATTTTTAAGGAAACTGATTTCAATGACAAATTCATGTAACAATCAATGAAGTACCATTAAATAACCAAAATCGTAATTGGAATTGAACAAAAAGATTAAAAAATTTTATGTATTTTTTAAAATAAACACAAAAATGGTATACAAATTTTAAATAAACAAAAAAAAATATACCAAATTTTGAATAAACAAAAAAAAAAATTATACCAAATTTTTTTGTAATCTAATATTATATGTTAGCAAATAGTTAAAAAAGCAAATCTTGAATTTAATTTTTTGTGTTTATAATACTAATACTCCTAATTTTATTTTTTTATTATGTACCTGTTTTTTTATATTTTATTAACAGAAATGTTATTCTAATAATTTTAATTTTGTTTAATTTTAATCTAATTAAATTTATATTTGCATGCATTAAAAATTTTAATTTGTGACTAAAATATATGCACAATTTAAGACAAAGGAACAACTTGAAAAAATGAAAGTCATAAAAAATGCTCCACCTTCTCATTTAGCAAAAAATAAATCGGATAAGGTATAACTTAATTATATTTATAATTTTTAGTAATTTGATATGGATTTATTTTACAAAACTATATTATTATATTAACTTGGTGACCATTCTTTGTCTATATATATGTATGTATATATGATATTAATTTTTTTACATAGTAGCATAGCATTCACGATATGCTATTGAAAACAAAAGTACTTTTGTTAATTTACAGCATTGTATTGAGGTTTAGTATTAAAAAAAATATATCTAAATTAGATATAGAATTATAATTATTTCAAGTTATTTTATGATAAATTCAGTATATAATATTATAAGATTATATCATCTTAGATAAGATACCAATTTTGCTTCTTACATCTTTATTCGTCTATATATAATCACATTGAAGTCAACATTAACAACTAAAGAGAAAACAATAGAAAAAGTGAAATTAAAAGTATTAATTTAAATATACATTCTACGTGTTCTAAATATACGGTATTGATAATTTGAAGTGTGAGCAAAGTCCAGAGTATTTTTGCAGTTACACTTCTGAGTGCTCTGCGGTACCACAAATTTTATTTTTGACTCACTCAAACTCGTACTTGCCTGACATAGTCCTGTGTAAATTTTCTGATCCCAAAGCTTAAATGATCATTTCGAAAAAGACGTTTCGAGTGGACTGTTATAATCGGGCTGTGAATTAAGCTGTTGCGTTTTGCAACAAAAATACACAAATTATTAATTTATTATCCACTACCCATAGGCTATAGTGAAATTTTTGCATTTCTGTTGAAAAAAAATAATTATGCATAATATATAGAAAACAAATAAAAATTAAAAATATTTAAAAAAATGACGCATTCCGGAATTGAAATTGGATTGCAATTTCAAAAAATAAAAGCACTATCAATCATTACTGCTCTACTACAAGAACGTGTGAGGAATCAAATTAATGGATATTTAATGGAATAAAAACGAGTCTACAAGTTGAACTAAGTAAATACAACGTGCTTAATATAATCGTGGAGATGTTTTGACTGAATATTTGTTTTCAAGAGAATCTCTCTTTGACATTCTGTATGGTTTATCGGTAAATATTGAAAATAATCTCTCTCCTTTGGAATTTTTAAGCTAATGAAACATTTAAACCAAAAGAGTTTAAAAACAATCTGTTTATAAGAAATATTTGTTGTACATTATATACACATATTACACATAGAGGGTCCACCCAGTTATAATAATATATATAGATTTTTACCATATTTTTGCTTAAAACATTTATGACTGCTAAACAACTAAAGAAAATTGCACTTGCTTTTATAAAAATAGTTACACAATTATTGAATAAAAATTAGAAATTATATTTCTAATATTTAATATTTATATTTAGTATATAGATTAAAATATAGTTATTTAATATCATTTTAAAATAAAATTAATCAATTTTTCATAAATTTTTTTCATGTGAACAAACAATTTAAACATTGATGTACTTTATCTGTCTATGTAACTACACTTGTGTATCTAAAATATATCAACGTACACTCAATCAACACAACTTAAATTAACATTATTTAATTAAAATGCACAACTAAAAAAATCAAACAAATTTACATATCAAAACAACAATAGTCAACGCCTGTAGGATCTCTGCAAACTGGTCATGAAGTAATCATTTCACCAAATAAAGATCGTCATAACGTAACGGCAAAGGTAAGTTCAAATGCAATTTTAAAAATATTTAGAAAAATTCAAAAATAGTTACAATATTTTTAAATAATTTTAGTATGTTCTAATAACTAAAATTAAATAAAATAGTATGTTTTAAAAATTAAATAAAAGTTTTGTGTATAAAATTTTCAATATTTGGTTGATTTATGGTTGCTTAGGATATATCTTATTTTGATTATGCGGATGATGATGATGATGAAGAATATTTAATACTTGAGGTTAGAGTAGATTATAGTAACCCTTTTAGCTTATGCCAAAGCTACTATATATTATACAATATTAGTGTTGTAAAAATTTACAATTACAAAAAATCTAAAATTATATGTACTAGCACAATACTTTGTTATATAAGCTAAAATGCATTTAGTTCATATGCTGTCAATTAGTATGGTAATATTTTAAGAAAGCTAATTATTTATTACTGCTTTTAAATGCTATGTACGTACCAATTCTATATTGTATAACAATACTTGTTTGTATATTTGAATTAATTAGGAATTAATAACTCTTAACAGCATTAATGATGACTAATTCTATGTACAGTAAAAACTTACTAACAGTTGCTTCCAAATCTAACTTTATTAAATACTTATAACATAAATTGTTTCCTAATAACTAAAGCTAAAGCTCCTAAACATTATGTTAATAGTTGGTATGATGTTACTATGTTACTTTTATTTAAATTAAATAAATATTAATTTAGTATAATTGTTTTTTAATAGAAAAATAAAAAAAACTTACTGTCTGCTCACAAATTTAGTCAATTTTATTATATTTAATATAAATTAATTTATTTTTCATACAACTTTTTTGTGATTTACTTAAAGTATAATTATAAATAGTAATTAATATTAGCAAGTTATTGTTGGGTATGAGTTCATATAACTGATTACAGAAACGAATTTATAAAAATTCTTTAAATTTTAAAATTATTTAAACAGTTAAGTTTATATGTCTGAATCAAGATGAATTTACAAAAATTCATTAAGCTATGAAACTGTGTAATCAGATAAATTTACAAGACATTACAGATATGAATTTACAAAAATTTATTGAACTAGAGAAAAATTAACCCCATTATACAGAGATTTTCTCTCTTCATCATAAATAAGTACATTTTTCACTATTACTAACAAAGTAAATATGCAATTACTCCGTCTATCAACGATCGATGCATATCTCATATATATATACCCAATAGTTTGTTTTATTATTAAAGATAATATCTTATTCTTCAAATGAAAATATCTACTATATGGTTATATATATTGTGGGACGTTGGGACAGCACACCGTCCAAAAAGTGGCCCTACTGAAGTGAAGGATTAGCCGAAGAAGACCACGAAACGACTTAGGTCTTTCGATTCTCGGATGTCGTTATTGAGTTAAATCTTGAGTGGCTTCCATTCACATAACTACATCGCTTGTTAATGCAAGCAGTTCATTTAGCTTGAGGTTGTCTGCCAAGCCATCACCAACCCGATGGTGTTCCAAGACAGTCGTCTTCCTACTTGCCAGTGCTGGACATTGGCACAATATATGCACCGCTGCCTGCTTTTTTTTAGACATAATCTGCAAGTGTCTTCCTCAGCAAGAGTTATCTTTTTGAGGTGATACTTGAAGTTTCCATATCCTCATTAATTATGATTTCAGCCAGAAATATCTACTAAATTTTATCTATTTAATCAAGATTTATTAGTTGTTATATGATATTAAAATTTTAAGACGGATATAAATTGATTTCCAATTGACAGCTTTTGCTGCGATTGCTGTGCTGTCTTACTATGTAATTTTTTTACTAACTTTTTCATTATTTAGTAAACCTTAACATAAAAAAAATTTATTAATTTATTTATATGTATGTATTTTTTATACAATATATATATTATATTTTTATAATAATATTTAGATGATAGATAATAGTAAAATATATTATTGTGCATCTTATAGCCCATTGGTTGGCCAATAAATTAGCCAATAATTTATAAAGAAGCTAAAGAATTTTTTAATGCTCATTATTATCAGAATATGCTCACTTCTCAAGTTCTTTAATAAGTCGCTCCGCTTGTAAGATTGACTGCCACTGATATCTATTTAAATATGATAAACTAAAAAGGCAATTTGGTTTTTTTTTTTCAAGTAATTCTGTTTTTATAAACACGCAATAGCTTTCATAATAATAACATATATATTCCTATTAATTAAATTTTAAGTGCTTTGGCGCTTCTTCATTCTATCCATTTTTTCTATATTCTCTATTTCTTTTTTTATTTCTATTGTTTTATTAAACTTGGTACTATAATTTATTGATGGTGATTATAATACGTATAACCTCCAAAAATGATTTATAATATACAAAAATTTTTATTTGGATAAGGGTTCAATTATTGAACTTTAAAAATTTTTTTAATCTCTTTATCCTTTTGTAGTATTGTATTATTTGGCTAGAAAAAAGTAAATAAATTGTAGTTAAAAATAAAAATTTTATATTCTTAAAAACCAATAACTAATTGTTATTTATATCACATTTTCATCGCGTTGTTCGACTCAATTTTCATTATAATATTTGCAAATTTGACTCTGCCCGACAATTTACATCGATCCTCATATTTTTTACGTCTCCCAATCAATTAAATGCGATTCATAGACAAATGCCAAAGGAGGTGTTGCTGCGTGGCCTGATGTGCCCAAACCTGGGGCAACACTTGGCAATTTAACACCCGCCGACAGGCATGGTTCAGTACAGGTAAGTTTTATTTACTAAATCATAATACGTATATATGTATATTATATATGTGAAAAATGTATAAATCATTTAACTCCTTATTAAAACGTTTTTAAATTACATTATATAGACATTTAAAATGAAATGTGTGTATATACTCGTAATTAAGTCATAAAATTTAATCTCAGATACATGTAACTCAGCACCATATTTATGTGTTCATTTATAACCTTTCTTTGTTTTTATATATATAAAAGATTAACATATTTGTATATAAATATTTTATTACTAATACGATTACAAAATCATTTATTATAACAATATAATTATAAAAAAACAGTTAGTAAAGATTTAAAATTTCAGATTTTTTTTTTTTTGAAAGAAATTTCTAAAAATTTAAAAAAATTTTGAGAAAAAATTATTTATACATTGTGAATCCTATAGGTAGATATAAAGGGTTCTTAATATTAGATATATTCCCACATAGTGATATATTAGTGTAACGAATGAGACTTACTATGATATATGCATTCATGAATCAAGAGTTAGCCGCAGTAGTTATTTTATCGGCGAATTTTATAAGACTTTCGGTAGCAGTTTTTGATTATTCTTAAGGCTACTCGAAAAAGATTTTATAAGAATTATAGGCTGACTCTGTATGGCATGAGAGTTTGATAGTTTTTCCTGTTGAATTGTACCTGTGTATTAGAAAAAGCACCACAGATAATATTACAGATGTCTGTCCAATCTAAGTTAGCTTCCAAAATGTAAGGGAGTAATAAGTGCCTTAATTTAAATAGAATTGACGCAACTAATATATCATAAATTTAAAGGAACTGATTCATAGGCAAAAATCTAGAAAATAGCTGATATAGTTTATGACTGCGGCATCTCCTTTCAGTTTTTCTGCTATATAGTTGCTATCCTACTCATTCTGAGTCGCGACATATACTAGGACGATTGAAAATCGGTTTAAACACAAATATAAATGAAGATAGACATTTATGTTATGACATTTTTTCAGATTGACATCACATCTTTTTCAGATTAAGATGTGATTTCCATATAAATAAATAGTAAGTTTCTTTAAACCATTGGATCTAACTTAGAACTTTATTTAAAAACTAATTAAATATCGTTATGTACTCAGCATTTCTTATATTTTATTAAAATACAAATACTTATATATTTATAATTGATTTTGAGACATAAAAAATAAAAATAAAATTATTTATAACAGACCCCCATACCTATCTGTGCGAAGTGATTTAAATCTTTGGAAAAACTCGAAGTCCAACTTTTTTATTTTTTTTTATATGAAATATTTTTTTATTGTTATAAGTTTTATACATCTAATTTAAAAATATATTTATGTAAATATGCTGTAAATAAAAATATATTGTAAATAAACCGAACTGTGTAATTAAGAAAAATATATACTAAATAAAAAAATATTTGTTATAATTATATGATTATTATTTCCTTTCCTTTTACTTTTTTTCCATATTTAAAATGTATGTGCGTTAATTTAAATAATATCTTGTATATAATTAACCAAATATTTGTATATACCATTGACTGCAGACTGTTATATTTTTGGCATTTTCTATTCTAATGTTTTCACTTGATTTACTCTACATAAATTCAAGGTATTTAGTGGTTCTTTAATGTATCTGTTGAGTTCCTCGTTGTCTAATTAATTTTTGTAAAATTTTTTAAAAATAATTTATGAAATTTTTGATAATAAATATTTTTGATAAGTAGAATTGAAATCTTAATTAGGCACCTTTATATAACTCCCAATTTTATTCAATTAAACACAAAAGCATGATGGTAGTAGTTTTTATCTATATTATTTATACTTTATTTTTAATCATTTTATTAATAGTTATGTAATAAAAAAATATTTAGCATTTTATATATGTAATTCTGTATAGTATTTAAAATAATTTCATACATATTAAATTGGTTAAATGGTTCGTTAAAATAAAACAGAAAACTAATCATTTAAGTTAAGTTAACGTAGAAGTGACAAATTTCTATGATTTAATTTAATTTTCAACACCCCTTACACTTATACTTTACATTTTATCGTCAATACACTGTAGGAGGGCCATGTGAGAGGAATGCCAAAGTTGCAATAGTAAAACTCGCCATCATCCAATATTTAATATTGGATCGTCCACCGTCTCTGTTCGTTACTTCACAAATTTATTCGTTAATAAAGTTTCTTGTTTGCGACATATTTAGTTCGCATGACATGTTTTTTTCTCTTCTACCATGGATATTTAGAAGGCATTCCTTTAACTGTGACTTGAGAATGCGTTCTCTAAGGGTTACAATCTGTCCTGAAGGCAGAAGTCGATTAAATATTTCCCGTTCGAAATTTTTGGGTTAAATCTTATATTCTTCTAAGTATATAGTTAATTATTCTTATAGACTAAGTTCAATAAAAATTTGATCAATAATAAACTAATAAACATAAAATAAAACACTAATCTTTTCCGAAACTTACATACATGTAGATCTAAACGTTATTCAATCAATGATTATTAAAAATGAATAGAATTTATATTATCTAAATAATTGTGATAGATATATAAAATAAAATAAAATAAAACACAAATCTTTTTAGAAACTTACATACATGTAGATCTAAACGTTATTCAATCAATGATAATTAAAAATGAATAGAATTTATACTATGGTAAATAAATAATTTTGATAGATATATAAAAAATTTAATAATTAAATATAAATATTTTATTTTCAGAGTTTTTACACAAATTGTATAAAACGCAGTTGTACATTATTCAATTGTTATTTTGCATGATATTTTTAATTAAATAATAGTTTAATATACAGTTACATCAAATATGATCCTCTTTTATAAAAAATTTTAGAGCACTTCTATTTGGATGGCTTGCTAGGACTTTTTAAAAACACTAACAAATAGATTTTCAAGTCTTCTGCATGTCAATTAAGTAGATTTTCAAATTACTTTCCTTTTTTTTATGTTTTTGTAAAATTTACAGACTTTACCAGAAAATTCAGACTCCGACGATGATGATTTATTTGATCCTAATTACGAAAAAAGTGATAAAGAAGGATAATTTAAAGCAGCTATTGCCAAAAGAAATCTAATAAATAAAAATGTTTAGTTACTTATTTTAATATATTATTTTCAGTTACTTATTAAAAGAGTTTTTAATTTAAATTATTAGTCGTCACATTCTTACCAGGTACTACTTGATATACAATACCAATACTAAAAAATGTTTGTCCGTGTATGTGTAACCGTTGAGTTTTTTTTTTCATATAAACTTTTATGTTAATTATATTTTAACCAATTGTTTCCTATCAAAGTATGTTAACTGGGTTCAAGAAATGAAAAATATACACAAGGGTGCAATTTAAATATTAACTGATGGTATTTCAAGAGAATTCAACATGAAATATTAAAAAAATATTTTGTTGTATATTCTGTATTAAAAGTACCCGGAATATATAAATGCACGTAAAACATGAAATAATATGTAATAAATTGCTAGTTACAATGTGTAACCATAAGCGACTCAACCCCAATCTGTTATCAAGTGAATTAGCATTCAGTTAATTTTACACTATACTTTTAAGTGTTCTGCAATCGCATAAAACCATTGATTTGTAAAAGTTTTTCTTTGGGAAAAAATGACACGAATGTGTCGATTAAGCGTCATGCGACTTTCTTCTGTTTCCAAACTGTGTGGAGAATTGGGTCAAGAGCTGTCAAGTTCCATTCCACTTCATTGAGTCTGCTCGTTTAATAATTTTTTTGTAAATCCCGACCTTTCAACATATTTCCATATTATTTCATTTAATTAACTGATTGTTCTAACTAATGCATACATTTCTTGTTTTTTTAAACTACTATCATTATATAATACTAAAAATATTTCTAAAATTTAAGCATTAAATATTTTTTTATTATGTATGGAAATTATATTTACTGAGAATTTTTTTGATTTCACACAATTTTAGGGCATAATTTTTATTAGGGCTATAACAAAAGCATTATATGCGTTAAGTGAAAGTTTTACTAAATAATAAAAAATATTATTTATATATAGAAAAATGAAAACTTAGGAAAAAGTAAGTCCACGTTGTAAATTATTACAGTGATACTATAGGCCACAATTATAGCCTATTAGAAGCAACATATTTTTTTATGAATAAAATTATTTTTTGGTGGTACATTGTGTTTAAAAGTTTTTTAGAAATTTAAAAAATGTGTTTTTTTTTTGGATCAAAAAGGATCAAATATTCCTACCTCCACGCCTGTAAAAGCTCGTTTAAGTGTCAAAATCTTGTTAGCCATTAATGATTTAAAATGAGAACAGAGATGGTTAACGTATCATCAGTTATTATTGTTGTTACGATAAAACTTTTCCTAGTACATTAAAAAACTATATCTCAAGAATCAATACAACCTTCAATACGAAGTTAATGTTTTTTTTTATTAAATTAAACTATTCTTCAAAAACTAAAAAAAATTTGAAAATAAAAGCGTAAGTTTACTTACGTTTTCAATGTCTGAGTTTAGGATTTTAGTAAATGACAATGGCTTACAGTTTTACTTTAATGTATATGTATCTAGATCTTTAAAATAATTTGTCTAGTAAAATTTTGTGAAATATTAAATAAATTAAATAAATTTTTAAATATTAATTACTAACCATTCACCAAGTATAATTTTTTTAATTACTTGAACTAATACATGACCTTTTATAGTTAATGAACTTTGATATAAAACGTGTATGTGTATTCGTGTCAAATATTTTTTTAAAGGGACTAACCCCCGTATTTTGTGAACTTGACAAATTTGTCAAATATTGACAAATAGTCAAGATTTTTATCAAGCAAATAGCTTTTTGCTATTCTGGATAAATCTTGATCAATTTCAAGGCTCAAGTACCACCTATGGTGAAAAGTGTTTTGTATACAAAATTCAAAAGTAGTGTGTGGACTAGTTATTATATTCATATCATCCCTCCATTAATAAGTAATTTTAAAATCACTAATAATGCCATTTGGAATTTTATTATAACTATTTTTATAAAACTCATGCATACAAATAAGAATAAAAAATGCTTGTAAAGAACATATATTTTATGTGTAAAGAACCTTGACAATTTATCAAAAGAAGAGGTTTTTATTTACAGCACAGAATACCGAAACTTTGACAAATTGTCAACCTTGACAACAAATAAGCAAGATAATGAATAATTATCAATACTTAACAAATTTGTCAAGTTTATAGAATATGGGGTAAATATGTGTTAGTAATTTATTAATGTTTATCTCACTTAATAATGTATAGATAAACAGATAATTTTATTTGTTTTTTTTTTTTTTTTTCAATTTAATAATTAAATTGTTATTTTACATAGTTTTAATGTATATCTATTAATGGTGCTTACTTGAATAACATATATATTTTAAAAAAATTTTGAGTCCCACGAATTCCATCTAAATAAAATAATCAAATAGAATTTAATCGTAAAATCTTATTATAAAACGTTTTTATTTTGAGAGCTATGAAAAACTACAAAAATATGGAAATGTGTATAATCACAATCATCAAATTATGACTAAATTAAGTGAATTATTCCAGTTTATTTATATTGATTAATTTAATAAGTTGTAAAGCGTTCAGTTTAGTTTTATGTACAGTATGAATAGTTCAGTGGCACGTATTTTATCACGTATTTCTTTCACTCAATATATCTAAATCACTTTTGTATTCTTGTATTTTTGTATTCGTTAATATTTTTGTATAGTATAATATGACGTTTATCACAAGTACTAAAAAAAATTTTGTTTATTGTGTACAAATTATGTGATAAGTACTTTATATTTTTTTAATATTGTCCTTTTCTTAGTAAACGTATACTACTTCATGGTTTACTTCAACAATCACTTACTAACGAATTTTTAATTTTTTTGCTTTTAGGTTGTGAGTTCCACCAACGGCGAATTAAACGCGGACGATCCCACTGCAGGCCACTCAAATACTCCGATAACACTACAGCCTGAAATTGAACTAGTTGACGAAACAAAGTAAGTAACGATAATCAGACACAAATGATTCAAGATATATATAGCTATGTATACTTCATTAAAGCATATTTGATATACAAACTTGATATTAATAAGATTTCAGGTTTTAAGGTGTTGATTAGCAAACTATAGATCGAAGTCTCTTTAGGGTCCCTTTTCTTACTAATCTAAGAGAGCGGTCATCCTACAAATTAGAGACTTATACAAGTTTAGGAACTTGTCGGATTTGAATTAGTGAGTTTTGGCTTTTGATCTTATGTCCGTAAGTTGACCACAGCGGCCCTTATGGGGTTAATCTTATCTGCGTATGAACAAAGCTAATTTAGGGCTCACAACTGGTCATTGTTAAAGTTTAAGTAAGCACAAGACCGCCACTAGAACCTAACCTAACCATAGCTCCTTAGTTAACCCCTATAAATCATTGTTCGTTGGTGCATCTAAAATGGTTAGAGCACCTACCAACTATTTTACTGTCCACATTTACTTTGACCGTACTATCCAAAAATACCAACGGAAAGCGATTATCGGTCTGTAATTGTAAGTCTTTCGCTTTTTGAAACTTAATAATTTTATATATGAGTTCATTTTCGAGTATTCTTTGCATGGTTATTTTGAATATAATACAACGCAGCAACCATTTCACTTTCCAAGAACGGTCTTCTTCCCGGAGCCACTCATCAATTTCGACGACCAAGTATTGTTCGCGGCGCCCAATTCCATCAGAAAATTAAGGTGCAAATGAGCCAGCATGCTTCCAAACAAGAAAAGGAGCTGTCATTATAAAAGCAGTATTGCCACTAGTTTGAAAATTATAGCAGCTCAAAAGTTATAATAGTCTAAGATTAAGCCACCGTGTATCTGTTTTTTCCCCTTAGTATTTAGTTCTTTAAAAATTTACACAACTTAAAAATATTTTCAGAATCTGTAAACTTTTTTAATTTTCGTTGTTCTTGATTTAACTTTAACATACATACCAAATTAAATATAAAGTAATAATACTTTTTTTCTATTTTTGTAGATGTTGTTGCTTCTTTAAACGAAAGAAGAAGAAATCGTCACGCCAAAAATGACTAGACGGTGTCCAATGTAGTCCAGAACGCGAGGCAGTTACACTGTTACGCGCAACTTCACATTCAAATTCACGGGATAGCGTATTGAATAATCCAAGTCAGGATTATATACAACAACAGGCAACATCCTCACAGCATACTTTACGGTATCCTCCATCCGCGTCAATGTTGACGCCAACACCAACTACAAACACACCGACACTTCCGTTGTAATTTAAATTTAAAATTTAAAATTTATATAATTATAAAATATTTAAATTATTATTAATATTATTGCATTATGTATAATCATTATGATTACTATGATATAATTATTTACAATTTATTATTATTTACATTTTGCGTTTTTTATTTTAGAAATTATTATAATAGAAATTATAAATATTAAATTTAAGATTTTTTAATTCAAATGAAAAGCGAAAAATAACAAAATAAAAACATATGTTGTTAAATATAAAAATATTTATAAAATTAAATGAATTTTCATTAGTTGATATTTTATAATTATTTTTCTTCACTAATTGATAAATTATAATTTTCTTTTTGGTCTGTGAGTGTGAATGATTGTATTTTAATTTTGTTAATTTTTTTCTCACAATATAAATTTTGTTTTATTTTTCACTTAAAATAAATTCTTTATATTTTGTGTACTGCACAATAATAAAATATTATTATTTTGTTTTTGACCATTTAACATTGTAAGTCATGTGCATGTGCGTAAATTAATGCTCTTAAAATACAAATAAAACAAAAACATTAAATATTTATAACTTAAAATTTAAATATTTTAATTTCGTAAAATGTAAAAAGAAATGAAGCAAATTTGAGTTTTTTACCAAATACATTAAAACTTAAAAAATTATACATAAAAATTGTAAAAATTAAAATAATTTGAAAAACTCATTAAATATTTAAAATAACAAGAAAAACAAGAACTTTATAATACTTATAATTCATATATATTTAAATATATATACGTATATTAAATATAGTATATAGTCAGCCTCACTTTACCACAAAACATAAACATAAATTAATTATTTTACTGCTAGAAAAAAATTGTAACAAAAATTAAAAAGATTAAATTTAAATTATTCCAAAATGTTTTTATCTTTTAATTAATGAAATTTAAATACAACTCGTCAATATACTCATATGCAAAGATGAAATGATATTTAATGAAAAGACATAAGTTCGTGAAGTCAAATACAACATACAACATACAGTTAAATGTGTATGGTATATTTTGATAGAGGTTTTAAATTTTTATATTATTTTTGTTGTTATAATCCGACTTAAAAATGTTGACAGATATATAAGTATAAGCAAATCTGAACTCAGATTAATTCCTCGATTTTTAACTTATATATGCCCTTTTTGACTACCACACCTACAGATTCTGTAATAACCTGAGTTTAATTTCCAATAGCTGTTGGAAAACCTAGCTAGCAGACAATTTATATGTATATGTCTAATACCAACAACAAAATTAGCAAGAAAGGTGGATGCTCAAAAACAGATTTTACTCAGTCAAACAGCTTTCTTTAATTCATGTGAAAAGTTCAACTTTTATATATCTACGTAGTTTATTCATTTATTTGTGTGTTAACACTAAAATTAATTTTGAAGTTACCTAAAAATAAGGAACTGAATAACTAGGCCCTTCGCGCTGATATTTTGTTCATAAATTATAGTAAACATGTGAATGGGGATACGTTATTGCAGATTGAACGGCAATCAAATTTTAAAATTTTAGTGGGTATTTATTTTGTATAGCGTTAGACATCTAAACACGGCATTTATTCAACTATCCGTAGAAATGTGAATAAAAATAATAAAATATTCAATAAGAAAACGTATTATTATAACATGATCTTCTAAACCAAAGCACATAGATAATCAATTTCAGATTTCACAGCAAGACGGTGGCGATCGGCAGAATAACATATATATATAAAAGTTGTCTATATATCAATTAAGAAATTGATGCATATTTATATGGGTTAGATGAGAAATAATTCACCAATAAATGATTGTATATTTCTTCTTTGATGAGGAGCGAAACCTCACTAACACAGCACCCGGTTGTCAACTGAAACCAATGTGCAAATCTCAACTGCACATTGAATGCAGGTTTGAGTGCAGTCATTTTTTTGTGCGTACTTCTAGATTTTAATCACTAGAGGTTACCTCATAGAGGCAACCTTGGGGACCGACAGCACAACAATAGATCTCTGATTTTTATACTACCAAATATATCCCAATAATTGTGTTTCACAAGTGACAACTCATTCAGTTCCAGTTCATCTTCAAACTGCATTGGAATGGTCCAGTTTCTTTAGTACAATGACACCACCAAACGGACTGATAAAACGCATAACATGATATTTATATTTTTAAATTTAAGCAGAAATACTTATGTTCTTGAATCTACATTACTAGACTAGAAAGCGATGTCATTAGATCAAATTATTATACACTATATGGTGTTCAAATATTTGCTGTTATAGGAATATTTGCATAAAACAAAAACAAAATAAATCAGTACAGATTTCCAACAAATGAAGTATTGGATTATATGTTCGAATTCGTGTATACTCGACCATCTATGATGCTGTTAGCTTAGTTGTTGACCTTTGTTTATTTTAATATGCATATATAAATCAATTTAATTAATTATTAATAAAAAGGTTTTTTTTTAATTATTAAATCAGTAAACGGTGTTCAGAATTTTTTGCTATAAAATTAAACTTTAGCTGCTTTTCAGTAAACAATAATTTGGATCTGCTCAAACGATACAGAACATAAAATATAGTAATTGGTGGCGCATCATATTTTCTGCTCTTTATTTGTTTACAAAATGTTGGGGTTTTTGTTTATATTTACGGCTCGATATTTTCATTTGTATATTTTGTTTCTCGTTTTGTGTTTTTATTGCATCGTATCATATGAAAAACTTGCATATGATAACCACATTATTCATTAATAGTATTCCGCTATTGATTTTTGAATATAGTCCTAATTGTTATCGTCGCTCTGAGTAGTAGTTTGTGAAACGCAGCTAATTTAAAAACAAAAGCGAAGTTTTGGGTGTGTTCATTAGTTTGTTTACAATATCCACCATACATATGACGGTAAATTGTCTTTGACTGAACAAACCCTTTTATTTGTTTCATATGGTTCATTTTTTGCCAGTTCATTCCGCTATCGATAAATGTTTATCTTTTAAATGTTTAAGAAGTATTCAGTTTTGTATAATTTGCAGAATTATTAAAAACATAAGGCACGATGAATTTGATAACTGCAATAAAATTGTACATTGAAAAAATGTGCAATGAATCAGGACCCGGGATGAAAATAATATTGCTAGATAAAGAGACGGTATATGTGGTATATAAAATTTCTAAATACTCATTTAAAATTACTCCAACTTTTTAGACTAGCATAATATCGATGGCGTTTAGCCAGTCGGATATGCTCCAACGTGAGGTGTACTTATTTGAACGTCTCGACTCTGGTTGGTTCTCGATTAGTTTTTTTTATTTGATTTGAAACATACCATTCTACCATTTAAGACAAGGAATGGTCAGAATGGGTTGAAAGTATAAAAATTATAATTACTTGACTAATTTTAGGTCGTTCAAATGAAAGATTAAAGCATTTAAAATGCATTGTTTTCATACGCCCTACTAAGCAAAATGTGCAGCTGTTAGCTGATGAATTGAGGAATCCCAAATATGGCTCCTATTT
Source organism: Teleopsis dalmanni (assembly GCF_002237135.1). NCBI lineage: Eukaryota > Metazoa > Arthropoda > Insecta > Diptera > Diopsidae > Teleopsis > Teleopsis dalmanni. The sequence continues at coordinate 159,912,923 of NC_051847.1, read as the reverse complement.
TATATGTAAATTGAATCTTTATAATTAAAAATATCAAACAATTAAAAATAAAAATCCTATTAAGATTTTAGTAACATCATTCCACGCACCGATATAAAGTATTTGGCCGAATGTGATGAGAGTGAGTCTGTGCGCGAAGTAAAGGAAATCTATGCTGATTATCTCTGCGTAAATCCAAATTTGTATTCGTTGAACATTTATCACTGCATGAATCGTTTAAATTGGCTTCCGGATGCACTTACACGTACTGTGCAAGGCTTAACATCTGTTTTACTTTCACTTAAACTTAATCCGATAATACGTTATAGAGCTGGTTCTCAAGTATCGCAGTTGCTGGCAAAACAAGTATATGATCAAATTACAAAGGAATCATCATTATTTGATTATCACACGTATGAAAATGGCGCTGCGCCACCTTTGTTACTGATACTTGATAGAAGAGATGATCCTGTTACTCCATTATTACATCAATGGACATATCAAGCCATGGTTCATGAACTTTTGACCATTCGAAATAATAGAGTAGACCTATCTGGAACACCAAATGTGCCAAAAGACCTAAAAGAGTTGGTATTGTCCGGAGACCAAGATGAGTTTTATGCAAAGAATATGTATGCTAATTTTGGAGAAATTGGTTCCACAATTAAAAATTTGATGGAGGAGTTTCAACGCAAAGCAAAAGATCAAAAAAGAGTTGAAAGCATTGCAGATATGAAAAATTTTATTGAAACATATCCTCAATTTAAAAAAATGTCAGGAACTGTACAAAAGCATCTTTGTGTAATGGGTGAACTTTCAGCGCTGACAACAAAAAGAAATCTTTTTGAAGTATCAGAGCTAGAGCAAGAGATGGCGTGTAAAGCAGAGCACTCAGCCCAATTACAACGTATTAAGAAAATTATTTCTGATGAACGCATTTCTAATGAAGATGCAGTTAAACTCGTCGCTCTCTATGCCTTGAGATATGAACGTCACGCCAATTGTGATACCTCTGGGTTACTGCAAATAATCAAAAATCGTGGCGCAAAAACTTTTATTGTTCCTAGCCTGCTTGAATATGCTGGAACACATATACGACAAGGAGAACTCTTTAATATTGTACGCATAACAGACGCTGTTAAATTAACACGCAATTTAATAAAGGTATTACCTCTATAAACATATTTTACTATTAATGTATAACTCTAATTTGTATTGAAATGCACAGGGTTTGAAAGGCGTTGAAAATGTTTTTACCCAACATTCCCCCTTACTAAAGGAAACATTAGAAGATGTTTTTAAAGGACGTGAGCTGGATCCACAATATCCTGCAATAAACTCTGAACTTGTCCCTTTCCGTCGTCCGCCGCAAGAAGTCGTAGTCTTCATAATTGGAGGAGCTACATACGAGGAAGCACTTACTGTACATCAAATGAACAATTCTGGCTATAAAGTCATACTTGGTGGTACAACGATACACAATTCCAAAAGTTTCATTGATGAAGTTATTAGTGCAACGGAGGGGCTGCAATTTAAACATACCAAATCTATGTTAAAATATTGTTCTAGTGAAAATTTCTAATTACTTATTTATCATCTACTATGTCAAGCATATATATTGGCTTATATATCTAAAAACTATCAAGTGTATATTTATATTTATTATAAAATAAAAATGTATTAATATGTTAAACTAAAAATCGTACGAATATTCTACAAAACTATACTTCGTATGGAACGAAAGGAAAAAATTAAAAATATAAAGCGAATAGCGAAGGAAATATACACGTAGTACAACTTTTCGTTTACTATAAACAAAATATTTAGATGAACTCAAAAAAATGTTTTTTCTTTATTTTCTTCCGGTCCGAAGAGTAGCTCAGTGTACGTGCCGGGACTAATCTTTTTTTTAATTCGACCAATTACAACTCAACCCAAGTGCTTAGTTTGTGTAACAAGAAAAGCTATTGTAGCAATTTTTGTACTTACGTAAATTTCTAATCAGTGCAATATATAGATCATACAAACTTACAATAAAACTGACATGTATTTCATAGATCTAAGATCTTACATTAGACCTTTACCCGAAATGCATTTATATTAAATCAAGCCAGAAGTGTTCGTTTCTAACGATAATGGTTATATATACAATAAATCAGTGCTATTTCTTTATAAAAATGTTATGGTATTCTGCATTCATTTATGTCTTAATAATTTTTCTCTAAATAAAGTCAAAATAACGATAACTAAATATCTTTTCACAAATCTGCATTTATGTTTAAATCAATATATTCCTTCAAATAATTAAAATAAAATACATATATATGAATAAATTAGTCAATATATTTATATATCCGCTCTTACAAAAAGTTTACAACGTAATGTAAGCTGATTACACAAACATTGAATTACTACCATAAATAAATAAAAGTTGGATGCAATCTGTACAATTTGTTGAAATAAAAATTTTAGGTTGCATTAAAGTGCTTTTAAATGCAATACTATCATTTTTGCAATCGTCTTGTAGCACGTCGAATGGGACGCTCATTAGGATTAGCAACATTTGATGCAAATATGTTATTTGTAGTTGAAGGAAGTTGAGTTGTAGAAGCATTTATACCAGGAGCTGCGGCGGTAAAATTAAAACCTGATACAGACTGTGCATTCGTATTTGTAGCTGGAGCACTAAACAAATTGTTTCCGGTTGCACTATTAGTAGTGTTATTGCCAAAAGTGAATGCGGTTTTTGTCGATGCCTTATTATCGTTGTTCGCCACGCCATTAAACGAAAACGGAGCAACTACGTTGGTCTGCAATTGTGAGGTATTTGCAGTATCATTATTCATAGCTCCACCAGAACCACCGAATGTAAAAGCAGTAGTTGGCTTACTTTGACCTATGCCGGCATTACTTGAAAATGAAAAACTGGATGCAGTTGTATTTGTATTTGTATTTGGAGCACCGAAGAGGTTATTGGAAACAATGTGGTTTGTAGTTTTAGTGTTATTGCCACCAAAAATATTGCTTGAAGTCGTTATATTAGCATTGTTAGCAGTTTCATTATTCTTAGAACCGAAGATATTATTTGAAGGTGATACATTGCTGGTATTGGATCCAAATGAAAATGAAGTAGCATTTTGATTAATATTCGAAGAAGTTGGTGCTACAAATGTATTTATACTGCTTGGATTTTTGTTAGTGCTACCAAAAAGTGGTTTATATTCTATATTATTTGAAGAAGTATTTCCTCCGAAAGTAGAATTTGGTTTCACGACATTGACTGCTGGCATAGAGGTAGAAGTAGGAGCAATAAGCGCAGTTTTTGGTTTTGATGTTGTTGATTCTACGCCTCCATTATTTCCGAACGTGCTTGTGAAAATTCCAGCGCTATTAGCACTGGTTACATTTCCAAATGAGAATAGTTTAGTTCCATTTGTATTCGTATCATTTCCTCCAAATAGTGAACTTGTTTGTGTTGGTTGATTATTTGCTGAACCATTTGCATTGAATGTTGTAGCCGCTAATGTGTTGAGCCCTACATTATTGTTTCCGCTAGTAGAATTAGCATTTGTTACATTGCTACCGAAAACTAAATTTGTACTGGTTGGTTGTGTACCAAATGTGAAACTAGTGTTGTTATTCATGGAATTTCCTATGTTTTGGTTATTTGCATTTTGCATTCCAAATGAAATTGCCGTTGGTGCTGCTACGTTCTTTGAAGTCGCAGTAGTTAAATTTGGTGGGTTGCCAAATAAAGGCGTATCATTACTTACATTACTTATCCCTTCATTTGTAGTTTTTGAAAATAACGTAGCTGTTGCTGCCGGTTTATTAGAAGCTGAACCAAAACTAAAGGCATTGGTGTTTGCTATTGGTCCAGTCGTATTATTTGTTGTAGTTGATGTTGTTAACGGTGATACAATATTTGGACCTTTATTATTGGATAAAGTACCAAAACTAATTGTTGTTGGATTAATATTATTACTAAATGCATTCGATGTTGGTAAACCCGAAACAGGCAAAGCGTTATTCACGGCTGCTTTTGTTGATAAATGATTCAATTCAGTTGCTGAACCAAATGTAAATGGTTTTGGTGCGTTTTCTATTGTAGCATTAGTACTAGTTGGCGGCTTAAACATTGGTATTGTTGAAGATAATGTAGTATTTTGTGGTATGATTGCTGTGTTTGTTCCTGGTGCCATAAAATTAAAGTTGGAATTCGAAACAGTGGTAGTAGGAAAACCACCTATTGATTTACTATTTGCTGAAGTTGTTGAAGCTGTATCGACCGTTGTTGCAACAGCTAAAGTATTTAACGTTGACTTTTGAAGATTACTATTAAATGCAAACCCGCCAGCAGTTGTTGTTGTGGGTATGGTAATTGGATTTGCATTCAATTTGATTGCAGTGTCAGAAGTAAATGAAGGGACAGATAAAACAGTTGTAGCTACTGATGAAGCAATAGTTGGTTGAGTTGAAGTAGCTGTTAATGTAACTGAGGGTAAAGTAAATGGGGCATTGCTAGTACCAACTGTTGTCATTGTTTGAGGGGGTGTTAACTTAATTCCCGTGAGTGGATTTGCTTTTTTTAAAGAATTGACCACTGTTGTCGAAGTACTTAAAACTGAAGTACTTGGTGGTGTGAACTTAAAACCTTCACTAATAGTTGATGTAGTAGTCGTAATTGTGGTTGCCGTTGTTGCTGTTGTTGAAGAAGTAGTTGCAACATTGCCAGAATCTAATGTTTTACTGTTACTGTCACTGTCAGAATTCAGAGAAATATTGCTGTTTGTAGTAGTTGTATTCAGTACTTTATTAGTTGCTAATACATCTTCTTTTTGTGCTTCAACGTTTGGTAAGTTATTTAAACTAGGTGACTGTAATTTATATTGATCTTTAGATGGCACTGTATCAGTTTCATCTTCACTTCCTTGATATAATTCTCCACGTAAACCCGAAAGCATTAAGGCCAATTTAGATTTTTGTGTTCTTTCTATAAGAGGATTTTTACTTGTTATTGTAGATACAGACTTTTTTGGTTTTATAAACTGAATGCTTGCAAATTCCAAATTAATTGTTGATTCGTCATCCAATTTATTTATTTCATTTTCATTATCTTCACAATTCTTGTTAAACAGAGTCAATTTAGGTTTATTTTTACTAGCATTAGCAATTTTTCCGTTAGAGTAAAAAACTGGTTCCGATATAGTACGTTGAGCTGGAGCACTTAAAATTCCTTTTGCTGTATTTAAATTACTAACATTTTGATTGAATGGTGTTGGTGGTATAGGAGTTATAGGTTTATTACAACTAAGAGTCTTTGACAATTCTTCGAAACGTAAATTTGTTTGCATTCGATGTATTTTTGCTTGTTGGCTTTCATAACTCTCTTTCGGCGATGCTTCCTTAATCAATTCTCTCTTTGTTCCATCAGTTTTTTGGTCATTGTACCGTTTTTTGTTTGAATGTACAAGACTAGAACTTAAAGAACTCCGTATATCATTATTATATGTACACATACGTTTTTTAGCAATTTGCTCTGGGGAGTTTTGAGTTGTGTTTATCGCTTGAGTTTTCTGAATATATTGTTGATTATTCATCTGTTCTCTTTGTCTCTTTCCACTGTACGTTGTACTCGAATTTTTCTCCGAAATGGTTGCGGACACATCTGCAATATCTGCACTATCTCTATTACAATACTTTTTCATAGATTCATTGTTGGTAAGGTCCTACAAAATTTACAAAAATTAATAAAATAACTTAGTAATTATAAATCCAAAATGAATTTATACTAACTTCATTATTGATTCGTTTTCTGGATATTTCTTTCAATACTTCTAACACGCTCCTTGTTGGTGCTAAATCATTTTCTGTTGCTGGAGGGTGCATAATTGGACGATTCTCGCATGATATTTCGTCACCGGTTTTATGCAAACCAATTATTGAATTCGATCGCAATAAACTTGATACGGTTCTACCATGAAAAGCAGATGTTTCTATAAATAAAATTATATTAAAAATATAATTTTCTTCGTCAAATTAAATAATATATAAGTTTACCAGGTGGTGGAATACGAGTCATTGAGACATTCTGTTTAATGGCTCTATAAGGTAGCTCTGTTTTCTTCAAATTTACAATTGGAAATTGTCCAGGCTTATTATATATATTATTCATAGACATACTACGATGTAAATTACTACCTCTCTCATGATATTTCACAATCCTTGAAGCCAAACCTTTGCTCTGTACGTCTATATACATCCTTAAAAAAACAAAAACAATTTAAATTAATAAAGCAATAATTACTTATATTACTACAAAATTTAAATCCAAAAAATGTATTATTTACCTTGGGTCGATTTTACTAATATTAACCTTAGAACGTTGTAACAAAGAAGAATTTCTTGTCACATTACAAAGTTCAGATTGTGCATTGGAAATATTAACGTTGGAGTTATGATTTTTTACGTTCATAGGCGAACCACCCCATCTGAAGGATGACGTACTGAAATATATGATATTTTTATATCATATCAAATATATATATATATTAAATATTAAAATTTATTACCATGATTCTTTTATATTGATACACGTAGACTCAGCAATTGGATGTGGTAAATGTGTTGAACTTAGACTTAGTCTTGGTTCCAACACACTTGAGTGTTTAGTGTCCATAATTAAATCAGCTGACGTGATATTTTTTAAATCAAAATTACTAATCTTCCGAATTTGATGTACATAAAAATATACTTTCTATTTATATTTATTTATTTTATAAATAACGCTACAATTTATATACTTTTGCTAAACCTAAATGCACATTTTAATATTCGATGCTATTAACTCACTAGTGCTGCCAACTCACGAAATTTGACAATGACAAGTGCGTTACAAAAATTTATTTCCCTGCTCCTATTAACATTAATTCAGCTTGGTAGCATTGGGCAACATGTTGAATTAAATATTTCAGCTATTACACATTCAACCAAGTTGTACAATATTATGAAATCATTTTTAATTTCCATTTTTAATTTTAAATAGTTTTTATTTTATTTATTAATTACGCTAGTTTCATAATATTATATACAATTTGAAAATACATTATGTTTACAGTGATATTTTTTTGAACAATAGTAGTTTTCAAACGTCCTCAATAGCTCAGTAATGATGAAATTTTATGTATATATAAATATTTTTGTAAAATTACTAATATTACTGAATATCTCATTTTCTTGACATTTTTATAAGTTTATGAATAATGAAACAAACAAAAACAGTTAGAGTTACTTAATCAATCAACCATACAAGAATGAACTTTCCATGTGATCATATTGAAGTTACAATTTCAATTTCGCCGTAATTTACATTTTATCGAAGTGATGTCGATATTTTGATCATTTGGCATTTATCAAAATGCTTCCTACTAGAGTACTGCACGCGCGCATTTGATTTCAGTTTCAAAGCATTCTATTGTGTTTAGAATGGTAGCATACTCTCACTCTCAACGAACAAATACGAATGTATAGGCATAAAAACAAAATGGAATGGAATAAATATTTGTTTCGTTTGTTTAGAGTACTCTAACTCTAAACATTATAAAAGTAGTTGAAGTAGTTGGGAGTACTCTAAGCATTTGATTTTCAGTTCATACAAAAATTATGTGTTTTTAAATAGTAAGACCCAAATTTATTTATGTAAGTTTTTTTATTAATTAAATATTATTTAAAATGTTGATAATAGTAATTTGTTGATTACATATATAATATGACTTAATATATTAATTAAATATAAAAAAAATTTTGAACAAAAATTTATTTAAAAAAATTATAATAAGTTTTTTTACAGTTTTTACAGTTCACAAATTTAATTTAATATGCAAATTAAATGTTGAGCATCGTCTGACTTAATTCCTCTTTTTCAAGATTGTTGTGTAAAACATGATTTGATTGATAGATCTTTGATTAGATGAAATCAATGTTCTTTTTTCTGATATTAAGTTCCGAGCAACTGAAAAAACCCTTTCCGAAGATGCAGTACTTGCTGGTGTTGCAAATAATTTACAAGAAACTTTGTAAAGTAGGAATTCTGAAGGAATTCTTAAGAAATTTCTAAAAATCTCTCTTGTCATAAATAGATATTTTAACCATATCATGCATAAAATTATTTTCCAGGAAAAGGTAAATATGTGAAGCAATTTATTTTGTTACATCATAAAAAACTATCAAAGAAGGAAATTCTGCGCAAACCGTTTTTTTAAGTTAACCTTTTGCATTAGATCTACCTGTTTAAACAACTTTTGCATTGAAAATAATAGAAAATTAAACCTAATTTACGTACTTTGTTGTTGCAATTATTGCAAATCTCTACGCACATCCAACTTTCTTTACTTTTGCGCAGGCAACCAAACGCACACAAAATACTTTGCAAAAATAGAATTATTTGAAATACTCTAAAAGTGATTGAAATACTCTAAAAGTGATTGAAATACTCTAAAATATTTGTTTATTTGATTTTAAAATTCAAAACAAACGATTATAGAGAACAAATCAACCCCCATTCCATTGAAACGAATGCGGCGGAAACGAATTCTATCGGACCGTTTCTGTTATTCGTTCGTATTCGCTTTAGAAATAATTTGTAAATATGGTACACATTTGAAAATAAAACGAATGACCGCAAAAACGAATGTTTTGATGCAGCACTTTACTTCCTACGTACCATAACTTCAATGAAGCAGTATTGCTAAGCACTAATTTTTTAATTTCACTGTAAACAGCGGTTAAATTTAAGCATCTAGAAAAAGTTTTTATCATTTTTGATTTATTTCATTTTTTAAGTATTATGTTTTTAAATTTAAGTATTATAATATAATAATTAATATTACTGAATACTATTTGTTTTATTTTTTACAAAATTTTAAATGATATTTTGTTTTAAATAATTTAATTTTTATTTCCTTAAGAACTAATTAATAATATTAATTTATAAATTTATTTTAAAATAAATAAAACTGTAAAATATTTTTATTTTTTAATATATGTATATATATTATTTATACATATATTTAATTTTTTGATATAATATATATATATATATATTTTATTTATGAATTTATTCAAAAGCATAGTACAATTAAAAAAATATAAAACAAAAATATTGACAGGACAACTCATATTTTAAGAAAATATTTAAAATATATTAATAATTAAAATAAACAGATAAAAAAAAATTTTTATTATTTGTTTTTAAAGGTTTCCTTGAATAGAATATATTTTTTGTATATTGTTTATATATAATGTACATTGTGACCGAAAAGTTTTCGGAAATTCTCATTTAAAATTCGCGCGCTGTATATTTTTCGATATTTTAAGTTTATGTAGTTTGGCAGCACTGTCCTTAATTACTATGCCAAAAATGAGCGCGATCTGTCAAGACAGTTCGTTTACGGCAGCTGTTGAAACCAGTTCACCTCAGTAGTGCGTTGCGAAAAAAACAATGGAAAAAAATATTGATCAAAGAGTTTGCATCAAATTTTGTGTTTCGAACGAATTTTCGTGTGCAGAATCGTTGCGAATGCTACAAAAGGCTTATGGGGAATCAGTTTTATCGAAAACTCAAGTTTATGAGTGGTACAAAGCCTTTCAGGACTGTCGTACGACCGTCGAAGACATGCCGCGTTCTGGACGACCTTCGACCTCTACCACCGACGAAAACATTGAAAAGGCAAAGGAAATCGTGTTCAAAAATCCTCATGTGAGTGTTAGAGAGATAGCACGAGAGCTAGGCATCGGTCGTGAGATGGCTCGTTTGATTTTGGTGGACAATTTGTGTATGCGACGTGTCAACGCTCGGCTTTTTCCGATTCACCTCAATTTGTTCCAAAAACACCATCGTGGACAGGTCTCGTTAGACATGCTTGATCGTGCCAATTCCGATCCAACTTTCATGGAACGCATCATAACGGGTGACGAGACATGGGTCTACGAGTACGACATGCAAACAAGCCAACAATCATCGGAATGGAGAGGAAAAGACGAGCCGAAACCGAAAAAACCACGCCAAAGTCGCTCGAAAATCAAGGCAATGCTGATTGTTTTCTTCGATATTCGTGGTGTGGTGCATCATGAATTCGTCCCTGAAGGACAAACAGTCAATAAAGCCTATTATTTGACTGTTTTAAGACGTTTGCGTGAAAATATCCGCCGTAAACGGCCTCAATTGTGGAAGGATAATTCATGGATTTTTCATGACGATAATGCTCCCTCGCACCGAGCCAACATTATCAACGATTTTAAGGCCAAACATTCAATAAATACCATCGAACAGCCCCCGTATTCACCTGATCTTGCACCGTGTGACTTTTTCCTGTTTCCCAAACTCAAATTACCACTCAGAGGAACGCGTTTTGAATCCATAGAAGACGTAAAACAGAATTCGCAGAGGAAACTCAAAGCCATACCGGAAAGCGCCTATAAAAAATGTTTTGATGATTGGAAGAAACGTTGGCATTTGTGTATCGCTTCTAATGGAGCATATTTTGAAGGAGATAAAATAAATATTGATGAAGATTAAGAATTTTGCGTATGTATAATGTATAATGTATATAATGTATAATGTATAATGTATATACATTTGCGAAGACAAAGTCAAATAAACTTCGAAATGTCGGAGATATTTATATGTATGTATATATAATTAATATTATTACTTAAACAAAATTTTGCAATATCTCCTAGAATAGATTAGTATAATATAAATACATACTCAAAACAAAATAAATTATTATAAAATTTTTTAAATATATTGCAATACTGCGTTAATTTAATGATATGTATTTCAGAAATCAAAATTTGAAACTAAGTTAAAACTGCATATTGATAACAACCCCAGACATAAATAAATCCTCTCTAATACGTGACAAAAACTTTAGCAACATATTTGAATAAATATTACCAACATTTAAAAAAAAGTTAGTTGTAGCGAACTTAAATTCATATGATTTTTCGATATGAATCATAATGCTCCATATCCGTGAATAATTGAGGATGTGTTGGATACAGTAAACAGTAACAATGTCTTTTTTATGTTTCAATATTTAAAATATTAATCTCTCCGATACTAAGTCTGTATTTAATCTAGATTTACTTTCGATCTGTCAAAGTTTGTTGCCCATAATAGACTCACCACCAATGAAAGCTTTCTTTCTATATATGTATATATATAAATCGCTTGGATTACGATGCCGGAAGTAATAGTAAAAGTGATCTTATTTATTGTAACTTCAACATTTAAAATAAAAAGGATGTTATTTATTTAACTAAAATAAAATAGCAATTTTATTGAATATACAGACATTAATGAAATTTAAAGTATGTACATATGGTATATAACTTACATATTAATTTATATATATATACAATACACATATATTTAAATAAGCAGGGTGATAAAAATTATTTGTCTTAAAATTATATTGTAAAAAGAAGCTCTTTGGATAATTTTGTTTTTAAAGTTTTGTTCAAATACTTGTAAAAATTAAAACATTTATATTATAAAAAATGGCAATATTAATACAATTTTGTGCTTAAATATTAAATGCCAAACTGGAATAAGTGCGAAGCACGTAGGCTAAAATTAAAGTATTTTTTTCGCTGCATTTTATTAAAACGTGTTTTACTTAAATTCAAGTTTAAAACGAATTGGTTATAATATACGTAAACATATATATTAATCTGCTAATCGACTTTTTCTTTGGCACATTTTTTGATGATGCGTTCGAAATGCAAATGCATGAAGCAAAAAGCGATACGCAAAGGTCCCAAGATAACTGCGTGAAGTAGATTTTGCAGTAAACCACCCCAACGAAATAGTCCACCTCCTAGTAAAGCCAAAATCCAACTTTCTGTACCTAATACAGAAATGAAGTTTCCTTTCTAAAATACAAAAATATTTAATATAAAAAAATAATATAAAAAGCGGGTTGCTTACCAAAGCATCATCCAGAATTTGCTTTGCTACTTGTTCAGCCTGTGCCAAGCCCCCACCGCCGGATATTATTTTTGTCTCTTTTGGTTTAGTTTTTTCTTCGTTTTCAAAGCCAGGCGTATCAGTATCAGAAGGTAAGGCCAACGTTACAGAAACGCCTAAATGCCTTGACTCCATCGCAATTGTCTCAGCCATACCTCGTAAAGCAAATTTAGATGCTGCATATGGCCCATACCCATATATACCAAATAAAGCAGCTAAAGAGGCTGTAATAACAATAATGCCTTCGTGTGCTTTTTTCATTTTGGGCAGTACATACCGCGTACAATTGTATGTGCCAAAATAATTGACCTCCATTAGCTTGCGTGCATCCGCAACAGAAACTTCCTCAAATGCACCACATATTGCCATACCAGCACAATTAATAAGCATGTAAATATCACCAAAAGAACCTTCAATTTCAGCAAGAGCTCGTGCAACTTCTTCATAACTTGAGGCAATATCTAAACAACGGTATTGAAACTTCTGATCTGGAACTTGTCTAATTACTTCCATCAAGGCAACAGCTCCATCTGAATACACAAACATGATTATTACAAAATTTATCTTTCTAAAGTTATTAACATACTTAGCATTTTTTCGTCACGTGCAATTATTGTCACATTAGCTCCTTTCATCGCACACTCAGCTGCTAAACGAAGACCAATTCCTTTCGAACCTCCTGTGATGACAACATGTCGCCCTACTATTAATCTAGGGCGTTTTCTTGAAACAAAAATGTAAACACCTATGTGAGTTAAAACAGCAACAGCTATCCACATTAATAGTTCCAATGTAATATTCATTTTATAATATTTATATTAATTATTATTTAGATAATAATAATTATATACTTCTTTTGGTTAATAATCCTTTTAAATCAAAATAGATAGTGAGAGTTCAAGTTCGGAAAAATGTTCGGCTTTTCTTCGATTAGAAAGTTTGTTACTTTACTGACTTTGCGAGTTAATAACGCATAATATTGTTAACAAGCTTTTTATTAAAACTTTCTTAAAACATATACACACCGAAAACTCGAATTAAAACTTGAATTTGTATAAAAAAATAGAAAATTAAATGGAAAAGCGAATGAACCTAGCAGGAAATTAGGAAAAAACTATATAAATATAAATAATGCTGCCACATAAATATATTTGTGAAAATTTATAAAAATTTTATGCAACGAGTCAACATACACTTTGCGACCATAAAATACATTACAAGTGACCAGATCACCTGATATCAGTATTAAGTGCATTTGCGATTTAGGTTTTAAAGGTTATTAAGAATAACAACAAAGGTGGTGATTGATGAGCATATAACCAAAAACGATTCAATGCATAGACTCGTTATGACTCAATTTTAATTTTTCTAGCTTTATGATGCGGGAGAGGTTGGAATATTAAATCATTTCATAGTTAACAAGTGCAAAGAAATTTGTATAGCTTTCGAGTTATTTTGTGTGTTCTGGGGGTCTATTCCGCAACTTTGAAAAAAATTTTGTGTACACGCAAACGAAAAACTCAATTCTCACCGCAGTTTACATTTTCTTATAAAATGGAATACCCCAAGTGCTAGTAAGTTTTTCATGTTGAATGTAAAACTATAGCGTGCTGAATGCATTTTTAACAGTTGTCAGTGAATAAATTTGTATTTACACTGAATAAACTCAGTTACTGAAAATAAATAAGTAAACAAAATGGCAGCCATTTTACTAATTATAATGCAATTTTATAATAATTATCATATTAAAAATTTTTATTTTATATTTTTGTAATTTTTTTACAGTTCTTATAACTAAAGTTTTAAAATGTTATTATCGTTAAAAATTCGATAATAAAGCAAAAGTACAAACTTTTGCTCCTTTTGCTTACTTTTTACTTTTTTCCATTTTTAAAACCCATAAAAAATAATAATACAAGTTTATATTAAATTTTGCACAAAAAAACACACGACCGAATATACGGTGAATAAAATTTGACAATAGTGTACACTTTTTGACAGATAAAACTATCAAAACTCGCTATTCACAGTTGAGGAATAGCAAAATCAAAATATAAGCAAATTTTTGTGTACGCTTCAGTTTACACAGTTTCGGAATAGACAAAAGTGCATTTAACAGGAGAGAAATCCAGAAGCAACTTAGGAGAATATGAAAAGAATAAATGTACCCAAAATACCAAAAAACTGATTTTGTTTTCAATCCATTTAATTTTATTCATTTATAAACTTTTATAAACTTAGCTTAATAAATAAATCAAACAAAAAATTATATATATAATTGATATATTAAATCATTTATATACATTTTATATAATAACGGAGAAGAATTTTTCTTGAAGATTGTTGGAGAATTATAAAAACAAGAATAACTTCAGATTACTGTATAGATAATGTGAAGTGTGTATTAAGTTTGTAGTGTGAAGTGGATGTTATATGATTACGAGCAACATATAAATTTTAGCAGATTTATGAATAAAAAACATAAAACTTAAATTGATACTCTCTGATTCTTGTATTGGTGTTCTTTGATCCGTGGTTTTAGTAAAAAGAACACAAGGGTGGCAATATTGCGTAGACAGCAAACAAAACGCTTTGTTTTATAAACAGAATATAGTGCGAAGACTTCATAATTTTTTTGTAATAAAACTTTAAACTAATTAATATTTTTATATATATATTTTGTTATATCCGTGTAATATTTTAATTATTATTAAATGATGTCGAGTGTGACAATAGAACGCAAACGAGTAGAGTGCAATTCTTTACCCAAAGGATGGCAAAGAGAAGAAATAATCCGTAAATCAGGAATATCAGCTGGTAAAATGGATGTGTGTTATTATAGGTAAATTAAAAATACAGGAAAATCATTACAAACATAAATTAGAATATATATATTTTGAGAAATTAATTTAAAAATCAATTTTCAATACTTCCATCAAATCACAACCTATTTGACGATTTCATTGCACGCATGACATATCATTCACATATATCCTCCAATTATGATCATGACTCAGTCCTACAGGCAGAAAAATTGAAAGTAAGCCGCAATTAGCTCGACAACTCGGTGATGCATTTGATTTGAGTACTTTTGACTTTCAAACTGGTAAAATATTACAACATCTATCTTCGCCGTCTATATCGTTGTATCGCTGCAGTGGCAGTGGTGCCGCATCGAGTACTGCTAATACAGGAGCAAATACTTTCAAACGAAAATACAAATCACAAACGCTTTCTGATAGCAGCAGCGGCTCTTCTACAGCAAGTATCAATATAAGCACCAACAATACTTCCAGTGCATCTTTCGCTAGCTCATCATGTCAACGTCAGCTGCATGACTTCAGGTAGAGCAGATACAATAACAGTGAAGATGAGAAGCACTGAACTGTATCTGTTAATATGCATGTCCAGCTGCAAATTATTTTGTGGACTATAAAAGATGTTAAGACAGAGAAAATCTTTTCAAAATTGCTTTAAATATTAATATATGCACAATTTTTCAATTGGGTTTTAATCAAACCTTCTAAATATTTAACTCTGTCTTGAAAAATCTTGATGCGATTTGTGGTTTATGTTTTTCTTTTTATAAATTCACATTCAAATATTTGATATTGCATATTTGCATGCTTTGTATGTAATTAGTGTTTTGTGTATATATAAATTATACATATATAACTTCAAATATTTTATGTTCTATATATTTTTATCTTTTCAAGTTTTAATTCCTATGCAAATTTAAATTTTATGTTTATTTAAATTTTTAATCAATATCTGAATACTTACTGCGTAAATAATTTGTTAAATAATATATTTGCAAATAAATATTAACTGCATTTAAAAGTGTACTAAATAAAAGCATTCCTATTCCGATATAGCATATATGTGAATATCGTTTCAATAGCACAATCTTCTTAAATCCTTCGTTTTACAATTTTCTTAAGTAGTAGACTGAATAGTTTTTATAGAATATTTTTTTATATAGTATTATTTGTTCAATGTCACAATTTTCTCAAAACAATTATCCAATCTATATAGTTTTTCTTTGATATATATATTAAAAGACACAATATTTTATTATTTAAATTCAATACTTTCTTAACATAGCTTTACCATTCCTAGAGAAGATTTCAATATATATACGGTCACTTCTTTTAAGTTATGCCTTTGTTCCCATTGCACTGGCTTCTAAATCGCAACTCTAAACTCAGCCAAGATAAGAAATTGTTAATTTACAAATCAATATTAAAGCCAATTTGGACCTATGGTATAGAGCTGTGGTGTTCAGCGTGTAACACAAACATAGAAAAAATCCAGAGAGTACAAAATAAAGTTATCAGACAAGTTACGTGCGGTCCGTGGTATATCAAAAACAAAAACTTTCACAAAGATCAAAATCTACCAACTGTTGATGAAGTTATTCACCAATATACACCCAAATTCCGAGAGAGACTCAAGTCGCATCCAAATTCTCCTTTTCGACATTGTTTTTGCAACTACACTTAATCGCCTTAAAAGAAAATTATTGATAAATATGAATACCCTAGCTCAATAACATATATGTTAGTTTTTTAAGATCCGCAAAATTATTGTCAATTTCTATTGAGAAAGTTTCAATAAATAAACCAATGAAAGAAAAAAAAATTTCTTTGTTCCCAAACGATTCTTAGAAGTTTTACAAATAAGTAGTAGTCACTAAAGGTGAGATCTAAAGAATGCACTGAATGAAAGTTAAGTCTTTGTTCTTCAGTCTTAATGTTTATTTTATGTTAAATAAGCTCGCATATTATTTTGTAATCTTTACGATTTCAACTATATCTTTCATAAGCCACAATTTATACGACAAAATTGTTTGCAGTCATGCAAGATTATTTTGCAGTGTATTTAAATAAATGGTGACTGATTTTAATAAGTAGACTACTTCTAAAACTTATCAAGCGCATATTTTATTTTTTTTCCTGTCGAAATGCGTGAATTTGTTAATATGCTTAAGATATAAAATTTCATGTGCATATATGACATGACACACTCCCTTCTTTTCTGCAAAAAAATCATAAAAATTTATGTTAATCACTGGGAATGGCATTAAATGTTGATAGTGCTGTGAAGATTGGTTTTCTGAAACGGCGATATGGACTTATTTTCAAGAAGCGCTTTGTTTTGAGCTTATATTTTGTGTATCTTACTTATTTTAACATTATTTTTTTGATAGTTACGCAAGTTGAGTTATTTCTAATAGTTTTAGTTTTTATTGTAATTATCATATTATTTAAGGAAAATCAAACTTTATCTTAAAATAAAAACTATTTACTATTGAAGATTTTTAATTCTTTTAGTTCATATTTCAAATGTGGAGTCCATATCCATTTTGAAGTATTAGTGATTTTTTTATTAATATATGAATATACATATCTTTTTTGTGTTATTGATGAGTTGATAATTTTATTAGTTTTTGCGTTTAAAATTGCTTTTTAATTTCCATCACCTTAATGAATAATGTTCCGATCGGGTATTGACGTGGCTTTCACATAGAAGTTCAACTAGAATATATGTGATATTGAAACAGATATATTTAATAGAATATATATACATTCATACGAATTATATTTTCATATTATTTAAATTTATTTATTAATATTTTAATAATAGTATAATAACAGTTTTATTATTATGTTTTGAATTTGGTGTTAATTTTAGTTGTAAAAATATTGTGTGTATTTATATGTGTTCCAAAAATAGTTAATTATTTTATATTTTTAGTCGAACTATGCGCTCAGATGTGTCCCTCGTACCACCTATCAGACAAACTGCATCAATTTTTAAACAGCCGGTGACAGTTATACGAAACCATGAAGTTGGAAAAGTGAAACATGATGCAAAGCACGCAGCACAGGACAAGCCGAAACAAATGTTTTGGGAAAAACGTTTGGAGCGATTGCGTGCTTGCCACTCTAGTGGCGAGGAGTTAGAAGATATAATACTGCCTAGAAGTGTGTTTGTTTACATTCAATATTCATATTAACATAATTAATTTTTAAAATATTTAGGCATACGTTCTATTGGCCCGAATGTTAATGAGCAAACTGTTTTACATTCCCTAGCGACAGCTTTGCATATTTTAAGCTCTCCGGTCACAGGACAAACCTCGAGTAAGACTGAATTTAACAAAAACGCTACTGCTTTTATTAATCCAGACCAGCCACTAATGCAATCTGTTCTTGTGTCTGAAGATGATATAAGACGGCAAGAAGACCGTGTAAATATAGCCAGAAAAAAACTACAAGACGCACTTAAATCTTAATTTATAAAAAATAATTGATAATAGCATTTAACTATAATTTGTAACTCAACATAATAGAAGAGAGATACTTTCAAATTCACACGCAAAAAAACCATTACACATTTTTAGACAATGAAGGTTACGCTTCAAATATACACTTTTTCTTGGAAATTGTATATAATTGCTAATATACATTATTGGCTATATAAGGTGGACCAACTTAATGAAATGCAAATAGTTCTAGTTAACTTCAACATGTAACTTAGTTCAAGGAGATTTGTTACATCACTTTCAAAAGAATACATCGCGCAAGTGGCTACTTTTAACTCAAATGGTGCAATGTGCCAGTTTTTATGATATATTCGTATTTGGCAATGTCCTGATGGATGTTGGCCTTAAGTTCCTGTAGCTCCTCAAGAAAAATCTGGCAGTGTCAAATCGGACAAATGCGGAGGCCAGTCAAAATCAATTAGTTGTCGTAAACTTAGCGAATCTAGAAAATGTAAACACAACACTAATTCAACTCGATCTCCAAATACTTCGCACACAAAGAACTGTAATACGATTGCTCAATATTATATCAGCTAATACAAAATTAATTGAATTCAGTTTCTTCCATAACGTAGAACGGATGAGCGGACTTCTTACAGCACAACTAAATCATTTTCCTTGTCAAAGTAACAGTATTGCCAGTTTCACCTAATATAGTCAACTCTGTATATAATCATTTAAATTAACAAAAAATTTTAAATGTAAGTTTCTTTGCTAAACTGTCATGCGTTACAAATTTTTTTTTATAAATATTTTTAAAATAAATTATATTCTCTAATATTATAAAGAAATATAAAAGATATCTTTTGTTTATCTCAAAAAGTATTTAAGAAGCAATTAAAATTGTTTATTCGGTATTTTTCTTTTAAAAAGTGTAAAATTGGTTCCCATTATCAATAAAATAAATGAACAATTGCATATTTATATCAAAATGTATTTAGTTGTAAACCATTTGTTTTAATTCGTTATTTGATTGCATTTATTTGGATGTAGTTTAATATCTATACTTTACTACACTATACTAAACGTCTACTGTCGTTGTTGTAACTCGCTGCCTGTGAAGTTCTTTGGGAGGTGTTGAACGGCACTTGGTCATCGGTGGCGAAGTGGCTTCAGGACGTAAACCCAGCCCTTCTCGTAACCTAAACATCTACTAGTGATAATGAATAATGGCTTCTCTATTCTATAATCCTGGATCCAGTTTAACGTTCCATTTTATTACACCCACTCACCCATACGAAACTATCTATATATATGAAATATTTAGTGCTTTGCATTAATAGATAGTCGCGTAAGTAATTTTTGATTCACGGTTACGCCTGTTTAAAACATTCCAATTTTTTTTTCACGCAATTTCGCGACTATAATTTTGTTTCACGCGCTTCAATTAAAAACAAAAAATACTAATATTCATCATTTAAAACATATTAACACAGTTTATCTATTCAGTTATTCTAGAGTTTTACACACGTTCAACTAAAGGATCTTCGGGGCTTATAATCAAAAATATACTTTTTTTTTATTTGAAAAAACCAAATATTGACTTATAATTCGTAATCGTGTTTATCCTTGTGCAAAATAAAATTGATTCTTTTATTATTAATATTACGATTTTAGCTCAGAAATAAATTTATTATTTTCCAATTTAATTTTACCAATTAAAATACAAAAATAAAAAATCAGTTATTAGAATTTGTTTAATCTTTAACTTTCGTAGTGATGGGTAGAGGTTTTATAGTGTAGACGATTGTTATTAAATACAAAATTTGATTTTAATACAATGGAGTTATACAAATATTTGAAAATCCAATAATCAAATAAATCACCAAATTGTATATTAAATTTTAACAATATTTAAAAAACTTCCTATTTAAAATTTTTTAAGACAATAATTTTATTAGTTATCAATTTAAAATTCAATTAGCTAATTATAATATATGCATTTATATACATAGGAATCAAGTTTTAATTTAAATTAATTTAAAAAAATGTATGTACCTAAAGAAAGGAATATAGAGCTTTCTCAGACTCTTTGGTCACTTTCATTGAACAGAACAGATATAGAAATATTGGAACAACGGTTTCTTATGCTATAATTAAATTTTCGAAAAAGTATGTTAAAACACTAAACAATTTAATTTATATTTATATAAATTTCGCATTTCTGCAAAGTACAAAAAAATATTATCCAAAAATATTTAAAATATTCAATAAGTTTTTGGTAGTTTTCCACTATCTATAAATACAATGTTGAAGTCAAGTCATAGTCAATAACAATCATAGAAAATTTTAAAAATATATGTATTTTTAAAAATTCTTACGTACAATTTTCTGAAATTTTAAAATAAATTACTAAATAACAACTATGAATTATTACAGTCTTAATCATTTTTTTATTAGCCAACTATTCCATTTCATCGTCATCTTCAACAGTATCATCATCATAATATTGAAGTTTTTCTTCATAACGATTTGTATTTGTAAACTGAAATTACATTATTTGTTTTAAATATTATGTTTATATATTAAAGAAAAAAGAATTTATATATATATTTATATATATTTATTCTATTATAAGCCAAGCATAAGATCAATCGATTCCTAACGATAAAATATAGAGTTAAATGTCTATGTAGATATTGTGGAAGGCATTTTTGAAAATTTAAGTAGTGCTTGGAACCTCTATTCTTAAACTTGTTTTTAGACCAGACCTTAATGCGATTTGAAAATAAACCGTACGTGCCGTAGTTGTAGTATATCGTGATAACAATTCGGTTATATACCTTTGGATATTAACTAATTTTTTTATTTAAATATAAATTACTACTTATTTGTAATTTTAGGACAATAATTAGATATCAACTCTTTAAAAATTAAGTTTGACTTTCATAGAACGAAGGTTTTCTAATATTCTTTTGATCCGCAATTTTCTATTTATAATCGAAATTAATTAAGATGAAGTGGAATTAATGTATTTCACCCTCATAAAATGATTCAAGTAAATATAGAATGTATATTGATGAAGAAAGTCTTTTAAACTCTTCAAAAATAAAATATAGAATATAAAATAAGTCAAAATAAATATAAAATTCAAGATTTTATTTATATAATAAACTGGTTAAAAAAATCATTTTCAATAAAATCATCATAAAGAATAAATTAGCTAAAGTTTATTGATACTATACATAATTGTATCTTGAGTTAATGTTATTACATATTTTATAAGCAAAACGCAATAATTAATAACGAGATAAATAGCTAAAAGATTGAATAGTTTTGTAAACTGAATATATATGTGGTTTCAGTTTATATGGTTTCACAAAAAACATTAGTTAAGAATTAGTTAAGTAATGAGTCTAAAATTTAAAAAACTAAATTAAAAAAAATTTGTAAATAAATTAAACGAAATATTATATTTTTCTTTAAAAAAATTATGAAAATAAAAAATAACTTAGTTAATAATAATAATTGTTAAATTTATATGATACTAAAAAAAATTTAGCTAAAGTCTCAACACAAAATGACGTCTCAGAAAGCTACTCAGGGGTAAAAAAAAGTGATATAATATCCTACTAAGCTTACGCTTATACGCCTTCAACTTCATTTTATTATTTTTCAATATGTCATAAACTTTAAAATCTGATTTTAGCATTTGGAATGTTTAAGATGAGAAAAGGTAATAGTAATAATAACGAATTCAAGCCGCTATTGGAGAATAAAGCACTCATGAAATTAAAAAAAAATCTAATTTGACAGGTTATCAAAGATAAAAAGTTATCAACTTGTTTAATAAATATTTATTAAATCAAATATACTACAAACACTATAATTTGTTATACTAATTTATAATTATATCGTTTTTTATGAACTAATAACTTATTTTTTTCTTTAGAACTAACAGTTACATACATTGTAAACAAAATAGGAATTGGTTAAAAAATATATATTAACAATAGTTTTCTATAAATTATTTAATGAAGAACGTAGAAACCATATTTCTTCTTAAAATATACTTTCAACTGACACGCCCACAATTTAAATTGTTTAAATTTACGTACAACATAAGTGTTTAAAATTTTCGCTAATATAAAAATAAAAATATGTATTTAATTTATTAACGTCTTAAAAATTGAAATAAAATTTAAACTTACATTTCCACTGAAAAGTCCACGCCATGCTGCGAATGATACCATTGCTGCCACTGCTCCGATTCCTGCAATGATTTTTGTTCGTTTCTCGGATTCGAGAAATTTTCGTTCAGTAGGTGTAAGCAAGTAGTCGCTAGTATTTTTATTTGTCTTAATTGAATTAAATGCTTCATTCTTAAAAATATCTTTCGATATTCGATTAATAAAATTTACAAGGTTTGTACAGGCTTTAATATGGTGATGTAACGGATTATTAGGAATTGTTGCTTTCGATAATATAGATAAGTACGAATATACGATGGCATCAAGTTCACTATAATTATCTCCAAAAAACCAAATCTTTTGTCCCAGTTTTTTTGAGAGCACATTAACACATTTTTTGGCAGTGGTTTCTAGCTATAATCATTAAAAAATAATATATTAAAAAAAAAACATTTATATTATTACATTACTTACGCTTTCATTGCCGTGTTTTTCAATTTTGTCGTATATATCAAAATTAGCTAATACATTAATTATATCATTTGCCTCTTTCTGATACGTTGACGGGTAATAGAAATTAAATGGAAATGGAGTACGTTTGGCATAAAGACTTCTTACGACATCAAAATTATTAGGTTCTCCAAACATAAAATAATGGTAAAAAGCATGTAAATTACTAAACACCCAATTCGCATATGCTTGTGATAACTGTTTTTCTTTGCCACTCAAGAAAGCATCAATGCGAAATCCCTAATAAGTAAAAATTTATATAAATTAAATAACAAATAAATAATATTTAAATTCAAGTAAAAATGTGAAATTTATTACTGTTCTTACAGAAAGTGTTGGTAATTAATTTTTGTTTATACCCCGACTATATGTACATTAACAAATACATTGATTACAAAAACTTTAATATATATATATATATACATATATATATATATATATATAATTTTTACTTATTATAAAAATGATTGTACAATAACTTGAATTGAGTGCAAATATTGCACAAGCATTTAAATAAGAACAGCCTTGTGTATTCGCAGCCACGGGTAAGCAGATCCTCCCGATTAGAATTAAATTTTACAAGACAAGCGATTATTGTATACATTTACCTCTTTATCTAAAACTTTTTTTATATTTCCATATCCTACGAATTTTTGATTTCCTATTTGCAAATACGGCAGTTTACCGGCGCCAGATTTTAAAGGATTTGCATTAGTGCATTCTATTTTTACCGGACAACGTGCAAATTTCACAAGACACTAAAAACAAAATAAAATAAGTTATTTTCTCCAAAAAATGATTGCATCCTCATAGAGGTATGATGCAATATTCTTTAAAATACCAGGGCGCGCAAACACTCGAAGTCTATGGACGGAAGATCCCATTCACCTTTGTAAACGTAGAGCACGCCACCCAATTGCATTGGGTTTATTGGATTTAAATACATACTTAATTATTTGAATATTGAAATCATTTAAACAATTTAAAATTTATGAAGAGCCGAATTTTGTATATAACACTCATCCAATCAGTTCTAGGTTATACAATTTTCACTGCTGATATCTGATTGGAATATTCACAATTGTAAATATTCGTCAAAGAATACATTAAAACTGGGAATCTCTTCAACACCTTAAGACGAATGGTTTGCTATTTTTGATTTCGTATTGCGTTTTTCTTCTTTTATAATTTTACTCTAGAATCTATGTATAAGTTCTCTGACATTTGCATAAAACTTACAGCATATATATATATATATATATATATATATATATATATATGTATATAAAATGTTTTATTTTATGTGAATAAAATGATTTTATTAACAATAAATTATTAATTTTGTTAAAAAAAAATTTCTTGCTTACTGTATAATTTATACAATAACATTCAAAATAATATGTTTTGTTGCGAGCAAGTATTTGGTAAAGTTTTTGTTGTAAAGAAGAGCAAACAAAAGAGAATTTTCTAAATCTTATTACAAACTTGATTTATTATGTTTGACTTCAACATTCATAAATACTCCTAAACTCTCTTTTTTGAGTTTAAAAAACGTAAAAATTATTATCATTTAATTTACACCAGAGAACTTTAAAACAATACAAATTGCCCACACATTAGTATTTGCTCATTAACTGCATATGTAGTTATCTCTATACTGGACTGATGTAAAATTCTCTGCTCTCATCGAATACAATTAACCAAAGAGAATTATGAAAATATACATGCTTTATTAAAAATTCTAGCTGGCGCCCAATTACTCTGTTGCAATGTAAATCTCTGTCAGACTTTTAAAGATCTTCTGTAAAAAGAAGTATTATTGCTCAAACAGTACTGGCAGTCTGTGGTTTATATAATTTGATTGGGGAAGACATATTGAAAATATATGATCTCTGTTTTGGTTTATTCAATTAACATGCTATATAATATTATAAAAGATTGACTGCACTAGAACCATTGAAAGTTTTAAAAATGTTGGACAACCTAACAATTGCATAAATGGCATTGTTAGTGTAACTCAAAAACCTGTTATGTTTTTATGCAATTGAATGAAAGTTTTACTGTAACGAGATATTCAAAATTATATATTTTATAAATATCGTTTTTTTAAATAGTTGTCTTTATTTCTTTAAGGTGTTCTTTGGTTGTGGCAGCTGTGGAGAAATGTCATATATCTATTGTGAATAATTCTTGTTTTTAACCTTTAAATTAGTCGCCACATTTTACATAAATGCGAAAGTTTATCACGTTTGGATTTTTGATTGAAAAATTGGTATAAATACGCTGTATAAATTATGTCGTGGTTGTTAGGAAGAAATCGGCCGCAACAGGATGTGTTTACTGGTGGAAGTGATGATGATGCCGATAAGAAGACAGCAGGTGAAAAAGGTGGTGATACTCAATTGAGTAAGGCAGAGCGTAAAGCCATGGAAGCATACAGATTTGATTCGTCGGCGCTTGAAAGGGCGGCGGAAGCAGCGAAGACATTAGAGAAATCCAGTAAGCAAAAATAATTAATTTCACAACTTATTTTGCAGTCGCGTAATAAAAATTAAAGGTTGCATAATCATATTTTAAAGGACATGCGAGAGAAGCTTTGGAAATATCTAAATTACAGGAAGTTACTAGACAGCAGGAGTATCAAACAAAAGTGAAGGAATATGAAGCTCATATAGAACAAGCTAAAGTTGAACAAAAGCGAATTGATCATGAAGAACGCCGCAAAACGCTAATAGTAAGTTGAAAATCTTTCACATGTAGCTATACATATTGATAATTAAAATAATAATAAATAGTGATGTTTCACATAATATATTTAATAAATATATATGCTATCCTATCTCATAATTAGTTCACAAATTACATAAAAACTAAATTTTCTGTATTTTGCAGGAAGAAACCAAACAACAGCAGCAACGCGCACAGTATCAAGACCAACTTGCAAGGAAACGATATGACGATCAATTAACTCAACAGCAACGAGTTCAAGAAGAAAACTTAAGAAAGTAGGTTTAGTTCTATTTAAATTTCTAAAGCAATATTTTATAAGATTAAATATTTTAGACAAGAAGAGAGTGTTGCTCGTCAAGAGGCAATGAGACGTCAAACAATCGAACATGAAATTGAAATGAAGGAAAAAAATCGGCTAAAACTATTAGAACATGAGATGCGTGCGAAAGCCAAAATAGATAGAGAAAATCGCGACATCAATCTGGAACAAATTCGATTAAAAGCCCAGGAACACCGAACAACAGTACTCGAGGGTATAAAGTAAGATAAAACTTAAATATATTTAGTTTATATAATTTATTATGCAATTTACGTTACTTTTTTCAATAGAACCGCTGGCACCGTTATTGGTGCTGGATTTGAGGCAATGCTCACTGACTGGGATAAAGTCCTTACAGCAGCTGGTGGACTTTCACTTTTAGCTTTAGGTGTATACTCAGCTAAAGGAGCTACAGGGGTTGCCTCACGTTATATTGAAGCTAGGATTGGTAAACCAAATCTTGTGGGTGAAACATCACGATTTGCATTTTTAGATGCAATTAAACATCCGATTCACTATATTAAAAAATTAAGATCAAAACCTCAAGATGCGCTGCAAGGTGTAGTTTTAAATCCAAAATTAGAAGAACGTTTAAGAGACGTTGCGATAGCCACTAAAAATACACGTTTGAATAAGGGCCTCTATCGAAATGTACTGATGCATGGTCCACCCGGTACAGGTAAAACAATGTTTGCAAAAAAATTAGCAGAACATTCAGGTATGGATTACGCTATTATGACTGGTGGAGATGTAGCACCTATGGGTAAAGATGGTGTAACTGCAATACATAAAGTATTTGATTGGTCACAAACTAGTCGTCGAGGTCTACTGTTGTTTGTAGATGAAGCAGATGCGTTTTTACGCAAACGATCATCAGAGAAAATATCTGAAGATTTAAGAGCCGCATTAAATGCTTTCCTATACCGCACATCTGAACAAAATGCCAAATTTATGTTAGTATTGGCATCAAACACTCCTGAACAATTCGATTATGCCATAAATGATCGCTTAGATGAAATGGTGGAATTTACTTTACCTGGTTTGGAAGAACGTGAGCGTTTACTTCGTTTATATTTTGATAAATATGTTTTACAACCCGCTGCTGAAGGAGCTAAGTAATATTATTTAATAATATATTTGAAAGAAAAATATTTTAACATATAATTTAATTAGGCGATTTAAACTAGAACAGTTCGATTATGGATCAGTATGTTCAAAAATGGCCGATATTTGTAATGGAATGTCTGGACGTGAAATTTCCAAACTAGGTGTCGCCTGGCAAGCAGCAGTTTATGCATCGGAGAACGGTGTGCTAACAGAAAAAATGGTATTAGATAGGTGCCTTGCAGCTGCTGAACAACATAAACAAAAGGTTAAAATATTTTTTTAAATTTACATATATAAATTAAATAATAATTTAAATTATTTTTGTTTTAGATGGCCTGGCTATCAGAACAAGAACGAAGTGATCATAAATCAATAACTGGTGCACAAACGAAATAAACACCAAACTTTCCTGGATTATGCGTTATGTTTAAACTTTTAACTAATAACAGTAAATTAGATTATCAAAACTTCACATTATGATATATATATATATATATCTGCGGCATGTTGATACAAATTGGTTAAACAAGATATAATTTTAGCTTATATTTCTTATAAATTATATCTCAAGCTTTATGCATATTAAAGATGGAGTAAATTCATTATTTTCATTATATAAAATGTATTTACTCTGATATGTATATTTAACCACGTTATAAACTTTCACTACATTTTTATATAATTATTCTTAATGTTAAAGCATTTCATTTCAAAAATGATAAAAATTTGAGAAATTTATATTAAACTTCTCTTTATCACAATGAAATTTTTACCAAATAATTTAATATATATTTGTATATATTTAAAACAATTCCATATTTTGATGCGATCTACAATAAATTTGTAATAAAATTGTATGTATATAGTTTTATTTACATTACTAACTAATATGGCCCTGTGCTCAACTGACAATTGATGATCTAATGGAAAATTGGAGAATAAATAAAATATTTTCAAATGATAATGTAGGCAAATTTAAAATTTTTTATTTAATTTAGGAAAATAATTTTTAAATTAATTTAATAAACACTGCAGTTATATTGTAGTGGTGGTTATGCTATGTGCAAATATAAAATCTCGAAATTTTATATTCCATTAAATTTGTTCATCTCATATGGATTTAACCAGAATATCGATTTGCTTGGATGCGGATGTGACCTTTAGTTGCATTCTTATCCGCTTGGATGCGGACGTGACCTTTTAGTTGCTCTTATCTCCGTCTGATGTTAGCAGGTCCTCAACAGCCAATATATCGACTGATGGCGGCTTACATTTTATTCAGTTAGGCTCTGCTGGAAATCAGCGATCACTTTATATTCTATTCTATTCTAGATAAATTTAATAAGAAAATCTAAATAATTTCTCTTAAAACTGCAATTTCAATAAAAAGAAGTTCAGTTTGCGCAAATAATTTTCAAAGGGATTAAAATTCCAGGATAGGAGCCTTGCTATAAATTATAACAATAACAATGGATGTGGCTAGTTATATACAATAAATCATTCCGCTGAATAATATTGAAAGTCATGAATAATAAGAAAATGTTGATTGCTTTTAAAATCAATACCGACCCTCTGAATATAGGGTATATGAAGTTTGTCAAAATATTGTTAGTGCAGTTAAGATATCAGGAACTATATAAAACATATATGCTCTGGATCCGCTAAATGCACTAAATTACTCTAAATATTTTTATTCATAACTTATTGCTAAGTTGTCAAATAACTGTATAAAAAGAAACTCAAGCATCCAGGACGGTCAAATTACTTAATAGATAAAATCAATTAACCAATCATATATTATAGCGATCAAACAAAATAGCTGCCGATAATCGACTTATACTAACTAATTTCAATGGATATTATTGCAAAATAAAAAATTAAAATATATAATTTTTTAACTTTTTCTTAATGGTTGTATTTATCAACAATAAGGAATTTAGAAATTACCATCATCAAATTCTTCCTGCTTAAATACCAATTAATATAATTGGAATAATTTTTCGAGTTTCAGTTACATTGAAAAATTATTCAAAATTAAAATATTTGTAATTGCATTAAGTTATTTACAAAATTATTATAAACACAATAAAACGGTTTAAATATAATTTTATATAATAATTACATTTTCTAAGTTTATTTGGAACATGTAGTGTGCCACGCAGTGCAACTATTTTTTTTGGGAAATTAAAAATGAATAATTTACTTAATTACATTTTTTCTTGCTTGACTTTGTTAGTTACTGTGTAATTGCGGGTATTAACACGACAGCTAGCATAAGGATCATCATTACTTTTGCTATCGTCAGCATGCATTGTGCTTTTCTGATGAGTGGTTAATGCTGATCTACATATAAATTTTAAACCGCAAACAGTGCATGCATATGGCTTTTCTCCCGTATGCCGTCTGTAATGAATTTTTAAATCATTTGATTGACAGAAGCCTTTGTTACAGATATCACACCTGAAGAAAAAATATCGTTTTTAAATATAATATTTTAATATATATATAATATATATATATTTATATATACTACATACTTGTAAGGTCTGTCACCAGTATGGATTCTTAAATGTCTGTTTAACTTGTTAGGTCGTATAAAAGATTTACCGCAAATGTTGCATACATGTGGTCTCTCCCCAGTGTGTTGCCGCATGTGTAATGTTAAATCTTGTCGTCGTGGAAATCCTTTTTCACAAACAGCACATTTATATGGGTTGTCACCAGTATGTCTTCGTATATGAATAATAAGGCTTGCAAGTGTAAAACTATCTCCACAATGTGGACAAAGGCCACGTTTGTAAGTGTTTTTCTTTTGCTGTAATTCCTTCTCTACTTTTTCCACGTCTATTACTTCAGGATGCATCGCTAATAAATGTCGTTTGTATGTATCTTCACGCGTAAAGTTACGTGCGCATTTTTGGCATTGGAATGGATTTGATTTTGCACCTTCAGATGTTATCTCTTTTTTAATATTTTCGGGTTCCCGCATTGTGTGTGCCAACTGCATATGTTTGTTAAGAGATTCTTCCTTAGCAAACGATCTCGTACATTGGCTGCATTTTATCCAGTTATCAGTTTTATATCTGTTCAAACGAGATCCTATGGGAATTGTTTTAATTTTTTTTTCTTCTTCATAGCTTGCAATATTTTTAACTGGTACCACATCGACACAACTGTTACTATTTTAAAAGATAATATGAATTAATTAATTAATAATATAAAAATAATACATGAAAAAATTATGAATATTATTAACTCATAATGTTGTATTTTAAGAATTCATAAAATATATATGTATATATATGGTTACAGGCTCCTTGGGGGATTTATGCAGATCTGAGGTCAATTATTGCTTAGTCTGATGAAGTTATAAATAATATTCCTGTCAAGGCTTTGAGAGGGGTTATGAAGAAACTTCCCAGTTGATAGAGAGTGAAAGTGCTCAAATGCACTGACTCAACTAGTCTCAATATAGTAATATATGTATATATAAAATATGTGTTGAACGTACGTAAAATTATATTAATAGATATAAATACGCAAATTCAAATACCCATACAAAGTTTCTATGGGTATTCTGATTCCACTTACATCTATTTTTAATATATATTAGTAATAGTTAAGTCAAACGTTTTATAAAATTTTTTAATATATTTGTATGTAAAAAGAAAATTTAAAAATTTCTAAGTAATAAATAAAGGTTATATTCTTCAATACAAATACTATTCAAAACAATGAAATATACTTAAATGCCATTGACAATATATGGACTATAAATATTATAAACCCATAATATATGTTCATAGTTTATATATTTCAACTGAGAGAATGGTGGAACTAGATCGGAACTAGACTGGCATCACATTAAACACGTATGGTGGTTTTATTATGTTATATTTACAAGCAAATTGCAAATTATTGATGCTACTTATTGTATGCATAATGAAATAAAATTTTACAATATTATGCAATATTACTTATAAGCGGGTATAGTAAAAAGCAGAGTATAGTAATTTGATAGAGTTAATAGCACTTACATTTCTTCTTTAATTTCAATCTCTTCTGATAGTACAATTGTATCATATGAAATATCGTTATTTTCATTAGTTTCCTCGAACGTATACAATTCATTTTGAATTTCTTCAGATTCAACATTTTCACTCTCACATATGGCCATGTCGAAATCATCTTCCAGAATTTCTAAATCTTCATGATGCTCACCATCTTCTAGACATAAGTGTTTAGATTTTGTATCTAAAGTTGATGGTAGAATATGCTCTATGTCTTTTTCCTTCAATTGTTTATATGACTTAATAACTTCATCTGACTTTTTTGTCTCTTGTATAAATTCATATGCTAGCACTAGTTTATGCGTGCATTCTGTACAAATACGTGTAGTAATGTCATTTTCTTCTGATATCTACGAAAACTTAGTTTAATACTATTACGTTATCATAAACAATTTAAAAAAACTTACCACAATATTTGTTACTTGTTCTATAATCGCCTTCAAGGGAATAGGTTCATTCAATTCAATCTCATCAAAAAATGAATTTGTATACGAAGAACTGTCCAAACATACTCTACATGTTTCCTCAGAAATATTCACTATTATATTTCCTGTATCGTCCATTATTAAAAACTATATCCTTAAACAATTGCTTTAAACGACACCGACTGAAATATATTACACACTATATTAGTAAATGGTTATTAGTGTTGCATAAATACAAACTTCAAAACATGTACTAATTATTCGCTTTGTTGAATCCGAATACTCACACTTTTTCAATAAATAACTACTTTTATATACGAATTTCATAGAAGATTATCAGACAATGTATATACTATTCCACTAGTTCAAAAGCTTGTTTACATTCAGTTTTATTTATCATAATTTATTAATCTTTTCCTAATAGAATTTTATGTTTATTTGCAGAATTAAAATTAACTGTATGTATTTGAGAGATCAACAGAATGGAAAAACAAAAATTAATAAAAAAGTTATATCACATTCACACTGTCTAATTTAGGCGGTATTACTAATGTCACTAATGAGAATTATTCACCAAACAAAAATCGGTCATATAAATTAGCTCATTATCAATAAATCAGCTCAGTTAAGGAGAAAACAACAGTTGAGCTGTAAACAAAGGCACTGAGAAAGTAAGTATTTAACAAAATTTTTGTTTTTATTAATTAAATATGTAATTGATATATTAAATGTATATAAATGATTTAATATGTCAATTATATATTTAATTTTTTGTCTGATGTATAATTAAATGAAGTTTATAGAAGTTCTATCAGCTGTACGAATGAGGTTATTATAATGTGAATGTTCATTCATTAATATAAATGAGCAAGTGCCTAAATGAGACAGTGTGAATGTACTATTAAATGATTAAAAATGTGTTTAATTTTAATTAATAAAGATCATGAAATTAATTCTTGCAATCAAAGGTGCATTATTATTTATTTTTATTGAATATTTTCCAACATTTGTTTATTTTTTATTAAAATTTGCATGATAAAATGAATCGCTATCATTTTTTATATGTGGTTTATTAAATAAAATAATAAATAACAAATAAAAAAAATTTTAAATAAAGTTTGAATGCTTATCTGACATTAATACCTTCACTTTTTTGTATATTTCTTGTATACAAAGTTACACTAAGGTCGAAGTTTAATTTCATATTACATACTATACAATTTTAAATAATTTTTTTTAATTATATTATTTCATTCAATTTAAATTTAAGGTTTTAATTTTTTGTAAAATTTTCTTTTCCTGTTTCATTTTTCTTGTGTTTTACTTCAAAATTGTAAAGAATTCTTGTAAGTACTATAATATTTGATACATGTACAGACTTTAGCTCTTCTTAAATAGATCAGAAATTTTGACCGAAGAAAAGCATAAGTATTTACACTTTAACTTTCAGAGCTTAGCAAACAGAGAAACAACAGAAATAATGAAAAGTAATATGTCTTTTTTTAAACTCTCTTATTGTTAAAGAGATTTCTTAACGTATATGCTAAAAGCTGTTTTTTTAATTGTCAATCATTTCTTCGCTTTTATTTTAAAATTATTAAACAAAAACGATTGCAAATAAGAAATACAAATTTCAGCAGTTTATTTTAACTTGAAAATATTTTAATTCTTATTTTTATTATCTCTTTGTTTTTATCAAATTTTAAATGCCATATTTTTATGAATTTCTATGAAAAATATACATAACTACTAAACGATTATTGAAATAAGTCCGAAAATGAGTTAAAAAAGATAGTTCAAAAATTCTATTCGATATATCTTAAAAATATATTTCAACATGATGAAAGACAAGAACAATGTTTTAATAATATATATAAAATATTCTTTGGAGAAGATATGAGTGTTTTGTTATAATAAAAAATTGTAATTGCTTAAATTATTCAGTAACTCAATAATTTTTCTGCCATAATATATATAGTGAGATGTATACAAGTAACTTGTTATACGTGGAATAACAAAAAGTAATCTATCTAAGTAAGAAATCTGTTCTATAGTAAAAAATAATCTAATCTATTAATAAGTAACCGGAAAGAAAAGTAATTGTATTTAATGTTGGTCGCTGAAGGCAAAATAAAGTGAAAGAATTTTTCTTGCTAAAAAGTTTAATGAAAAAATATTTTAATATATATAATTATATTTATAATGAGTGGAACTAGATTTGCCAGAACTGGACGTTTCCGTTTATTCGCTTGCTTGGCACTTCTGCTTTTGTTGGCATTAGCTATTTATCACAGTTCTCAGGTAGCACCTTTGATATAAAAACCAAATAAAAAACTATACATTATATTTTATTTAAATCCTAGCAACAATTAGATGAAACTCGGGAACGCTGTGAGCATCAACAAGATACACTCAATGAGCGTTTGCAATGTAAGAAATTAAGCATGCATAAAAGAAACTTAATATTTTTATTTAAATTCGTAGCTGCAGTGGAAGAAAAGTTTAAGATTGAAAAGAATTATGAACAGGAACGGAAGGAACAGATGGAAGTCCGTCACAAGCTTGAAGAAAAAATAAGTGAAATGACTGAAATACATGCCAAATTAGAAGGTGAGGAACGTGTAAGGTATGAGAAACTAGAACGCTCTCATAGCTTACTGCAAAATGAGCATCAAAAACTTATAAAAGAAAGCGCTAAGCATCGTTCTGAAGCCAGCGACATTCAAAAAAAATTACAATTGTTCCGTTCAGAGTTTCAAAAGGAAAAAACAATGCAAACCAATGAAATAATATTATTAAAAGTAAACTAAGTGAAATATCTTATTTTAAATCTTATCCTAATATATTACATATTTTAGGACAAGTATGAAGCAATTTTGAAAGAAAAAAATCGCCTAGAAGTTCTATCCAGTATAACAGAAGGGAAGGCGGATTTGCATAAACATGTCACGGAATTAGAAGCTATAATTAAAGATTATCAGTTTCATTGCAACTATAAGCCAAATGATGGTTTGGAGCAAATTGTCAACAAGTCAATACTTCCTTCTATATCCAATCATGTTGAAAATCTTAAGTCATCGACTGCAAAATCATTTAAGGAACAATTGCTTGTGAGTCCGGGGTTGTATCATATATCGGTAAAAGAAACTAACAAGAATTCAACAGATATGCATAAAAATAATTTAAGTAATAACATTTTAAATAATTCTGATCAAATCCAATTAGTTGGAAGTATACAAACAGATGGTGATGGTGTTACTACTAACGAAGCTGATATACAACAAACAAATAATTTCAATTTAGAAAATAAGTCAAATGACGCTGATATTCAAAAACAAGTCAATTTAAATTTAGAAAAAAAACCAAACATGCTAACGTTTACACAAAAACATAATGCCAGCTTAATATTAAATTCTGTTGAAAATTTTCAGATACTTCCTAAGCCAATTAAGAAAATTTCTGAAGAGACTGAAACACAATTAAGAAAGGATCCTGTTGAAATAAATGTCAACCAACAAAATATTGTTTTACCATTAAGTGCACCTCGTAAACCAACATCAACGGAAGCAACTAAGTTAAAGCCAATCTTAGAAGAACAAGCGCATTTAAAAAAAGCATCAAATTCATCATCTGCATCCACATCATCCAGTTCTATTTTACCTCCACTAGCACAACCACCAAATCAGCATAAAATTCCTGCTAATGTAGCGCCTATACCAGCTAATTTTGATGAATTATTTAAAAATGAACCTTCCAGTCAAAAAACTGTTAAAAAATTATTTAATGATGATGCAGTTGTTGGTGGTGATATTGGTGATATTGATGCTGCTGTGGAAGAAACTCAAAAAAATGAACATGAAGATGGTACTAATAACAATCGATATGGAAACATTGTGAATAACGCTGAAGGTATTGCTGTCAAAGCTGTTGGAGGTGAAGACTCAGGAGCGCATGAAATAAAAGATCATGATTTTCTAAATGAACAAAACTTTAATTTACCCGTTGATGATGATAATAACTTTTTTGATGGAGTTAAAAATGATGCTATAGGTGTCGACAAGCATAAAGATATAGAAAATGATGGCGACAATGGAGGAACGGGCAATGCCGGTGACATTGCAGTAAAAAATCATAATTTACTAGATGCAGATAATTTAAACAATGAAATTGTTGGCGATCAAGGTAAAGAGTTCCCTGATCTGCGTTTAGATGATGGTAATGAAGAAGATGAAGACGGTTCGTAATATTATATATTTCTAATTGTATAATTTTATTTTTTTATGATACTTTTACAGAGGATGATTATTCAAATCATGCTGCGCGTTTTAAAGGTGAACAAGCAATAAGACATTAAAGACATGATTTCATTTCTACGCTAATAAAATCGAATATAACATTTAGGATGAAGTGCATTTCTCAATCCTGCACTTGTGTTACAAATAAACTACTTAATTTTACATTCGATCGATAATAACAGTACATATAATATTGTGTGCTAATTAATGTATTATAGTTTAATTCTTATTTTCTGTTTCTGTGATAACAATATATCCATAAAATTATATATTTTTTTTATGTAAACCATGTTGAAAAGTACCATCTCATTTCATTAATTAAAAATTTTCATAAACGTAGATACATTCTGTTAAAATTACTAAAAAATACGTCATTTTACTCTTACTATTAAATATGTTTATAGTTTAAAAAGTAATATACAAAATTTAGATTCCACAATACAAAATATTTTATACAATATACTCGTAGCATGCTAGATCGTATAAGACTTAATTGCAAAAGAGCGGGGAAAAGCAGCTTTTATTTAAAATGTCATTAAGATTTGCCATTGACTGCTAAGACTTTTCAACTAAGCTTGCTTGTATGTACTTATAATAGTAAAAATGATACTGAAAAATAGAAAAAATGCAGGCTTTGTTGTGAGTTGTTACAATTTTCACTATTTTTCGCCAATAAACACTTGAAAAGTTTATATCTGCACATCTTTAGTCCACAAACTATAGCCATATACTCACATTATTATTTGTGGTTAATTATGAACATGCTAAATATTTGGACTCGCCATTTCTATTTATACAATCCCTCATAAATTTTTTTTAAATGCATTTTCATTATGAATAAGATTTTGTTTTACTTTAAGTAAATTTAGCTTATTAAAAATAATATTTCCTAAAATATACTTGAATTAATAAATTATATTTATAGGAATTGTTTTATTTTTATTTAAAAGAATTATATTAAATATGTAAGTTATTGCTTAGTCTGAAGAAGTGCTAAACAATAATCCAGTCCAGCGTAGAGAGGGGTTATGAAGAAACCTCGCAGTTAATAGAGAATAAAAGTGCTCAAGTGCACTGACTCAACTAGCCTCAACATAATTAAATATGAATGATTGTAATTCATGTGCCTAGCAAATAGGAACATATGTTATATGGATTACCCAAAAAATGTAATGGAAAAAGATAATTGGTTGGTAGTTGAAGTATGTAGAAGATAAAAAGAAGCCAGTGGATAACTGTTGGGAGGAATGAGCAGTAATTGGTTATTTGAAAAGACGTTTGGCTCGTAAATAATATATGTCCATTTTTGGAATCTCAGATAGTAGTTCATTTCGATTCATATAATTCCGCAAGAACCGCAAGAAGGTGGAAAGCATATTTTTATTAAACGTAAACAGCTGCAACTAAAACTTACGAAATTGTAGTTGTAACATACTATATGAGGAATTTTAAATTTTACTAAAAAAAATAAAGTATTAGTTTTCTTGAAGTTTAATCAAATGCAAATGGGATGTCATGCCATGCTGTCATAATCTAAAATATCAATTATATTAAAAAAAGATCGAAATGATCTCTTTATACGATATTAACAGAACAATACAAAACACTCTAATGCTTCAATATCAAAATATCTTCAAGTGTTTTAAACACCAACTAATCATATAAACAAATGAACTGAGTTGAGTATTCAGTCTATAGTCATTTATATAGCAATAACGTTGTTCAGATTGATGTGAGTAAATGACTTTGTAACAACAAAAACGAACAGATAGTCAATATTGTTATTCTCTATCTTGCAAGCAGTTTCCAATAATTTCATGATGAAGCTGTATTACCTATTTTTTGTTTAATAATTGGGTTTATGTGTTTTTCTTAATATATTTAAAACTTTTTTTATTAGCATGGTAAGATCTCAAATTCATTTTTAATGTTTGCTGATCGGTTAGAATAATTTTCCAGTCAAATCTAATCTAAGAATAATCTAAGAATAATTTTTAATTTTAGTCGGATAGAATGATATGCCAGTTCAAATCTATAATCACAACTTTTTCATATTCAATCAGTTTCCATATAATTAACATTTATGTTAAATACCGAAACTTACCTTTTATTAAATAATTCGCGCCGTCAACAATTTTTTACAACTATACATATAATAACGTCTGTGTGCAAATAATGAATGCAGTATATATTGCCTTTCGTATTCATGATTTATAATTCTAACTTTAAAAGCCACATACTATCACTAGTGACATTAAAAAAAATTAGGGAAAAAATCGTATTTATCTTTTTAATTACAATATTTTATTTATTAACTTGAACGATAAGTCTTTACTTATAATAATTATAAAGCAAATTAATTACAATTTGGTTTAATATAAAATGATTATGAATAAAATCAAAATATTCGAAATTTTAATAGATGTAAAATGTTCAATAAAAAATAAAATTAAAAATTTAAAAAATAAATTTTAAGTCATCAAATTAGTTTCGCTTTTTAACTTCTTTTTTTTGTGGCTGCGTGTGAATTACTATCCAAGGATGCTTGCGTACTTTAGTCAGTGGTAGACGATTATGTGGATCAAGTACTAATAACTTTGATATAAGATTCGCAGCAGCGTGTGAAACATGATCAGGCAGCTTATAATCACCTCGTACAATTTTTCTATAAGTATCATCATAACCCGTTGCTAAAAAAGGTGCACGTCCTACTAAAAGTTCATAACATAATACACCCAGACTCCATAGATCCACATTCTTTGTATGAGGTTTGCCTTGTACCATTTCCGGTGGTAGATAATCTAATGTTCCACATAAAGTAGTGCGCATCGAATTTGGTTCGTGAACCGACCATCCAAAATCTGCTATTTTTAATTCTTCGTTATGCCCTAGTAATAGATTTTCTGGTTTAATATCTCTGTGGATAACATCACGCTCATGTAAGTATTCGAGCGCAGATGCTAAGCAATTTATATATGAAGCGGACTTAGATTCACCAAATCTTTTTAAAGGCTGTGAACGCATTTCATTGTATAATGTGCCACCTGGTGCATATTCTAATATCAAATAAATTCGAGCGCCATCATGGAAATAACCATACAGTCTTAGTATATTGGGATGTCTTACATGTGATTGAATTTCAATTTCACGACGTACTTGATGTTCAACATTAGATTCTTGAATTTGGGACTTAAATAGGACCTTTAAGGCTATAACGTATTTTGACATTTTTTCACGTGCCAAGTAAACATTGCCAAATTTACCACGGCCTAATGGACGACCAATTTCAAAATCATCCAAACACCAAGCTCTATTTCCTTTTTTGTCTATATTGTATATAAATAAAAATTTAATTTTAAAAGATATTTAAAATTACAATATATATACCAGTCTTTGTTTTTACAGTCTCTTCTATATCGTTATTAGTATTAGTCACTTCCTCACAGTCACTTTTATTTGGTATTGGAGCAGTAGCAATAGCTGCCTTGTTTTTACTGACATTTTGTGTTTCAGATTTTGGAATTGCCGGTATACTATTTGTTGACTTCAGCGGTTGTACAGACACACTTACTGGTCTAGCACTAATCATGATTGGGTTAATAGAGGCATCTTTAGCACACATATCAATTGTCGCAACACGGTCATTGTTCAACTTAATATATTAAAATAAAACTATGTATATTATAATTCTTTATGCAATTATTAATCGTTGCAATATACCTTTTGCTTAACTGTACTCCCTAAGTTTTCTTTATTATCTAATATGTTTTGTTTCGACATTTCTATGTATTATATTATTCTTACTGCAACCGACCTTTACTTCTTCGACATCCAAAACCAATTTTTCCGTAAAATCTTAATATAACTCTACACACATGAATGTAAAATGCCGTTTCAAATTTTTAAAGCAGTGATACGTGTGTGTGCGGTCGGTAATGCAGGCTACTTCGGGTAGTGAAATCAACAGCTATGTATTTTCTCGTTCTGAACAGTAAAAAATGTGTTTACAAATATATTTGTTTTTATTTTACATAGACATATGCTTGTATGATTGATATTTACTAACAAAAGAGTATAATATAATAATTCCATATTATTTATAATACACTGATATATTCCATTTGTTTTTCAAACAAATTATCAGAATAATGAAAGATATTGATGGCAAAATAATAGTTGAACTCAGATAGAATTCTCTAACTTGATGTACATTGCTCGTTAAACTTTTACATATAAGGGAAATTCAGGATGTTTGTGTATCGTTGCATGTGTAAAATTATTTGATTTCATAAAAACAATTCCCTCTCTTATGATTTTACACTTGATTTGCAAGACAATGTTCAAGACCATATTTTCAACACCAATTACCTCTTCCATATTTGAATTTGAAGACTCTATTGTAAATAATACTACTGTTTTTATTGTTCGGTGGACAATACTTAAACGAAACTGTAAAGTTTTGTTTGATTTTATAATTTTGTGATTTTGTGCAATTGTTTGATGTTGTATTTATTTTACGTTCAACAATGTCGCACAATATTCTGCTTTTGACTTTTTCTTGGCATTGTTAAAATTATGCATATCGAATCTGATTTATATTATACAAGTAAATAAATAAGAATACAAAAATCAGCTGTTCTAAATATTTTCAAGACTAATATGCACAAAATGTATTCACGATTGTTTGAGTTTGCAATGATGCACCTTCAATGATGCACAGACATCCTGAGTACTCCTATAATTTATTTCTGTAAAATTATTACGTTATCCAGCTGACGAATATCAATTTAGTCAACAAGACAACAAGCGTAATTAAATATTTTATTTCCAAATATAATAAAAAAAATGAGCCAGTCCTATTTTGTTGTGAATTTTAAGTTGATAACCAGAGCATTTTCACCTAATTGTGTGTTAATTTGGTATCTGTGTGAACTGACATCATGGTCGTAACTTCTTGATGTGATATTGCCCATAGCGATAAAAATTGCTTTCAGCAATACTTATTAGAAGTTAGTCGGTGAAGTTGAAGGGTGCCTTATCGTGTATTGGCGTTTTCGATTGATAAATCTGGATTCAATCTAGATTTACTCTAGATTAATTAAATAAATTAAATTTTAATTAAATTAAAATTTTTACACTAACTTCTTTTTCTGTGTAGTTGTACACAATATTCACCACAAAGACTTCAATAATATTTTTTTCCGTTTTTGCAAATAGTATTAAGGTGAAATATATATCTTCATCTGCATTTGCAGCCAAAAGTGCTGTTCTTTCGATTTTATAATCTTTTTAATAAATAATCTTTTAATTTACTTTAAGATTTATTTTGTCAAGTATTGTATACATTTTTAATATATATTTTTATAAATAGAAAACTATATATGTCAAATATTAAGTACTTATTATTTTCATATATCTAACTAAACAACAGTAATATACGTGTGAGTTTTAAAACTCGGATTTATAGGTTTCATCAAAACATTTTATGTAGGTTTCATCAGAAGACTTTTCTTAATAAAAAAATTGATTTAACAAACAAATTCAGTTTTAAATTATTTTACACGCGACAACCCTGTTTTAAATCGCTGCTATCAATTTGACGTTCATTGAAACCGGACCAGTACTGGGGTTAATTAAATTTTTATGAGGACGATAATAATTAAATGAAGAAAGGACTTTGTTTATTTAAAAATATAAAAATTTTTATTAGTTTATTTAAAATTTAAAAAAATGTTTTCTGGAGGAGATTCTAGTGGAGACGGCTTTAAAAGTCGTAAACAATTAACAAATTACTTTACAGCCCCAACAGGAAACATTGATTGGGCGAGTTTAGCTCAACAATGGATACAAATGCAATCAACTGGTAATAATCAGTTAAATGAATGCATCCCGGAGACTACAACTACTTGTACCACAAAAAACTCGATTGTAAAAAGTCATGAGTTGGTAAAAACAGCGAGTTCTACGTTGGAAGAAAAAGGTGAAGCTGATATGGACATGGATGAAGAAAGTGATATAGATCGAAATAATGAGCAAAGTTCCCCCCCTCCACCGGCGCCTAATATATCATCCTTATGGTATATGCATCAACCTCCACAATCTGCCTCCACGCCGGTTGAAAAAGGTATATAAGTATTACAAAACATCAAATCAAATGTTTTTATGTGTGTATATATATTAATATATATTTTTTAAAGATATTATTAATCCACAAAATTCAAGTCAATGGAATATTTGGCCACCGCAAGTGACAATGCCACCGCCTTCTATTGCAAATGTGTCTATGATGAATCCCACAGCACATATTCCTTCACTCATGAAAATCAATGTAGCAAATCCAAATTCAGGCAATAGTGTTGATGATAACATTGATGAAGGTGCTGGAACTTCAAGTGCGTGTATTAATGCAGCCAAACGGAAAAAACTTCCAGCTTGGATTAGGTAAAAAATTAAATTTTTTCATAGTGTATTGTTTATCTGTATTATAAAAAGTTAATATATAAATATATTCGTAACACAATGACAAAGACATCGATGACCTTATAAACGTTACTATAAATTTTTGATCAATTTGACTACACAAACTCTTGAATATACCCTGTCTGCATATTATTTAAACCGAAAAAATTGATCAATTAGATTAAATCTGAATATAGTAATATCAATTGGTTTATATTGTATATATGTTTTGTAACGTGCTCAATCGTTACATAACGCACATAATCTTTCTTTATTCTATAAAGAAATTTAATGTTTATTCTCTATGTGATTCTATATAGCATGATGACATAGATTTTTTATATTTCATATATCAATTTCAACCCAGTTGCCTTATACCTTATATAAGACATATAAGGTTTTGTTCACGTCTTGCATTGTTATTTTATACAATATTTTTTTAATAAACTCGATTCAGAAAAAGCATTCATGTTAACCTAAAAAATATAAGATCTTAAATATTATATATGATGTTTATAATGTATAATTGATCTTTGATATATAACTATATAATATATAACTAATGAGTTATTATTATATATAACTGTGAATTATTATTATATATAATAATAACGCACACATTGTGAATGAGAAAACTGACATGTTTTCTGTAAAATATTACAATTATCGGTTGTTACACAGATGGACTTTTAAATGGCACATGAACAAGTAGATTCATGACTATTCTTTAAACCATGTTTGCGTATTTTTAACATATCGATAAGTTTTGCTAGTTGTAATAGGAAAACTATTTCTGATGTCGACTACTGAATAGGGTTACAATCCTTCACTCTGGTACTATGTCCTCTTTGATATCGCACCTTTATAGAAATTTTATTCTTAACTGGTCAACACCTATTATCTCTTAGAAAGAAAAGAACCATCTGAGGCAGTAAGCATTAGTCATACTCAACTTTATTTAGTGTATAGTAACGTGTGTAACGTTAATTTCTCCATTTCTTCTTCCGGCGTGGTGTTTCTGAACATTAGTACAAGTTAGATTTAACTGCCTGTCTCCCACTTAAATTAACCTTTCCTCATAATATTCATCATTGGTGATCCATCCATTCCTTGTAGTATGGAATGCATTATTTATTTTTTGCCTGTTGGTTTATCCAATGGTTTCCATGGGGTTTCTACTAAGAATCACAATAAAAATAATTGAAGCTCTACTTTTTTTAAGAAACTGTTCTTTTGAAAAAGTTCTTTAGTTTGCATCTTAGCTAAGTTAAATGATTCTGTTTTTATAATGTAATTTCATTTTTATCTCTAGTTATCAATGAGGTTTTGCTACAGCAAAACTAAAAATTGTATAATACAACTATAATATACAAATAGAATAAAAGTTAATTATGGAAAGCTATTTATTTAGTGAATCAAAAAGTCTACGTACAAACAATCCACTTTACAATAAAATATTAATAAAATAAATTTATTGAATAGGCTTCTTCATCTTCTTCAATTGCAAATTCAGTTCCCAAATTCGACTGCTCTTGAGGGGTAGAATGCGATGATGCTAATGGTTTGGGCGAATGAACAGAAGTACTGGCGGTAGTCGCTTTTTCCGAAGATTGTTTAACAGATACAGATGATTCGTATTCACTAGCTTCGCCTTCCACTTCAACTGGTTCTTCATCTTGTCCACCACCATCAAAGTCTACACGAGATGAAGACATATATAATATTGACCCAAGTTCGACGTCGATCATGGAATTACATTCCATTCCGATTGGTTTAGGAATAATTTTACTTTCTTCTGTTTTCAAATCGTCTCGGTTAAAACTGGAATCAATTGTTTCTTCTTCTTGACGTACGTCACATTTAAAC
Source organism: Teleopsis dalmanni (assembly GCF_002237135.1). NCBI lineage: Eukaryota > Metazoa > Arthropoda > Insecta > Diptera > Diopsidae > Teleopsis > Teleopsis dalmanni. The sequence continues at coordinate 159,868,674 of NC_051847.1, read as the reverse complement.
AGTTCAAATAATGAAGTTGTTGAACGTTTAACGAGACCTAATTTACCAGGTCGATAGATTGTAGAATTAGAACGCGAAGGTGTATAAATTGATGGAGGTTGTTCTTTAACACTTTCTGTATGTCTGTATATAATATTTAATAGTTGACTCATCATATCTCTCTTTTTCAGCATACGATCACCTTCAGCCTCCTCCGTTTCAATATATTCTTGTGTGGTAATACTTATAGCCGACAACACAGTAGTTTTAATGACATCTAAAACAGCATTTAATTGTTTTATTTCCTCTTGCTGCTGTAGTTCTACCAGCAGCATATTACCTTTTTCTTGTTTTAGATTCTCGATGACTTGATTTAATGAATGCATTCTCTTGGTCACATCATTGAAATTAAAACGATCACACATTTCCTTTTTCATTAATGTTTCATACAATTTTTTGTATTTCGACATCTCTAGGCATTTAGTTTTCATCCTTTCATAATTATTTGTCATTTTCTCAATCAAATGAATTTTATTCTGCGACGTTCGAATCAAATGCATTTTTATTTCCGTGCTAGCATCATACTCATTTTCCATTTCCTTGTACCGTACTACTTGTTGCTCCAATTGCTTTTGAATTTTTATTTGGGCAAACACCAGCTTATCTATTTCTTTCTGTAAAGCAATGTTTTCTCGAATTAGTCTGCGAGTATAACCAGCATTTCTTATTTCACTTGACCGCGTAAAGTCTTCAGAAACTTGTAAAAGTTTTGCTTCAATTTCTTTCTTTAATGCGTCTTTTTCAACAATTGCTTTTTGCTCCATCTGAAATAGAAGCTCTTTCTGGGCACGATCCTTTTCTGCTAGTTCTATTTCTTGATCTTCGAATTTGGCAAGCAATATGTCGCGTGTTATACGAAACTCATCAAGGGAGTTTAATTTGCCATTTAGCAATTTTATTTCTGAAGTCAATTGATCATGCATTCCCTTATATTTAGCTTCCAAATCTTTAATTTTTTCCGCTGCTTCTCTTTTCTCCGTTTCACGAATTTTGATGATTTCGGTCAGTCTCTCCTCAATTTCTAAAATATACTCATTACGATCGGCTAGTGTCCGCTCCAAATACGCTGCTACATCTGTATGATCCTCTTCTAATTCACGTAATTTTTCAGCAATATTTATATTTTTCTCCTCTAAATTATGAAGATGGGATCGCAGACGCGCTAATTTCTGGTTTAAATCAGTAATAGTCAGCTCATAAAATGTTCGGTCCACTTGAGGCATTTTATTTGGATCCACGGCTTTCGCCTTTTTGCCTTTACCCTTTTTCCCTTTTTTTGGAGGCATCGTGGCTTGTTAGTTTGTTTACGCCAACGAATTATTAAATTTTGATTAATTTTAAACTGCCCAATAAAAATTCCCGTTACGATTAGACGAAATAAAATTCGATTCTAACAATATGTCAAATGAAGTCTATAAAAAATTGTTTTAAATAAATAAACAAATTACTGTTGTTATTGACAACGAAATTTTTTCAAAACAAGTAAAAATATAATTAGTTTGTAAACAAATTTAAGAATTTTTTATATGAAAACTACCACAGAAATGAAAATTAGTAGAATAATTTAATTTATTTTGTTTTTGAATTCCATATTCCTTCTTTAAATGCTATTGTTGCTGTTGTTGTTTTTGTTCTGCTGTTGGTGTTGCCATATCTAGAGATGCCATGTCTATACGTTGATACGAATGAGTTGGTCAATACAGTTTTATAATATTTTTTTGTCATGACCATGAATGAATGTTATGCTGAGTGTCAAATCACAGTTGTCCATATAGTACTGTTAGAACTATTTTCTCGCTTTTTGATTATGATTTAATTTAAAATGATATATTCTACTCATACGGATATACTCATATATCCGAATATATGTACTTATTTGTTGCTAAAAGATGCAAATTGTAACATTTATTACTGAGCAAAGCGGGTTTAACCAACTTGACGAGACACATACAACTTTGTCACCGTGACCAAACGATTTAAACAAAATTTATCTTTTTATCTCATTCTTAAATGTTAATTTGTTTGGAATACAATAACAATTACACATTTGATGTGATTATGGCTGTCTGCATAACATGGCCTGTTAATAACAAGTTCTCAAAAATTTCATCCAAATTTCCACATTTTGTCTTCATTACATCAAGTGTATTCCTAAGTAAATAGTGCTTTTTAGAAATAGCTGTTGGAAATAGAGTCGTTTATTAAATTGTACTAATAGTACTAATTTATAATCTAATTTTGTACTTATCGTACTAATAGCAAAATTAGAATTATAAGGGATTTAGGTTCAAAAATGCAAACACACGTTATTTCTTCTTCTTCCTGTGTTCAAATAAGTTCAAATCTATTCTAAATAGGTGGGAACTATAAAACTTATAGCATAATTCATAGTAATTCGTCAGTAAATGAAATTTGTTCTTAGGAACGGAGGAACTATTCAGTATACAATAACAGTAGGCAGGTAGGTTTCGAAAACATCTAATAGTTTAACTGTTCGTAATTTTAGACTACAAATTTCATAAATTGTCAAATTTACTATGGACAATAATTGTAATTGTTTTGCCACAAAGATTCGAAAATAACGATTTTTACTATAAAATTCATATTTGATTACTTATATCTCCGACATATTTAATTTCACATAAAAACTCTTCCCTAAAGAATCTATTAAAAATTAAAAATAAACTATTCACTCATACGAAGTTTTTCTGTTTTCTAATAATTATTGAATAAAAGAAAAAAGAAGCTGAAATCACACGATTGCTAGGCTTAAAGTGCTATAAATGTAATTATCCGCTTCAGCTTTTCGATACATAGCAATTGCTACAATAAAAACTCTTCCCTAAAGAATCTATTAAAAATTAAAAATAAACTATTCACTCATACAAAGTTTTTCTGTTTTCTAATAATTATTGAATAAAAGAAAAAATAAGCTGAAATCACACGATTGCTAGGCTTAAACTGCTATAAATGTAATTATCCGCTTCAGCTTTACGATACATAGCAATTGCTACAATTGCTATGTATCTCCTGGATATATCATTGAATTGTAATTCATCAAATTTTTAATATTTTTGTAATAAATGTGGTTTTTAATATTACAGAGAAGGCTTGGAAAAAATGGAACGTGAGAAACAGAAACAACTAGAAAAGGAGCAACAAAATCAAAATGTATATCAGGATAATAGTCCTACCGCTGTAGTACCTAATGAAAAAGAACTTTATGTAAAAGATGATATGGTAAATGAAATTCACATTAGTGAAAAAAAAATGGTAAGTTACAAATTTTTGAGATTTAGAAAAAAATGCCTGAGGTGAAAATTATCTGTGAATACAAAAATTAAATAATTACAAAAATTAAATACTTGCAAAATGCAATGTGTAATCAAAGCATTCACTACTACTAAAACACCATAAAATTTAGGCTAGTGAGAGTTCAGGTAATGAAGAAGAGGAGGACAATAACGAAAATGCTGTTTTCACAGTTTCAAATGAATCTATTAGTTCCAAAAAAAAATTAAACAACGATGATAGATACACCGATAATATACAAAACAGTCGCAATGATAAAAGCTTTGAAGAAAAAATGGCTAATCTGGTATGCTATGCTAAACTAAATTCAATGATGAAAATCTATTTTATATTGATTTTTATATTTTTGTTTCATTTACTGACATCTCTATCACATGTTACTCTTGTGATAAATCTTTGTGTTTGTCACTTTAAAAATTATTATTGTTTACATTTAAAAAACGTTACATTTGTACCAATGTGCTATTACCAACGTATTCGGAAAAATTCTAATGAATTTAGATGGTTGATGTGAGAAGAACTTTAACAGAACTTTTACTGGAAGTGACAAATGAAGAGATTTCGAATATAGCTGTCGAATCTTTAAAATCCTGTAAATTAAAAGGTACATTAGTTATATTGAATTAATAATAATACTAATTAATGTTACTATACAAAATTTGTAAGCTGGATAATAAAATTAACTTAAATCATAAAAAAAACTTAATCGAATACATAAACTAATAAAAAAAATTTAAAATAAACAATTATTTATAAACGTTAAATAATTTATATTATCTGGAGATATATATATTTCCAGTATATGTTTTCAATTAGATTTGTTTCGTTTATACTTTTATATGATAACTTCAAAAATTATATACATTTTATGTTAAAAAGCGTCATCGGCACAACTCATCCACAAAGTCGCTTTGTCTTCCTTAACTGGAAAGCTTGGTAAGTTGAACATTTATTTTTTTTTTATATAATATATTGAATATATATTCTTTATTTGCAATATTTTTGTCAAAGGATATGAAAATAGTTCTTAGATCCATAGATCAAAAAAAATGCGAAGAGAAAAAAATATCCACTTTTAATTTTGACCTATGTATAACATACGAAAGAAAACTGAAAAGTATCATAAAAACCTCATTATGTTAAAAAATGATTTATTTAATGCTTATATTCTACAGTGTGATATATGAATATAATGTATTTTTACGCATACACATGCAATTTTTATAAAAAATATATGAGATACATGAATCTACAGACGTTCTGTTAGTGTTTTAACTCTTTGATTGATTGTTGATCAATGAATAACTTTTAAAATTGAATAATTTCAATTTCGAAATGAAACATATATGTTGAAATATATTTTTTAAGGATCATAAGATACCATTATTGCTTCTTTAAAAAAAAATAGAAACAATGTGAATTGCATATGACCACATATAAGTTCTACAAAAAATATTTCGCATGTAAAATTTTCGATAATAAAAAGAAAAATCATCGATAATATGATATGCCCTGATCTTCTTTAAGGATTTGCTGGTAGATAATATTAATATGTATGCCTCTACTTGTCAAATTCATTAGAAAATTGCTGTTATTAAACAAGAACTTTAAGGCAAATTTCAACTTCATTCATTAACATAACCTCCTTCAAGAGTGATTCTTTCAGCCCAACGCTTCTCTAAGATTTCAATGGTTTTTTCTTCTTTGTAAAATGATTTATTTTCGGTCTCAAAATAGACTTTAGTTTTGATAATCTATTCGTAATTGAAATCAAATCTTTTTGCATGTAGTGTTGTTTTTAGGTGTGCAAATATGAGAATATGATGAGCCTTATTTTAAGGATTTTCAAAACTGATTTATGACATTATGGCATAATGAGTTACGATTAATGACATAAAAAATATGTTTTACAAAAAAATTTTTTTACTTTTGGTGTTGTTTTTACAGGATTTCTTTCTTTTTCCTATAAAATATCCGCTATGGATTGTTATTTCATTCTTAAGTTAATGGATGAACAAAATACTAATCCCTATAAAAAATATAAAGAACAAAACTTAATCAGTAGACATTTGTTTTCTTTGTTCAATTTGAACAGCTTTCCTCGGTTACTGTTCATTTAATTAGCTTACTGCTGATATGAAGCAGGAGTTAATTAATACTGTATGGTGAAATTCAGTAACGGCAAATAAAGTCCAATCTTGTTTCTCGCCAATAATAAGGTTTGGTTTTAATCTGAATTGGTGATAACTAGTTTACAATATAATCTGAACTTTATTAACATTTTTTTCAATCATTTCTATTTTTAATACTAACATTTATGTTCTATTATAAGAAATTTTTTCTAAACCAGCACTAGTAAAATAGTTTGGATATAGATGAATCTGGACAGATTTGAAAGAAATTTAATACAGATTAATACAGATAATTTTTTTCTTCATATCGCAAGAAAATAATGAATAAAATTCAGTTCCGATAACTTATGTTAAATGTGTAAACTTATCAAGTGTCCATTTTTAAAATGTTAGATATCATTTACCTATCTTCAAACAAAGTGGCTGATTAGCCTTAAAACATCCCTAGGGTAGGGCTAAAACCGGCACTGTTTTTATATATCGTATAAGTTATTATAAAGGAGCAAAGTCTATTTTTATTTAAAACAATAGCAGAATACTCTTCTTCTTCTGCTTGACTATTTCCATTAACCGATTTTTCCTTTAAGTTGTGAGTTTAGTACGTTTTACTGTACTTATGAACAAATTCAAAAAATTCTTTGGTATAGTATCTCATTGTCTATCTGTTCGTTGTTGTTAATCGGAGCCTAGTGTTAAAATAAGAGTGATTGGTGATTAATTTTAAATTGATTTCTATAAAAAAGTTCAATAAATTTTGTTCTCATTTGCGTTGTTTCTGGTACTCTCGTAAGTATCTCCTACCTATTAAAACTGTAAAAAAAATTTTTATTTGTTTTGCTGGTTGATTGACTTCTAGTAACAAAAGTATTTTAATTTTTGAACGTATAAATTAGAATTTAATTACGTTATAGGTTTAACTGCATATGATGATTCTTCTAGTGGAGAGAGTAGCGATTCATCGAATGAAAGATCTGATGATGATGACACTGATGAAGAACTTAAGGTAAAATATATCCAGTTATAGTAAATTGTAAATTGTAAATTTTAAATATATATGTTTTCAGGTTACGATACGTGCAAAACATAGAGCATTCTCGAAAATATCTAGTGAAATAGAAGAAAGACTTGTCGCTTCTGCTGCGATGGAAGAACAAAAAATTAAATATTACAAAAATTTAGAACAGCAAGGAAGAAATGGCAAGGGCGAGGTTATAGACGTAAGGAAACGAGACACTGACGAACAGGATAGTGTAAGCTCAAGTTCGAAAAATGTGCCAACATCTTTAGGAAGAAAAGGTTACACAAAGGAATTCGGTGAGACAACTGAAACAAAGTTAATTCACTCAAACGGTGCGTTTGATAATTTACAAGCTTTTCCTTTATTATCTATTCTTTAATTTTCCTTCTTAACCAAGTTATTCTTAGTGATAGATGTTTTTACTAAAGATATTTTTTATTTATTTGTTATATTTAGTATTATTTTTAGTGTATAATTAAATGATCTAAAAATATATGAACAAAATTTTATTGCATATTCTTTATTCAATCCCTATTATATAATAAACTAGAGCTATATTATAAGTAGTTTTAACATTTGAGAAGATTTTATGAATGTTAGTAATTGGTCATAGTTTTTGGTTTTATAAGAGTTTAGTAGTCGTTTTTTATATGAAGTCAATACCTTTCATATCAAAATCCCTTTTATACAAACTAAACATAATATTATCTGAACAAATAAATTAAGATATATATATTTTTGTTAGATATAATTACATTTATTTTGGCATTAAAGAAAAATAAATAAAATATTATCATAAATATTGTTTTCTAATATATTCGTTTAGAAATATTTTTTTGTCTATCATTTTAGTTTTGAGAAACAATTTAATTATATAATTATAATAAATAAATAATTTTTATTATAATTATAAAATTTGGGTTTTATGTTATTCTAGAATTATTCTTTATATTTTATTTATAAATCGAAAATGATATAAAAAAAAACAATTATTTTAATTTATTTGTACTATTGTTTATTTTGTGCTAAAAATTTGTTTATTCCATTAGATATGTAGTTTGCATTTAATTTTTTTATAATAGTTTTAAACAACTAACCTATTATTAAACTAAAACTGAAAAATATATTAAAAGGAAACATTTTATTCTCAGGCAAGTGGCAAAAAGATCGCTCATCATTTAAAGAACGTACAACCCGATTTAGTGATAATAAAGATTCGAGATCAAAATCTATAGCTACTACAGCGACTTACATATCTCAAATTCAAAATTCGTCTAATGTAATAACGCCAAATATGTCTACCACGTCATTAGTATCAACTGGAGTTCAAGATCCAAATGGGTTGTATACAGCTGCCAATGCTTGTATTACAAAGGATAGTAATAAATTGAAAAAGTCTGAAGAATCGTCATCAAGAAAAAGATCAAGAAGTCATCGTTCATCATCTTCCTCTTCTTCTGAGACGTCATCGAGCTCTTCTTCGTCTAAAAAACGTCGAAGACGTGAACATAGCAGTAGTCGTCACCGTTCACACAAAAAATCAGATCGGGAACGAAACAATGAACGTCGGCGTCATAAACATTCTTATCGTTCTAGTGAAAGTGATGACGAACACTATTATAAACGATCACGACATACACGAAATCATTCCCGATCTCGCTCTAAATCGCGTTCCTCCTATTCCTCCACTAAGCATCGTAGATATTAATAATTTTAATTTATTTTTATTTTACTTTTATTTTATCATTTCAAATAAGATATTTTTTATTATTAATGTGCAGATAATTTAATATTTTTTATATTTAATTTTTTTTTTATTTAAAAATATTATAAAATTAAAACTAATAAATATTAATTTCAATAAAAAATGACAATTCACAAATATGCGAGTAGTGATATTACTTGCCATTTAAAATTTTTTGAATTAATATTGTTAATAACGTATATGGTGTACGTTAATTTTATGAGTATTCCAATAAATAAATTACTTAAAAGAAACTGTTGTAATCTATCTAACTCACATTTTACACAGCAAATTTTCCCAAAGATTTCTTATCCTGCTGTACTGTACGGTCCAAATTCAAATTTATCTATGACTCTCTTTAAAGACAATAAAATTATTGTTATGACATAATTATATATTAAATAAAAATAGTAAAAGCGTTACAGTTAGACTGAAAAAGAATTTAGGGCATTACTATCCATTCTATTCCTTTACATTTTATTCCCACATGTTAAATATTCTCTTAGAAAAATTAATATTTGTTATTTTTTGACCAAATAACGAAGACGATATTGTGAATATTATTATAAATTACTACAAAAACTATGGGTGTGTCGCATATAGCAAAGCTATCAAGTTGCTACGATGCTACTATCCAGAAACTACAAGTTGCTCAAAGTCAAGCTCTTCGTAGACTCTGTAAAATGTCATGGTAAATCCGCACGAATAACATGCTAAGAGACCTTAGAATAGACCCGGTCAAAGAATACATAAAGGACAGAGCCCTGAAGTTATACCAAAAATGGCAGTCACTACCCGTACGGGCGGTGAGCAGATCTTAGATCAGTCATCGAATAATCAGCGAAGCTTGTGAAGAATACATAAACTAGTCAAACAGAAGGAAGGGAATCTGTATAATTCCCCTAGCTAACAAAAAGTAAAAGTGCCCAGTTGCACTAACTTGAAAAATCTAAACCAAAGACAATAAAAATAAGAGACAAAATTAAAATTTTCAGCCTTACAAAAAAAAAATTACAATTATGCTATATGAATAGAATATTATGACACACTTAAACTAAATTGAACCGCTTTTATATTGTATAATCTACAAAAAGAACGAATTTTAGAAATGATAGTATAATATAACATTTATTATATTGTTGTGAATATACAATTTAAGTAACTTTTAATAATTTCTTATTATGTCAGTTTATTTAGAAAATAAGTTTTGGATATATATGGGATTTTTAGAATATATACTGTGTGTGTGTTTGATAAAAATACAGAGATAATAAACAGTTGCACTAAACTCAAATTACAATTTATATATCAGAATCCAGTGATCGCGAACGACCACGTAAATAGGGGAGACGCAACAATATAATAATTTTTCACATAATTGAATGTATACGAACATATTATATGATATATAAGAAATAAATAATTCATGCATAAGAGAAAACAAATATATATATATATATGTATATAAATTTATATATGTAAAATATATATATATAAAATATATATATATAAAATATATATATATAAAATATATATATATATAAATATATATATATACTAGCTGACCCGGCGAACGTTGTTTCCCCTTGCAATTAATTTTCCTAGTTCAGCTGAGTTATAATATTTGTTGTTATTCAACTTAACCTTTAGCATTTTAATGCTAAAATTATTTTGAATTGATTTTTTCTTTTGAACTACAAAAAGTCCACATGCATTACTTATGTTACAAATATTTTCATGTTACTTCAAATCCTTATAAGCACTACATTTTACATGAAAAAAGGTTTTTTAATATTATATTAACAGTTTTATTATGGGCTATAATGTTAATTTAAAGCTAAATCATGAACAATATTTTTTGTTAGGCCATTTTGTACGTATATATATAGATCAGAAGGCTTAGCTTGAATTTTGAAATTGATTTCATCGACATCTAAGTTCTTGGCAGCCAGAATCGCTCTACTTTGAAGCCATTGATGGTTCTGATAATTTTGATATATGTTAGGAAATACGTTTTCTATTAACTCCTCTTCCGAATTAACAATTTTATAAACATTTTTTGGCAATTTAGTAAAGTGCGTATTTTCATGAAAACTTACGTTTCCGTTACCAATATCCAGCAATTGTTTGGCAAACAGTTCTGCAGCTAAATCGCTCTATAGTCCAACACGCATATTTTCGCTAAGTCGCAATATATGGACACTTCGCCACAAAATGGATGATTTTAGGCAAGCATTGATTTTCAATTAAAGCGCCTCCAAAAAGTCTATAGTTGGCATTTAAATCTTTAAGTGTTCATTTAATGCTTCCAATGAATATTTATGTGACATTGTGCATTCATCCCAAACAATGATGTGACATTTTTGAAGTACTTGAGCATTATTTAAATGTTTTTTAATATTGCATACCCCATTTTCACATGAATGTATGTTTAGTGGCAAATTTAGTGTCGAATGGGCTGTTCTACTACCATCTAACAATGTCGCAACGATTCCAGATGATGCAAGTGCTAAAGCGATATTTCCTTGCATTGTAACCTTTGCAAGAATGACTGAAATTAAGAAAGTTTTTCCAGTTCCACCTGGTGCATACAAGAAAAAAAGCCGCCTTCTTTTGCCGCAATTGCGTTCGAAATCCGATCATAAATGACCTTTTGTTGATGCGTTAAGATTTGTTCGGTTCTTGTAACAAATTCAACCAAATCTTCAGAGCTATACTGAAATTCGCGCTGCATATCATTGTTTAATAGATCGGTTGCCAAACGATTTATAATGCGGAATTTAAATGCACTTAAGCTATGTAACGGCAGTTTTACGATTCATTTTAGAGATTTTAAACTTTTTAAACAAATCAAAGTAAGCATGAATAAATTTTAAATTTCTAATATAAAAGTATATGGATACCAAAAAATACAAAATTAATTAAAAAGACATTACCCAGTAGACCAAATTGTGAATCTAAACCTTCCTTGAATCCACTTGAACACACACAAAAAATTTCATCAAAATCGGTTCAGCCGTTTAGAAGGAGTTTACTGTCAACACACGTACAGAAGAATTATATATATAAGATATCGTATCCATAAATGTATATATATAGATATATAGATAAAAAGAAAAATAGAAGTTTTTTAGTTTAATACCAAATTAGTGAATCATTCACTTGTTGTATAATATATATAATACTAATTATGTATTATTATAAAATATACAAATATGTTGATATATAATACTTTTATACATCAAAAATATTTTATATGATATATAAAAAATATTTAATATTTATGCTATAATAGCATTGGGACCCAATGATGTGACGTTTTAAAGTTAAATTATATATTTTCTTTAAACCTAAGAAAGATTACTCTATGCTAAAAGAGTCTTTATCTAATGAAGAGTTCCTATGTTACAAATTTAATGAAATAGTGGTAGCTCTATGTAACATATGATAATGTTATGTTTCATATTCATTTCGTTTCGGGTTCTAACTCGAATAATTAATATAGAAATTGAATCAGTTCACAAATAATTTTTGGCCGTGGATTCAATTTCGAGTTGAGTTTTAAATTAATAAAAAACTGAAATTTGGGCACAATTATTATCAACATAAAAAAATTGCAAATTTTCACTTAAAAAAAATTAACAGTCGAGTGTTTTTGCATATATAAGTATCAATAATTGTGTTATTTTATATATACCACACATAAAATCATATAAAACAAGTAAGTCCTGTTACTAATATCTTAATTAAATCATATGCATATTATTTTTATTTTAATTATAATAAAACTTGTTTATGCTTACGTAAAGTACACATCCACCAATAATGCTCATATGTAAATCATATATTCATATTTTTCTCTTCATTCAATTTGCGTTGATTTCATAATGCATATTTAGTAGCTTCTAATGTTTTCTATAAAACATTTAATCAAAAAATTACTAATATAAAAATTACCTCAATTAAATATGGGTACATGCACACATGACTTAAAACTACGAAGTAATAAAATCAATATTAAAGTACTCATAATCATAAAGTAGCGATAAATGTTATTTTAAATGTTTCAATCATTGAAAAAAGTTTATAATATAATATAATAAACTATAATATAATATGCATTTCTATAAAACAAAAATTTTAAATATAAATAATTTACTTGTTATTATCTGTGTTTAAGTAAGAATGAACTTACTGGGTCGAGAACTACTATCCCCTTCTGAAATTGGGAGGTTCTCAACGGCCGACATTCTGGCTGTCATTCGAAGGCTGAATGTCTTCTGTTCGGTTAGGGGCTGTTGCAGTACATGGTTGCAGAGCAACCATGGTCACAGTGCTCCGCTTCGTTGGGAGCTAGTACCCCGTTTATTCCTATTCCTAAGAATGAATTTATTTCCAAATCTGTTATACACATAACCAAAGTATGTGAATGTAAAAAAACTCATTTTCGATATCAAAAAATAAATTAAAATTAAGCCTATTTATAAAAATTAATATTTACTATATGCTACAAATATATCCTTACTGAACTATACCATATGTAGATAAATATGGAACGCCGGCAAAAAACTATTTGTTTATTATCAAAACAAACTATTCGAAAAATAAAACTTTTTAGCAGATTTTAGTATATATTGATCCATCTATGAGCTATATATGTACATACATATATTTCTGATCAACTTATTACATATAAATATTTTAATTTCTGATGTTATCTAATATAACTATGTGTATAAACTTTGAACATTTGTCGGAATTGATGAAATAAAATGGTTATAATATAACGATTACACACAAATACTCAAATATATTTTTATTTAAAAGCCATGTTATCTGTTAGTTAGTTGCATTTAATATCTATATAATGGCTGTGTTAACGGTTCCAGATAAAACTTTTATTTATTTATTTATGTGAAATGTAACTGAAGTTAATATGTATGCAATATTTTGAGCTTCGACAGAGTTATAGCTAACTATTATCTTGTGATATTAGAAATTACCCAATAGCATTAATCTTATCTTATAATTATATTCATTCATTACCCAACAGATACCAGGTAGGTGCGAGGAAAAGATTTTAGCAGAACTGATTATATGTTACGTTTAGTAATTAGCTAATAAAAACTGTAATTTTTAAATTGCTAAACAAGGTAAAAACGAGTTGGATTTGTATAGATTTCTTCCTTGCAATTAATACTGGCAATGATGACTATGGTCATATAAAGAATTTAATGGGCACAAAATGGGTTTTGGCATTCAACAAGTTCATTGTAATAAAAGATTTCAATTCTTATAACAAATATATTTAAAGGTTTGATATGAAATCGGCTTTTGCAATTAATCTTACCACAGACAGTAAAATGCCAGGAAGATGGTCGTTATATCTTATTGGCGATTGATGGAACTATGAGGGAAGTAGACCTTCTTTTATGTTGACTACTGTTTGTCGATTTTTTTTCAATTTTAACATTTTATTAGATTAATTTTTTAGTTTGATGTGTCGAATCTTTGTTTTTATATTATTTAAAAATTAAATTGTAATTTTAAGATAAATTTCCTTAATATTAAAACATTAATAATGTTATAAATAATATTAAGGTCGTGTGCGAGTTAGGCTAAGTTGCGTTCTAAATGAGGGAAATTCTAAGTTGTGTCGATAATGTCTTGATGTGTCGATACGTGTTGATAAATGGCAAAATGTGTGCAGTGCAAAAAATCCCAAAAAATCTCCCATTTGGTTTAGCATCAACTTAGCCTAACTCGCACACGTCCTAAATATTTTATAACTAAAAAGTCTTGAATTAGTAGCAACAGTTGTGTCACTAGTTTTGCGAAAATTGAATTTCTGAACAGTTGGATCTTGGCCGTCGTGGATAATTCGCTTTTGGATACTTAATTCAGAATTAACATATCAATATGTCGAATGGTATGGAGAAATAATTATATGAGTTTTAGCTGTACTACTAGAATATATAGATAAATTAAACAACCTGTTGCTTAAGTTGGTCTTCTTAGACTCCTTTTATTATTTTTTCTAATTCTTAATTCTAGTCAACGGAATTGTCGAAAATGATGATGCGAACCTCTTTATTCAGCAGAACTCAGTGAACAAAGCATTCTCTCGAAAACTGCCAACTTGCAGTTTATTCCGTCAGAATGCATTGTACCCGAGTTGTACTTATGAGGTAGTCATATGATAAGTGTTGCACTGAGGTGCTACATATGACTATATAAGCTATTCATTGAACTAATAACCATTAATACGGATCAATGAAATAATATTTATGAGCAAATGATATCAGTTAGTCATTGGAACTACCCACAATAAAGTGAATGTGTTGTATGAGCACTTATTATATTGAATTGTTTTGATTTTAATTTGGTGACTTATTATTGCTTACATAAAATCATATTCCATTTTTCTTTACAACAATTTTTTAAAATCCTACTGTTTTTGGACTCTACCTTATATTCTTTTGAAGTCTATCATTTTTTAGCAAAGAATGATGTTTAAGATATCGCATTTATAAAACACTGAATGAGTTCTGCACTTTGTTCTGAGTTATAATTATTTATCTTTCTCGCAAACGATAAGTTTTAATCGTTCACATTTATTTATGGTAATTATTCTTATATCGCTCTAGAATTCATAATCAACACAGCGAACATAGTGGTTTCTAATCAGTTATAACTACTGATTAAGTTAAAGGTATTATCCAAAAGTTTAGTTTAAAAGTATGTGTTTATGTTATTTATCTAATTTTCGCACGATTTTGTGAAAGATATAATGTATTTGTTGATAACAATATAATTGTACAAAATTTAATTACAAGTAATAAAAATTATGCCAATTGTATCTGATATCTATCAAGTCATCAAGTCGCCTCATAAGCAATAGTATAAATTGTGCATTTTTTTGATCAATATTAATTCATGATTTAGTAGAAATGAATTCCAAAATTAAATTTTCTGCTGCTTGTTTTTAAAAGTTTTATATACAATAACTCTCAGTTCAGTTAGTAACAATCATGTTGTATGTTTTTTTGAGAGAATATTTTAACACATTTCATTCTAAAGGATTTTTCTTTGGTTTGTTTATACAACTAAATCGAAATGTACACGAACCTGCACTTGCCTTTTGTTCGTTTGAGTATCTAACAGATGAATAATTAATCGTGATTGAATATTTCATTCATTGCAAATATTATAAATGTTATTATTGTTTATTAACACTTAAAATGTAATTGTTAATGATTTATGAAATGTAGAACTTTCAATCTTTTATCTGCTATTTGTTGATTACAAAAGTAAACAAAAATATTATTACAATATAAGAGCATATATGAAAAAATATATGAACATTTTTTGTTACTGAATTCTATATTAAATAAGATTAAAAATTTTAAAATCAAAGTAATAAACATGCATGTGTATATGTATACACATATACAAAATGTTTATAATTTTAGTAATATATATTTGCATGAATGTTTTAATAATTTAGAATATTCGCTTTTTTATTTTTAGACGAATTTGTTTGTTTTCATTTTCTTCGCGACTTTTCATATTAAAAAGAAAGAAAATATAATTTTTTTTGTCATAAATTAATGTCAATAAACTTGATTAAAATTACGTATTTATCTGTTTTTTTATATAGAATTTAATCATAACTTATTAATGAATATTTAGGGTAATCTTAGGGTTAAATATTCAGATACTTGTATATTTTGCGATTTATAAGATTTTAATAAATGTATATAACACAACTGTATGTTAATAACATAATTAATACTAACAGTTTCTATAAGTATATTATTTCTTTTTCCTTAACAAATATTTTTTTTCTTTATTAATATGGAATATCTGTTCTGCGCAATTCTAAGTGTAAGTGCGTATAAAGTATTTGCCGTGATATCTAATTAGGACGATTGTTCTACTCTCTACTTGCATTTTCATTCAATGCCAGTTAATTAGTCTTTGATGAAAAATATTTTTAAATAAATGTGAATTTTCTTATACCTTACATGCGCGGCGGCCAAAGTTATAGAGCGGGAGATTTTCAATTCTTTATATGTTGAGTTAACTGCTGTATAAAATCAGCTTCCTAGATTGTTTCATAACCACTCAAACAGACTCAAATAGTCTGAGGAAATTGTTATAAAGTAGCACACTAAATCTACAAGAACCGCTAAAATATTCAATGCGGTTTGCAGGCACTGTACCAATATCTTCCTTGAAATAATATCGTCAAAGGCAAATATACAATTATTACGTACGCCTTTAGCATCACTAGTAGCTATCTACTACTATTTTAAACCGACGGTTTAAAAATAAAACTGAGAGTAACTTGACAACAGAAATCTTCTCGAAAATAAACGTATGGTTATTTTTTTGCCGTTGGGTGAAAAGCATCAAAAGGAACTCTATAAGAATTAAATTTACCAAAACATCTTTTAAGAATGCATAATAAAGATTGGAGTCATTGAACGTTAGAGTATATTGAACCTCATTCCGATAAAATTGTACGACATTCTCTTTTTTATTTTTACCGCAACATAAAAATCGTAATCAATAACAAAGTAAAAGTTAATAATGCTAACATTTAGAAATGTAAATTTAACTAATCCAAAGACCAAGGATAGTGTTGAAGAGAGACGGGTTAGATTAGTAAAGGGGGAATAGCAGGGACATTGCTAGGTATAAGTTCTCTAATCTGACAAAAACCGCGGTTATGAACCGTGAATATCAGAGTGCTGAGAGTGTCATCCAGTAGGGTAAAAGTAGCAGTTAATAGTTGATACTTATCTAAATCTAAATTTTTCTAAGCCGAAATGCGAAATAGGTGCCAAAGAGAAAAAGTCATATTAATGAGAGGACATAGTACGTAGGAATACAGCGAATATATTGGGGTATAAATGCTGTGATCACGAAGATGATGGAAGGATAAGATTGCATCTCACCACAAAAAAAATTAATTTTACAGAATGTAAATGTGTGTTGAACAACTAAATGTATTCCGTGGTTAGTTGAAAATACTTGCCTCGCCAACTTATATTACTGTGAGGAACTTTAATCATTATGTCAATATTAATAAAAGTAATATTGTTTACTTGTGCGCAATTTTTGTTACCAAGAAATACTTTAAAACCTACGTTGCATTTCATAGATGAGAAATGAATTTGTTGGTGGTAGATTGTATGGTTTTTTAAAAGATTTAGGATCGTATTTATCTGTGAACCCAATTACATGCCATTATTTTAATAGCTATTTGTAGTTGCTCGATTTAAATTTATACTGCTTTTAAATAACGGTTTAACTTTATGAACATTCTTCAATCAGATAGGGTTGTAAAGACATATATATATTACATTTTTAAATTAAAGAAATTATTTTTATAAATCACAGATGTATGAAATATTGTAACATCTATTTATTTTTCCAGTAAGATTAAATAATAAATATCCAATTCTTATTGATATAACTTAAATATCTTCGAAAATATATAATTGTTCTCCGCATTAATAATAAATTCAACGGAACATATAATGTATAATAATAAATTATATGTTATATGATTTTGTAACAAGAAAAATTATTGCATTGCGTTTACTGAACCTCAAAGCTCATTTTAAATACAATTTATTATCTGTTTACTTAACAAATTTTCCACAGAAATATGCTTAAATTTAATTAATATAAATTTGATGAAGTGCAACTCAGGCATTTTGTATTTTGTATCCGCTAATCAGTGTTACAAATGTGTGTATTATTTTTGAAATGAACTCCATAAAACCCCTACATTAACCTTATTTGCGTTTTTATACATTATTATTTAATTTAAATCTCATTTTCATCTGCCATTTATTTAATAATTTAATTAAAATCGTTATCATATAAGAATAACATATAGACATAAATAGTTATTATAAATATTTAATTTTAAATAATTTGTTTACATTGTTTAAGTGTATATAAATTCATAAATATCTTGTATATATTAAATGTTTATTATTTTCAATGAGAATTTATTTAATAGTCTCTTTCCACTCTTTTTTAAATTTTAACATATATGTTAATTCCTTTACTGTAAATAATATATAATTCTCTTAATCTGCTCTTCTAATATATTGTACACTTGTTATGTACTAATTTGTTTATGCTTCCTTTGGTTTTTGTTTCCAGAATGTCCTTACAACAACAATTACCACAAGCACCACAAACGATACCACAACAACAATTTCCGTAAGTTTAGTTATAGTGAAAAAGACTGGTAATATATAAAAATCGCAACAATTTTATATACGTAACTTGCCTGATCGTATAATTGCTTTATCGTAGACAACAATTCATATTGTCTTTTTATACTCGTTAGACTAATGATGAGTCTACTTACGCTAGCGGCTGCTTGACGCTTGAACCCGGTTACTGATGGAAAAACGTGTTTGACTTTATCTCTACAACAAAAATTGCTACATTTCCATGGCTTAATACAGATACATGCGTATTTAGAATAGTGCACCTATATGTCACTTTACAAGAACGTTTTATACGATTGCACAAAATAAAACCAATTTCAAAGCTATAAGCTTACGGTAGTGTAAACAGAACCGAAAACATTCTTAAGCGTCAAGCTGATGGAAGTGTGAAGAGGCTCAGTGACGGTCAAATTTATGTTTTGTACTGAAGACTTATTATGTTATTTAAATATTAAAAGTGCTCTATTATTACACTTTTTTTTAAAGAATTTATTAATAAGCATAGGGTTCTAAGAGATATTGTGAGACTGTGAAGATATTAAAGACTGTATGTATATATAGTTTTAAAAAAATTATAACAGTAAAGATACGATTAATTAATATTGTGAACCTTCTTATGGTTAACTTCTTTATTAATTAGATTGTTTTAGTACACATATGACAAGTTTATTATTGTGATACATAACTTTAAAAATGAACATTTAAAATTAAAAAAAATTTGTTATAACTAGGAGTTCTGCTACTATTCGATTTAGTCATCTATTGCATCCATCTAATTTAAAACACTCTTCATAATAACAACAATTACAATAATAACTACTAAAAAGTAAAATTAAAGATGGATTTTAACAAAAGAAATTTTTTATAAATAAATATAGAAGGTTTCAAAAAGTAGTGAACTACAACAACAAACATTTTTTAAAAAAATTTTAATTAATTAATATTAATTAATTGAATATTAAATATATTTAAAATATTCCGAAAGTTAATCTTTTATAGATGTCAAGTATAACCTGTCTCATATTGTAATACTAACCCAGAAAACTTTTAAAGTATGGTAGTTTGTGTATATAAGGAATTGTGTATAGAGATACCTTTATTCTAAACGAAGAATATGTGATGGGTGCATTAAATAACACATATTGAAAATGTTAAAAGAAAGTGGGGATCTATAAAGCATATTCGTTTTATGACGAGCTGGGGCAATGACAGAGTAAATGTGCAATATTTTTGTTTTTCTCTTCTATCCAACAGTTACGTTAATAGTCTATTAATATAAGTAGTAATAATTTATTTATTTTATGTTTCATATCAAAGCTTTATGACACTCACCCCCTTTTTTTAAAATGTTTAAAGTGTTTAAACAAACACTAAAGTAATATCTTAAATTAATGCCAAAATATATAATGCGCTGTCATGAGTATCTATAATACTAATATACATTGTGACCGAAAAGTTTCCGGTCATAAATAAATAAAACGCAAAATTCTTAATCTTCATCAATATTTATTTTATCTCCTTCAAAATATGCTCCATTAGAAGCGATACACAAATGCCAACGTTTCTTCCAATTATCAAAACATTTTTTATAGGCGCTTTCCGGTATGGCTTTGAGTTCCCTCTGCGAATTCTGTTTTACGTCTTCTATGGATTCAAAACGCGTTCCTCTGAGTGGTAATTTGAGTTTGGGAAACAGGAAAAAGTCCCACGGTGCAAGATCAGGTGAATACGGTGGCTGTTCGATGGTATTTATTGAATGTTTGGCCTTAAAATCGTTGATAATGTTGAACAAATTGAGGTGAATCGGAACAAGCCGAGCGTTGACACGTCGCATACACAAATTGTCCACCAAAATCAAACGAGCCATCTCACGACCGATGCCTAGCTCTCGTGCTATCTCTCTAACACTCACATGAGGATTTTGGAACACGATTTCCTTTGCCTTTTCAATGTTTTCGTCGGTGGTAGAGGTCGAAGGTCGTCCAGAACGCGGCATGTCTTCGACGGTCGTACGACCGTCCTGAAAGGCTTTGTACCACTCATAAACTTGAGTTTTCGATAAAACTGATTCCCCATAAGCCTTTTGTAGCATTCGCAACGATTCTGCACACGAAATTTCGTTCGAAACACAAAATTTGATGCAAACTCTTTGTTCAATATTTTTTTCCATTGTTTTTTTCGCAACGCACTACTGAGGTGAACTGGTTTCAACAGCTGCCGTAAACGAACTGTCTGACAGATCGCGCTCATTTTTGGCATAGTAATTGTCCTTAATTGCTGCCAAACTACATAAACTTAAAATATCGAAAAATATACAGCGCGCGAATTTTAAATGAGAACCTCCGAAAACCTTTCGGTCACAATGTATGTATATGAAGGTCATTTATAGTATAATTTTTTGTTTTTATATCATTTGCAAAATTATGTTGAATTATTTTTTTCAGTTTCGTATTAATTTCTTTAATTTCTAATAAAACAAATAAAAAATTTTATAATAAATACTAACGTAATTGGAGCAATTTAATCGATTAAAAATACAACTTGATAAATAATTTTCAATAACTGTGTTTTGTTTGTTAATTGATTTGATAAATTTTGTCGCATAGTAACTATTAATAAGTTCACATTCATTTGTTATGTGGTGTGTAATAAAATAAAAATTGAATGTAATTAACATTATAAATATCTAATAAACATTTATTTTAGAAATAGTATTGATAAAATGCAATAAGTTAATGAACAATAAGTTTGAGACATCACAACCATATCAACTTCTAAAACATTTGTATATGTGTTATCCTTGATCTAATGCTTCACAGATAAGTCAGTATTACAGAAAGACTATAAGAAATATAGCTGTCTTGTATTTAACCAAAAAGATCTTTATGAATTCCTTGAAGTGACAACTTAAAACATTTTGTTATATTATGTGGTTACGCCCCACATAAGAGTTTTTTAGTCTTTAATCCCCTATCGTATGTTAGCGAAATCTACAGATTTTTTTAATTTTTATTTATTTTTGCTTTCACGATGCAATTAAGCACTGATGATATTACTTATGGTAGCTAATAATAAATTTTTACAAAATTAACCCCTAAGTTAATATAATCTGTATTAATCATAATATTTTTAATAAATAATATATCTAATTGATTTTACTAAAACTAAGATGGGTAAATTTTTCAAATTTTTTAATAAATGTGGGAAATGTGCTACATGTGTGGTTACATTGGTTTAAAAATATATACTGCTATATTGCAAGCAGCAAATTTTTTTTGGAATGATAAAATGATTAATGCATACAATAGAGTTCGATACAAAACGATAGAGGAAGCCATATTCTTCACTGGGAGAAAAGGATAATAGAAGAAGAAAGAGAATATACTGGTCGCCTCGTGACCTTCAATGAATAAACACCTTAACCTTAACCGAAACAAATTCCGTTTGTAAAGATGTGGTTTTTTAGTACCTACAAATCACACCCCATTTGTCATCAATCAACTCTCATTAAACTAACAGCTATCCTCAGTCCTTAGTGGTTTAGCGTCTTAAATCTTTGTCAGAAAAATATTCAGAGGTATAGTAATATCAAGTCCATTATTTTTAACTGTTGGTAACACTGTGTAGTATGCATAAATATCATTAAAATTAGTTAATGTCTAAAAATTATTTTAATTATGTTTATTAAAATTTACTCTATGAAAATTAACGATGTAGCGTATAACGATTTGACATCAGCTTATAAAACTTCTTTCTATAACATTCATCATATCATAACATATCATCATAACATTCAAGATGATAACATTGTTGCACTGATGTTTTAAGCCGAAAAGTTTAAGAGAATAATTTCTTCCTTCTATCTTAAACACTTATAGACTTGTTTCCGTTTATTTATAAAAAATAGATTAACATTTGATTCGTCTTATCGATTTGATCAGGAATGTTTATACATATACTTTATACAATTTTTTATTCTCTTAAATTAAATTACATATCAAAGAAATCGAAATACATTTTGAATCAATTGCAAATACTTTATTCCCTTCATAACTTTTATTTTTTTATTTTGTTAATAATTGATGATAATTCATATTATTAAATAATACCATTTTTTTAAATATTTGTGCAACGCGATTTTATATTTATTGTGCGCTTATTTAGAAATAATAAATTGCATGAATAATGCGAAAGCACTGAACTTGGAATTAAATTTGTTACGTTTTTTCTGTGTAGTATTTTTTATTTAATTTCACAAATTTGAAAATATAAATTTAGATAATAAATTAGCGCAAAATTTCTTGAAATGTCGACCCCAATGCACTAGAAATCATACATATTTGTTTATGCGGGTCTTTATTAAATTAAAACATATTAAATTTAAAAATAGCGATAAATTCTTGATCTTAGAGTATTTGATATAAAATGAGAATAAATTCCTTTAATTACAATTTGACTTGTATGTGACTTAACAGTATTATTATTTATTATCATGAGGAAATCAAAGAGAGAATCATGGAGATTGAAAAACTTCCAGCGATTGCGAGAATCCAGAAATCTCTCAACAAAGACCAAACAAATGGCCTCTCTATACTAAAGAAGGCTGGCGGAAGCTTTACGGAAAGTCTGGAGAAAACGGGACAGTTATTGCTGGACATTCATTTTCCAGGCTGTGCCATGTATATTGAGTCTACGAAAACCACCGACGATACTCGTTTCTTATTGGTTACACGAAGAAAACTTTCAATGGCTCGTAAAATCTTCACAGTTAATAAAACTAAATGGGCCATTTCCACTTTTAGCCCGTTTACATATTTACGAACACGCCTTTTTATTCTTATTAGTTTGTATCTCAGGACTCAATTTATTTCCAATTGCTTGGAATCGAATGTTTCCGAAACATAACTGTCGAGCAATAAATAAAAAATGGTTTCAAAGTTTATGTTAAAGTTTAATACAATCTTTCGTTAAATATGAAGAAGCTGATAAAAAATATAATCAATTCGATTTAGTAAATGGAGCAAAAAAACTAATGTTGATTGAAATAAAGAAATTATTTTTTGTATTTTATTTCTAAATATACACTTGCATAATATAATTAAAAAGACTGCAGTACGTACATTTTTTTACAGAATGTGAAAGTTGCTGTGAGTCAAAATTCTTGAATTGTTGCCATTTTAACGAAAATGTATAGTATTTTCAATATACAAATTAGTTTCTTCATCTGTTCATCATCGTATATACATAATATATGTTAATTAAATCTCTCAATTTTATAAAACAGGCACGTGCCTCTTATTTTAAAATAATTTACCTATGTGTTCTTGAGATTATATTTAAATATTTTTTATCAGAGGCGATATCTCTTTGGCTATCGATTAAATTTAGGTTAATTTAAAAACAGCAAAATAAGTTTTATAGCTTAATTGTTAATGTATCAAAAGGTGACGTTTTCACATCACTATTCATTATTTTTAATGTAGCAGTGGCGTTGACATATCTCAACGATGTCAGAAACTGTATAATTTGCTAAGTTTTTAAGGGATTATCCATTTCGTCCTGATATCATTGCTGACAATGATAACATCATTCGGTATCATATGTTTAACAAAGCTGTTATACATGGTTTTTTTTGCTTAGTTGAGCATGTTAACATTAACTGCAGTGGCTATATTTCATATCAAAGCATACGGGTTCATTTTAGGTCTGGGTGATGTGTTAAGAAAGAAAATTCTCGCATCTGGGGCAGTGAATGTTTATTAGTAACTATCCGCTATCCATTTCATTCATTGTATGATGCGAAATTAGTTCTGAAGCTCTGATAGCTCTGATACCTTTGTTATAAGGTATTGAAGTGTTGTGGGGCACATGAGTATCAATTTTTGAAACATGAAATTAAAGAAAGGAATGCAAAGAATCATATTTATGCGAATAAATTGTTTGTGCACTTGATGCGAAAAGTAGTATAAGGAAAAAGTAGTATACGTTATAACATCATCATTTACGGCATAAGAGATAAACAATACTGAGAGAGCATCACCGTAGCTTCACTGTAGTAAAAAATCTGTACATGATAGTATGAACTTTCTTCACGCTAAACGTTCATACATTAATACTGAGTACCAAGACTACATCTTATTATATATGATTAGATAAAAACTATAAGTTATACTATTTTGTATTATAATATCAGATACATGTTACAATAATATCCATTAAGTACAATAATATATCAATAAACACTTTTAGATACATTTTATTTTTACACCATTTATAAGTATTTATTTTATTTTAGATTAATTCCAAAAATTATCAATGGTGGTATCGCTGGAATAATTGGAGTATCATGTGTATTTCCATTGGATTTAGTAAAAACACGATTGCAAAATCAACAAATTGGCCCCAATGGCGAGAAAATGTACAAGAATATGTAAGAATTTTTAAAATAAATAATAATTGTTGTGATTTTAATTATGATGTATATACATGTGTAGGTTCGACTGCTTCCGAAAAACATATCGAGCAGAAGGTTACTTTGGTATGTATCGAGGATCCGGCGTAAATATATTGCTAATAACACCAGAGAAGGCGATCAAATTAACTGCAAATGATTATTTCCGACACAAATTAACCACAAAAGATGGAAAATTACCTATAAGTAGCCAAATGATTGCTGGTGGATTAGCGGGAGCATTTCAAATAATAGTAACTACACCAATGGAATTATTAAAAATTCAAATGCAAGATGCTGGACGTATAGCTGCACAAGCTAAAACGGCAGGCAAAACTATAGAAAAAGTAAATATAAATATATTTTTAAATGAAAAAAAAACGATGTATAAATTGTAATTTTAAAGGTGTCAGCAACAAAACTGGCAAGTCAGTTAATAAAAGAAAAAGGCATTTTTGGATTATATAAGGGTATTGGTGCAACCGGCTTAAGAGATGTGACTTTCTCCGTAGTTTACTTCCCATTATTTGCTACACTAAATGCTTTAGGACCAAGAAGAAATGATGGATCCGGGGAAGCTGTGTTTTGGTTTGTTTAAATGACTATTTTTTTACTCGAATTATATTACTTTTATTTGTAATTAGGTGCTCATTCTTGTCTGGTTTAGCTGCAGGCTCATTCGCAGCGCTTTTTGTTAATCCATTTGACGTAGTTAAAACACGCTTACAAGCTATTAAAAAGGCTGATGGAGAGAAAGAATTTAAGGGCATAGGTGACTGTATAAAGTAAGTAAAATGTGTTTATTTATATTTTTAGTACTACTAAATATATTTATTAATATTATATATTTTTTATATATGTGTTAAAAGTTAAATAAATTCTTACAAAAGCTGTTATAAATATTTTAACAAAATAAGTTTAGTCAACAATCAGATAATATATTATCATATAAGATTAATTTTTTTTTTTTGAAAATAAAAAATTATTACAATTTTCCATATAACCACATATTGCTTTAAAAAAAATATATACTATATATATTAGATATAAAATTTTTCTATATTATGTTTTATTCTTTAAATTCTGTAATTAGCAAATAAAATTTATAGTCGACTATAATTTTAATATATGTATCTCAGATTCGTTCAAAAGTCGTGTATTGTAGAAATCATGTACTGAACTCAAAATTTAGTTTCGTAATGCATAAAGCAACTAATACATGTTAAACCATCTCTTTTAAATATATTATATATATAATATAATATATTTTATGGCATTATATAAACATAAAGAAATTCTAAAAACTAAAGTAGCTCGACAGTTCATTATACAAATCGACTTTCAAATAAACTGTTAATAAATAAAAAATTATTATATAATATATATAGATAAATACGAAACAAAATAAATTTAACGTTTTATCAAATTTTATTAAATATTTACAGAAAAACATTACAGTACGAAGGCCCTACAGCATTCTTTAAAGGTGGACTTTGCCGAATGATTGTTATAGCTCCATTATTTGGTATTGCACAAATGGTATATTTCCTTGGAGTAGCTGAAGGATTATTAGCAATGAGATCTAAGGAAGAAACAACATAATTTTTTTAACTCCATTCAGACTATTGAACAATTTCTGATTATATAAATGTTGAAGCATTTGTCTGTGTTATTGTTGAAAGTTACAAATTTAAGTCATTTTTGTGTTAGATGTATTAAAAATATATTATAAATATATATACAAATGCGTAACGTAATATCCGTCTAAATATATTTTGATTTGCAGAATTCACATATGCTTCAATTCTTCATTCTTAAAAAGAGCTAAAAAAAGTAAAGACAATAAATTCAAGAAAAAAGTATATATAAGTAAAAATTGTTATAATAATTAAATCTTTTGACAAATGTGTATATGTGTATGTATGTATCGATATAATTATTAAAACAATAAATACTAGTAAAATAAAAATATAATGTATTAAAAAAAATTGTTTTTTTTTTATTTTATATCCTTGTAAGTAGAGTTATATTAGATTTAAGTTAGGTTTTCATTAAGTATATATTATATTTGCAAAAGGCTGGTTTCAAATGTTTTCGTTTAAATATGTATAATATATTTTAAAAACATTTTTTAGTTATTGTTCGTAGAGCTCGCTTAGTTAAGATTATTAAACTATTTATACTTAATTGGCATACGATTAATAGCTAAATTTTTGGTACTCTATTAAAATCAAATGTTAATTGCAGTACATAATATTTAACCTTTTATCAATTAGGGAAATATTTATAAACGTGTAAATTATATATATATATATATATATATATATATATAGCAGTTCGGTTAAAACCGTTCAGGACAATCAAAAGCTGCGGCATCGAATCCCCATAAGCTATTACAATAAAATTGTCAATACTGTAGTGAAGTATAAAATATACATAATAAGGTAAATGGCATATCGCATATATTATAATGACATAAATTTAGAACACGACATCTCTCTTTAAATTTGCTTTTATGTATTAAAGACAAGACTAAATAACGATTACTTTGATCATAAATTGTATACAAACAAGTTTTAATTTTTATTTTGCTCAGCCAATATTAGAAAAAACACAGAACATGATATTTTAGAACGACTGCTTTACATTTGGATCCACAGCAACCTGCTCAATATTATATATCTTCAAACATTTAACTTATAAATAGTATTTATACAAATAGTAAGGAATAGGATACACTGCGACTTATAATATCTATTTTATTATAAATATGTTAATCATTTAAATTTGTAGTTTGGAAAATAAATAACAGATATCCGGAGTATTATAATTGCAATCGCAAAATATGTCAAACCTTAACTTATATAATTTTTACTAAAACATAAACTACATTGCAGATCGTACTAAAAATTGACTAGAAAGCAGTAAATTATTTTTTAGTTAGGTGAAGTATATTAAGAAAGTGTACGTAACATAATTATTTGAGTTAACAAAATAAATTAAATTTATAGAAAAAGAGAAACAAATTATGTCAATTCAAAAATGTTTGAATTTTTTTTATTAAACATTTTAAAATAATATATTAAACATTTAATATAGTTTCCGATTTAGTTCAATATTCGACTCAGTTCAATTTGAAAGTACAAACTTAAATTCAATATTATATGTATTAAAGCATATGTCTATTATTCCAATCAACCTTATACTTTCCAATTTATCACACCATAAAGTAGCAATACTTTACTTTTATATAATAACAATGTAAATTATTTAAGAGTATTCAAAATAAGAAACTTATATAACATCTGCAGAATGATTTACAGGTGCATTAGCTTCTCCGTGTTCAGTTGTTAAGTCTACGTAACGTCTTCGAGCAATATGCAAAACTAGCGAGCGATACCATTCCAAAAAAACTGCTCTACGATATGTAACAACGCCAATCTGAACAATTAGTATTCCAAGTAGCATCACTATATTTAAATATTCCCATTCCAATAATAAGACAATTATCCAAACAAACGAAATACTTAGACCTTCAGCCAAAAGTCGACTAAGGGTTGATTGCTTCAGTAATATCATTCCAGTATAATTATAGCAGGCACACGAAATAAAAAATAGCATCAATAGTGCAATTAAGAGTGGTCTGCTGTGGAGCTGTGTCAAAACATCACCAAAATCATCAAAAACGCTTCGAGAATTTTGATCAAATGGTGCTTTTGTAGGCATAAAATTCATGCAAATACCCAAAAATAGAGTTATTACTGTACCAAATACACCCTGCCAACCAACAGCTTGCATAGCTGGTATATCAGCTCCTTTAACAAATTTTTCTTCGTAAATAAATTGCGCTCCTCGGAACACTTGTGCACATATAATTAATAAATCACCAGTCAAAATCGCATTTACATCACTTGAGGATAACGACGCTTTATCATAATATACGCGTTGTGCATCAATTGATACAATCGCAATTACACCGCAACTTATCATAAATATTCCCATCCAATGTCTTGAGTGTAAGACATTATTCAAGTATATAGAACTAAAGATAGCAATAAAAATGATTAATGTCTCTGAAAATGATGGAGAAGAAACATTAATGAAAATAGTGCATTAAATAATTTTCTGATTACCTCTTATCACTTGAAAACTGCTTGCGTAAGTTAAATACAAGGCAGTAAACATAAGAATTGAAGCAATGGCGTCAAGAAGTGCTGGGAGTAATAAGGAAATCGGTGAAAACTCTCGTCCGCCCCTCGTAACCAAATGTTCGTTTTCTGATCCATCCTTAAAAGCAACAGGTTATTTTAAACTGAATTGTGTAAAGTTTGATTATTTTATGTCACCATACTCACCTCTCGTCGTTGCAACAAAAAGTAAACAAATTTAAAAACACCAAAACAGAGTAATTCACCCAGAAACATTATAAATGTTTGCAATATAGGATGCTGAAAAGGTCGAGACTGGCCATCCTTACATTCCGCTTTGAGAATATCCGTATATCTTTAAAAGAAAATTGATTTAATACCTCAGCAATATTTCTATATAAGGATTACTTTAGTAGTATAACATTTAGAGCTCCGGTAAAACTGTAAAGTAATACAAAATATTTGGTCGATTCCATATTGTCCAAAACTATTAACTTTCAAATATACATTCAATTTATTTTTTATTTTTTCTTAATTAAATTAATATACGTTCGTATACTACTTAGCCCAAATCAAAATTGCGAATATAATGTAATGCATTTCATATACCGAAAACAAAAACAAGAGCACAAAAATAGTGCTGCCAATCAGATTTTGTACACTTTAAAAAATTAGAAGAAAAATAAAACATTTGATAATTACATGCTGTCGCTGACTTTACTTTAGTCATTGCCGTAACATTTATCCTTATTGCTACGATTTGGGCTACTTTTACAGTTTTGCAAGTGATTTGACTATGAATTTTAGTAAAATCACCTATTCTGAAATTTTTTTTTGTAAATTCTTTTATACAAAACACCTAAAAAAAACTGGACGTGTTCGATGTTAATCGTCAAATGTGTAATCAATGTAAAAATGGTATACAATAATTACCGCTAAGTGGCTTTATTTTTTTTTTGTACTCAATTTAAAAATTTGCAAACTTAAGCCCTGATATTTGTAGTGCCATGCCATATCGGCAAATAGTGTAGTGCAAAAATTTAATTCATCAGAATAGTGAACTGTAGCAAACTTTATCATATAAGATTTGCTCTTGCAATATTTTTTAATAGCTCCTTCAGTCAGAATTGTAACTCATTTGTGAATATAAAAAACAATCTTTTTCTATCTTTCTTCACTTTCTTCACTTTCTTCATTTGTCTCACAGATAAGGTAAGAATTATTAAAGGGATTACTTAATCTCCTAGTTAGCATCTCTATTATAAGACTGAAATCCCTGCGGGTTATCTTAATTAGATCGCTAGATTTTTTTCGTCTTAAGTGCCAACGTGTTTATAGTCGGCCCTTCAAGTCTTGTTTTTAATCATTTTAGGCAAGAAGATTTCAACAACAATTGGGAATAAGCAATACTATTTTTATGCAAAACATTGAAGTTTCGATAAAGTCAAAGAAAGTTTTCACTTTTGTTTCACGTGAAGGTTTTGTTTTAAATTTCATAGCTACCCTTACGACGCGTTGCTAAGCATTTTTTATTTATGATTATACAAATATCTAAATAAAAAGGTATTTGTAAAATGTCTTGTATATGTCTTGGTCCAAAACGTTCTGGAAAAACCCATTTATTGAAAGCATTACAAGATCCAAATTCAATAGATGAGACTTCGTATTCAATGCCAACAATCGGAACAAATATTTTTACAATAAAGTTTCCAAAAGTTTATAGTACGAATGACAAGCCAATTGA
Organism: Teleopsis dalmanni; assembly: GCF_002237135.1. Classification (NCBI taxonomy): domain Eukaryota; kingdom Metazoa; phylum Arthropoda; class Insecta; order Diptera; family Diopsidae; genus Teleopsis; species Teleopsis dalmanni. The sequence goes on along the minus strand of NC_051847.1, from coordinate 159,837,827 downwards.
TGCAGAACTCACAGACGGAAATACCAAAGAAACTCAGCAATCCAAGGGTTCAACCCGTCAAATTCAAAAAAGTATACAAGTTTTGGAAATTGGGGGTACCATGGCTTCTTTGTGGCGTCAGTATTTTAATGATGTTCAAAAGTTAATCTATGTAGTAGATACTTCCAACTTATGCCAAATATCTGCAGCAGGTAAGCACCTTACAATTTCGAGAACCATGTAAAATTTTGAAGTAATATTTTTTGGAAGGTGTGCTTTTATATTCCATACTGGCTGAACCTCGCTTGCAAAAGGTAAAAATTCTTATTGTTTTAACTAAAATGGACTACGCATATCGCCAAATGCGTAATGAGGCTATATTGATGCTTCAAATGTCGAAGTTAAGGAAGCAAATACGTCAAAATGTGACCATTGTTGAAGCAAGCGCGGTGAGTGGTAAAGGATTTAATGTTATATATGATTGGTTACAGAATGCTCTATAGAACCAACGAATTAAATGTTCTATATATATATATAAAATTTATAATATAAATCAATTAAACACGAAAACAATTTTAAATAAAGAAAATAATTTGAAAATATAGTATGAACATAGTTTTCCTATGTTGAGCATGTTTTAAAAATTACGTCCGCTATAATGCTGTTCATATCATTTCGGATCAAGAACAGTCAAATATAATATGCTCGCCCAAACCGTTTACGCCGTGTGAGCAAAACGGCTTGTCTTCGTGTCTAAACTTAAAATATGTACTGCTTAAACGCCTACTTCCCTTGACTCTAGTACTGAATTCACACGAGAATCTTGTTTGTATTATAGCTGTCAAAAATTTTTATTTTGATTTAAAAACAACAACAATTGACAGCTAGAATTACAAACATGACTCCTACAATTACAAGCAAAACTTTCGTGAGAATCCAGTGTTAAATCTTTGCGCAGAAATAAAATAATTGTCTTAAAGCGTGTGCATATTTACGTGCACTATTATTCATTATTGCATAAAAGATTGTCTTACCGATTTCGTTAAAAGCAATAATATTAAAAAATCCCTATATCATTATAATTAAAATTACGGTTCACCAATTTCTAGATGTTTAAGGATACATTTTTGGGGTGCATATTTGTTTAAAAGGCTCGAACTATGGTTCTTTTGGTTCGTGTGAATCCAGTATAACATAAATTCTATATCTTCTATTATTGTAATTTAAGTGACTAATTATAACTTATTTAAAATAAAATTCAATGTATATTCGTGTCATGCTCGACTATCTCCCATCTGCGCAAAAAGCCTTGTATTTAATATAATAATCATAGAAAACCATAGATTTGGTGAATGTTTTCTTTGATGAAAGATAAAAAAGTTTGAAATGTATTAAATAAAACAATATTTTAACCAAAATACAACAAAAGGTTTTATTTTATTTAACCAAACTAATTCGATATCACAGGAAGGGATTTTTTAATTTTTCTTCTTTTTGAATTAAGAGAGATAGTGAAAAATCCATAAATACTGTCACATGCTCGTTTCAAGTGTAGTTCAAGATACCGTTGAGTTTTGTCCATTTTTCCTAGAATAGAAAATTTTCAAGTATTATAAATTTAATCCTTCTATAATGTTTTTACATAATAATCCAAATCCTTTAAGATGTGCAAGCTTATTAAGTTGATTTGTTCACCAAGTGATATTGTGATTATTATTATTTGTGTAATAAATTGTATTTTGTGTAAAATATTTTTGTATCTCTGTGCTTTAGTGTAATGAGCAACTTTCATAGTTCATCCTTTACTTCTTTTACCGAAACAAGTTGAATACTCTCCATTGTTCTATTACTTTTTGGTATATACTCTACTGTGTCTGTATTACTGTATACTGAAGTATCTGAACTGTCTGTAGACGCTGAAGGGTCTGGGCTTGTGAATGTTATCTTTGATCCCGTGGCAATTCTGTGTAAATTTAAATTTGGTTTTGAAGTTAGTGTTTAATGTTTTATAATTAATTGTTTTCATTTATTATTTTTGAACTTAAGAATAATGAATTTATGAGTGAGTTTTGTAGAAAGTAGTTTTAGCAAGCAATTTTGTAGTTGACATAATGCAATTTAAATTAGTTTGTTCTGTTCAATATGAAGCTCTTGTAAAGCAATGAAACAACTACTTTAAATAAATACAATATATAATTTACACGATAAACATAGAATACCTTATTTAATTACAATAATTGCAGAAGCTTTAATGTCGTTGTCGCGAAGATCCTCGCAATTTTTGTAGATGTCTAATATATTTAAATATTTAATTTTAAATTTACATTTGAATAATTTATGAATAAAAGAAAGAAAGCTTTATTGTTATTGAAATTTTAATTATATTTACCTTTCTCTTGTTTGCATGTTTGCCTCAACATTCAGTTCACGGGGCTGATTAAAATCACATTCGAGCGAAAATGCTGAGTCTCCAGGTGTTATGAGTTCTGGATCGTTTTGTATAACAACAACATTAGAATATAAATCGCCTTCCTTAAGGGTTTGACATTGGTCGAATTTGAATTGCATTTCCATTGAACGTGTATTTTTAACACTTGGTTTTACGAAACATGGAGCTGATTGTTTATAAAAGCTACCACGAGTGTACATTACTCCAGTAAATGGTTTTTCTGTTTCCAGTACTACATTCATTGAATTGGAACCACATTTTAAATTAACTTTTTGTATGCCTTGGTCTGATCCTCCAATTTCGAATGTATCTGTCAGGTCCTGTTCCCAAATTTCTAAAGGTTCAAAAATAAATAATTTGTTGATTTAATTATTGATAAATAAATTTTGGTTAGAATTTTGAAAAAGCTCCAAATTGATGAAAAAAAAAACAAGAACCAATTTTAAATAAGAAGAAATAGGTTGTGATTATTGGAAAAATGAATTTTACTAATACGAACGTACCAATTCAGAAGATTTAATATAACTAAAATGTATAAAAAGTATATACATAAAAGGTTAATCAATATTTATGTCGCATATGACAGATGATTATCCTACTAATGTTTCTACCTGTAAGCGTTTAAGAAGACTTCTAAACTTTATCATTTCTTGACTGCATTGTCTATCGTTTATGTTTGTGTGTTTTGCAACGTACAATGAACATACTACCTTTTCTAATATTTTGTTCGTTTGTGGACGTTTGTTGCGCATTTCATTGTCAGCATGTATAGACTTATTATAAATAATATATAAATATATAAAATATAATATATAAAATTGGGGTCTATTACGAACGACTGTATGATTTAGGCTTTTTCATTAAATAAAAATAAATAACTAAATTAAATAAAATTATTTTCCATTATTCCCATGGAGGCTAAAACGGTTGAAAAATTAATTTCCTGAAGGAAATATGGAAAATATTTTTTTATCGTTTCTAATGAAGTTTTTGGAACTAAACTTGACGAACCATAGAAAATTTTATGAAAATTTTATTATTTATTTATTTTATTTCCAACGCATGAGATCATCGGAAAGACACATGCTTTCAATTTTGAAGTGCATTGAACCTTTTTTGTAAATCGCGCTTTTTAAAAAAGAATTCTCCATCATTGCACATATTATTTCTTACTAAATAATATTTGGAGAACTTTCAAATATTGCATCTATATTTAATAACAATTTTTGTATAAAATTATTTCTTCATTAAGTAAAAAATATTTTGCATTAGAAAAGAATAAAAATTCCGGTTTTCACACTGAAAGAATTTTTTATAGGTACTTTTTCTACACTGTAGAAATATTTCACAGCTTTTGATCTCCGGCTTACCTTGTTGACTCTGTTCACTTTTAGCTTTGTTATTGTCATGACCACCGCAATAAACCGCTGCCACTAAATATAATATTCCAAAAACGACCGCGATTTGAGTTTTCGTTGACATGTTGCCGAAATATTAAGATATAAAAGTTAACTTATAGTTTATGGTTATTATTTTTAATAAACAATTTAAATATTTTTATTATTTGATAGGTTTCTTTTCACTTTACACTTTCCAGCTTAAATACAAATTCACAACTGATGACTTTCGTGCTAAACCTGGAGCATATAAAACAGCATTTAACCAATTGGTAAATACAGTCAAAAGAGAGACGGTATTACCGCATAAAAAGAAGACGGAGAGTGCTTAAGAGAGCGGCTTATGCAAATCTGTACATTTGCTCTACTCTCTTTAGAGTTAAGCGCAAACGGAACAAGTGCTGAAGTGTGTAGAAATTTCAAGATTACAAAAGATTAGTATTAAAGCGCATCAGCAACGTTGTAATATATGTTGCCTCTTTTCCTCTACTTACTGCACTTAACCATTTTCTTGAATATTTTAATGCTTCTACTGTCCATTTTTTTTAATTTTTCCGCAGTTTTCCGTCTTATTTGCTAAAATGATTGCTGCATAAACGTGGTTGCTTAAAGGCCAGTTTAGTTCACTAAAATAATTGTATTGATAATTAATTTTTTATGTGAATCAAAACACTTTTCCGCATTTGTGTGGCACTGTCTCTCTTTTCTTTTATTTTAATAGCGTTTTTGTTTCCTTTTTAAATCTAAATTTAATATGCGATCTAGTGTTTAACTTCCCGCATTAATTTTTGCAAAAACGCAAAACATGAAACGGTTTAGTTCGTTGATCGTTACATGTTGGTACACAATGGAACTGCTTAGCATCGATCACTTCTTATGCTGTTTACACATAATATTTTTTACTTCCGATATTGGTAAAAATAAATTTAAATATTAATTATTTATTTTTTTTCAAAAACAATTAAAATATAAATAATATACAATAGTTTTTTCACTTTTAAATTTTTAGCTTAAATAATAAAATGTGATCATGAAGAATGGTTTCCAGTGGAACAGAGCACTACGACCATAGCAGGTGTATTGTGCCATAGCGCAAATAATAAAATCCTTGAAAATTTTATTTACAAGTACATATTTCAATTTACAAATATTTCATACGTGTTCGTGCAAGCCTTTTTAAATATTCTTATATTGTTTTATGAAGTGAATAGTAAAAATAGTTCATAATATCTGACTACATATTTTCAATTGAAAAATTCTGTTGTAGCAATAAACTATAATGCATAACTTAAATCAGTAATGTGGCCCACTTAATACTGCAATTTTACATAATTTAAATAAATTCCACCTATCTAATACCTATTTTGACATTTGTCCCGCCTGGTTAGAACTTACTATATTTTTTGATTTTTATTTCTTCTTGATAATTACTTACAGTAGTCACATAAAAATCAGAATATAATATTTTTAGTGCATTTCTTAAAATAGTTTTATTCCTCAAATATTAACACGATTATCTAACAAGTTTAGTGCTAAATCGTATACCATATATGTATATACAAATATAATGGCTTTGTCATTAAACTCTATTGACGATCTAAGTAAATAGATTGTAGTTTTGTTGATTGATCTAATACACGTACATATGCCATTGCGATAACATGCAATTACATTTACAAAACTTTTCTTCACCTTCCTTCTTTCTAGAGGCATTTTGATACTTTGATGAATTCTATCAATTTATTTATTAAGACATTATTGGCACAATCTTTTGTATGTTGGGAACAGTGATATAATATATGAAGTGAGCGTTCTTCAACCCTTTACCTGCTATTTAGTCAATGAATACATATTTTCTTAAACATTATTTTAATCTGTTTCATTACTTTAATAAAATATTTAATATTTCTGAACAGTTATTAGGAGTTTGCAATTGAACAAATTTCAGGTTTTGCAAATTACTTTTTTCCCACCCCTTCCTGGTTTTTTGAACCATTATTTTCCTTTTTGCTGCTTTATTAATGCTATTAATAGCATTGAATTGAACATGATTAATATAAGAATATAATAATAGATGTATCAAAAATATAAGAGTTCGATTTGGTCTTATGTGAAGAAAATACTTTTAAATTTTGTTCTTTATTATATGACATAAATATTATGTAGATGGATCATGAAAGTGAATTTTAATTTCAAACAAAAGCAATAAGCATCAGAAACCGATAAACTAATTTGAATAGAAATAGTTTATATTCGATTCAAATAACTAATAGTTTTTTTATTAGTAATAATGTTGATATACTGTAGATGTTTTTCTTGTTGTCTTAACGCGTTAGGCCGAATCTTTCTCAAAAAGTCTGTTTCACATTTTATGCCAATGGTAAAATTCTAACGGGTGGTTTCGTTTCGATTTATATCAAACATATCTTTGATATTCACTATGTGTTTAACCAAATTACTTTCAAATTTTTATTGATTTAAATATTTTTTTTATTGTATTGTATATATATTTTCATTGTTTTCTTTACCTTCTGATTGTGGTATGGGTATTTTTGGTTCTATTTTTACTTTACAGAATATATTTAGGTTTCTGTTGATTATCTCCAGTGTATTTTTAATCAGCCTATATTGACTGATTGTTGTGACTTAAGTAAGTGCATTGTTTTTGGAGAACTTGTTCAGTTCTAAGAGAAGTTTCTACGGAAGTGGTGACTAATATATAAAGCCAATCTTATTAACGGACCTATTATTTTGCTTTATTAATAATTCTCGTATTATATCTGAAGTATAATATATATATATAAACAATTTTACAATTTTTACTATTTGGTTTAAATTATTTTTTTTTTTTTTGTAAATTTAAGTTCTATATTTCTTTATTCTACAGAATATTTTGAAATGAAACTAGAAGTTTAATTATTTTTATTCATAATGGTCCAGTATCGTTGCACTTCAATATTTTCCCAGTTTGTTGACTTTGTAAAAACACTGCAAAAGAAATTAAATTTTTGAAATTCAATATTCAAATAAAAATTTTTTTATCTCCAACAAAAATAAATTTTATATGTTAAAATGTAATTTTGATCTCTACTTTAACATTTTATGTACATTAGCAAAACTAATTATAATAATTGATTTCAATGACTTCAGTAATATCGTTTGAGTTTATGGTAAGTTCATTAGCTGGAAAAAAAACTATTTATTTTTATTTATATTTTATTTTGGTCTTGCACTATTAAATTTAATCAATTCTTATTAGAGGTGCAGATGATAATATAATAAACTGCTACCACTTAAGATTTTAGTTCCGTTTACCTGCTTTCGACTTTATATCACTGATGCTGTTCAACAAGTATCTACTGAACTAATTTAATACTTACTCTTTGCATAACATCTGCAAGATTTCCTGTTCCTTTTTTGTAATTCCATCGTAAAAGGCGCTCAAATTGATGTCTAATAATGTTCGTGTCTGCATACCGGTTAGGAAAGTTGTTGCACCATTAAACTGCATACAATAATACATGGCCAGTTTACCAAGTTCAACATTAGCTTCCTTACAGATATTAGCCGCCTTCCGGCATAACTGCTTTTGTTTATCATCAGCTGGGTGCCAAGCCTGTGGGCCAGCATTCGTTAGGAGACCAAGTGCATGGCCGGCAGCGCAAACAAGGCCTACCTTTTCCTTTTGAAAAAAGTTGACATATGAGTTTAATGTGTCGTCCATTAGAGTGTTGCGCGCGTATGATAAAACAATCTATTACAGAATTGCGGAGAGCGGGACAATTATTATATTACATTTAAGCTGTGTGTTAAAGAGTATGATTACATCAAATCGACCTGGAGCGCGTTCAATGCATTTTCTTAGGATATCTAATGGATAACCAGTCACACCAATAAATTTAGCTTTGCCTTCCCGGACAATTTTTTCCAATTCCGGCAAACATTCATCGACGATAACATCAAGATTTTTTGCAAATTCAATATCGTGTATCTAAGTGTAAAAAATATGCTTATATAAACTAAAAAATTAAATTTTAATTATTACTTAAAGTTTAATGTTTACCATTCTTTAAAAAAAATTAATTATCATTAAAATTTAAACACAATGCCAAAGTATCTAGTTTCTTATAAATATTTAATTGTGAGTAAAAACAAATTAAAAAACATTTAGAGATTAATCTCCATTGAAAACAATGGAGATTAATTTAACTAGAAATTTCAAGTTCATGATTGATAATTGTAAAATAAGATAACTGTAAAATATTTCAACAATCTGAGTCCGAAAATTTTATAAAACGAATTGTTCCACCATTCCGTGATCTACATGGATCACTATTCTTTCACTAATTGATTTTTCTATAAAAGTATTAAATGGCACTTAGCTTTTAAGAGAGAATTGCGACTCAACCTCGTCTAAAACTAAAAAGCACTATAATCATTAACTGACAGTTAAGACGATGTTAAATTAAGTTTTATTAATTCTTCATTTATTTATCTTTTACAATTCTATTAATATCAACATTATTAATATTAGTTCTTGTCAGACGCAAAATATTTTATGTTAGACTTATGGCACTGGTTTTTCGAACCGTTGCATAAAGAAATATATACTATGGTAAAGTCTTTGTCAATTAAGTTATTTAACATGAATTTAAACGTATTTAATTTAATTAACGTATTTAAAACATTCTTATTCATTTTTTTGGAATACCATAAATGTAAAATCATGTAATTTTATCAAAATATAACAAAAAAAAATTTGCTTAATTGTAATAGATTACAAACAAATGTAACACAAATTTTAGCCGCGGTCTGCATGAGGCTTGTGTGCTTGAGTTGGACAGCCCTGATCTAGATCATTGTGTCAATAAAATATAGAAAATCAGTATACAGTATTTTGAATGAAAAGAACAGACGCAATATTGTATGGTTAATATATATATCTTTATGAAAGGGCATTATTAAACAAAACTCTTACTGTATATACTGTGTTATGTAAATTTAACAAAAATCTTTGTTATTCAACCTATGTTGTTTTCGGATATCCAAAGATATATTTTTGGTAAAAAAAATGAAGTTAAATTTTTTAAACAGTAATATTTTTAATTCAAATTAAATTTTAAGCAATGCTTTAGGTTTGGCTTATTTTCAAAGAGCTATTCAGAACACTGAAAACTTTTTCGACCTCATATCATGTTTTGCCTATAACAGGTTGAAAAATTATCGACAAAAGTTTGTGACAGTGGTAATTCACAACTTATTCAAATATGTGGTAACCAAAAGTAAACCACAAATACCGCTAAAAATTAATATAGTAATAAATTGAAATGAGAGAAAAAATGTTCTGAAAATAACTCAAAGTACGTTACTCGAAAAAATGTTTTTTACTATATGAATAAATGGTTTTAAAAACTTGTTTAAATAGAAAAATTGAGAACACCTCTATAAGTATAATTTATTCCAGCCTGCTTATTTCGTTGAATTATCAAAACATATTTACATGGAGTAAAGTAATTTATCAAATAGTTTTTATAGATTTTGAATATTGAACATAAATTCAAAGAATAACAATGAAATAATACTGCCAAATTTTTACTTACTTGAATAACATCAATATAATCAAGACCCAATAGCTCCAAACTTTTATATATGCTTTCTCTAGTCTTCTTTGCTGAAAAATCGAACATAGTTTCATATTTTTTTGTGTAGCGGCCAACTTTTGTCGCTATGTAATAAGCTTGCCTTGGTATTTCTTTTAGAGCTAAACCCAACACTTCCTCTGAACGGCCTTGTCCATAATAAGGAGCAGTGTCAATGTAATTAATACCTGTTTTAATAGCCTTGTGAACAGTTTTAATAGCTTCATCTAAATCCAGTTCACTTGGTAGTTAATGATTTTAAAATATTATTTATTAATACTTTATTTATTTATTTGTAGAATTGCAAGCTATTTTAAACGAAATAATTCAGTATACCCATAAAAATCACTAAAAGTGCCACAGCCAAATGATAATTTAGACACCATCATGCCGGTTTTGCCCATTGCATTATATTCCATACGTTTGCACAATTCTTCATCATGAAATTCTTTAACATAGGTTTTGGGTAAATTTGACATTTTTTTATTGAAAACTTAATAATTCTCAGTTTTATTAAAAGTAAATTATTATTTAAAATAAATTATAAAACACTGCCCAACCACACTTAAGCAAAAACATCTACTCTTCTCGCTTAGACCGATAAAAGTCAACTGAGAACTCAGTAAATACAATATCACTGAAAATATTTCAATTTCAATTCTATACCCTTTAAGCACAGTGCAATATTAGTATATTAAGTTTATCATGATATTTGTAATGCAATAAAGAAGATTTTCGAAAAAAAATATAAATCAGATCTATTTATTTGTCCGTCTGTTTCAACTATTTCTCAGTTTTTAAGATGAATGCATAAATGTTTGTATATAGGGTTTAATATATAGATATTAAATATAGAGTCATTGAACTATATCATATAGCTATATATATTATAGTTAACTGTAATAACTATACTATAGTATAGTTAAAACTGGTTTTTCTTGATTTTTTATGACGCAATTTAGTTAAAAGTTTTGTGGCTGACGAATATAGATAGTATTTGATATACGTACGTTTATTTATTGGTTTGGATTTAAACATATTTACCATATTAACGAAAACTTTAGATAAATTTTATAATAAAAACTCATTGATTTATCAACATATTTCAACCAAATTTATATGTTAAGTATTATTTCTTGTCGTACCGTTTAAGATTTATGAGAACGAAGTAGGAATCAGCAGAAGAAAAGGGGGACAAAGAAAACGATAGAAAGACAGTGTGCAGCAGGACTTAGAAGAAAGGAACATAAGAAAATGGAAAAAAAACAAAAAAATAGAGAAGATTGAAAGACTGTTGTTAAACAGGTTTAGGTCTTACATGAACTGTGCAGTCACGGATCATGATGATTATTTCTTGTCATATATCTACTTTCTTTGCTAATATGATTTGAATTAAACTATGAAAATTTAATTTTAGTTATATAAACTGAATAGTAAAATAGAAATGCTTATATAAAATGTTCAGCACTCTTATACTTTCACTCTTAAAATTGAGCTGATCGTTTGAGCTACGGTTATGTTTCAGTAAATAGTTGATATACTGATATTCATACCTATAAGAAGAGTTTATTCATTTGTTTACATAATTTATTTGATGAAAACCTGACATTAATAGAAATATTGTTATTGTAACGTTAACGATATTTAATATGCCGCGATTTATCGACGAATTTTTGGTAAAATCGGTTATTTATAGCAATTTTTCCACTACGTTATATATCAATTAATATGTCTTGACTCTCAAGACACCAAGCTTAAAAGAAATTTTAGTTAAATTGTATATTCTGAGCACTTTTTTTTTACTAAAATATAAACTTTGCGAAAAACTTTTGTGAGTAAATCCTTAAAAAAACACTGTGTAGAGGGTATTTCAATGCCGGAAAAGCCGAAGCTAAGTATTTTAAGTGCTCTGTTAATAAATTTGCATGATAACAAATCAGGGAAAAAATAAATTGCAATAAAAAACAGATTTTGCAATAAAAGCAATGCAATATAAATACTCGATTGCAATTTATACAAAATAAAAATATTTATATTTATTTATACGAATATTTATATATGTATATTATCACTTTTTAATAAATCGGTTATACAAGCATCTATTGGAATATTATGTTTGCATATTAACAAATTAAAATTTTTTTTTTGGATTGATTTTGAAGTCATAATGTCAATTATGACTTCAAAACAATTTAAACTCAGTAATTCGATATTGATAAAATTTAAATAATATTTGGAATTTAAATTGATCTAAGCCAAAGTGAAAGGAGAAGGTAAACTGATAAATACGGTTAGGTGATTTTTAGAATCACAAGAACGTTTTTAGGTATACACTCTACCACCGCCGTGACAGAAGCAAAAAAAAAAATAAATCGTTCACAATGCAATATCTGTAATAAATTTGTATAAAAAATTTTTGAGAGCACAGAGAAAGTTTATAGGTTTAAACTGTGGGATGGGATTGTCTGATATTTCAGAATGCCTTATCTGTATTGAAGTGGATGAGACGTTTGTTCATAATTAGCGATAAATGCACAGATAAAATTAAGTTAAAAGGATTGAAAATTAAATCATATATTTATATATATATATATATATATATATATATATTATATATTATATATACATATACATATAATATATATTATATTTATTATATATACTCGTATATAACACATCAGTCAATAATACGGGTGACTAACTAAGAAAAACAAATTTTTTCTGCCAAAAATCGGTTTTATCATCAATATAATCTCCTTCAAGGGCAATACAATCAGTCCAACGCTTCTCTTACTTCTCGATGCCGTGCTTATAGAAGAATTTGTCTTTTACCTCAAAACAGGTTTTAGTTGCAGCAATTACTTCTTCATTTGAGATGAATTTCCTACCGGCGATTTTTTATTGAGATCAGCGAATAGCCAGTCGTCGCTGGGGGCCAGATCTGAACTATACGGTGAATGAGGAAATAATTCGAAGTGTAATTCGTTCAATTTTGCCATCGTTTTTATTGACTTGTGACATGGTGCATAGCCAGTCGTCGCTGGGGGCCAGATCTGAACTATACGGTGAATGAGGAAGTAATTCGAAGTGTAATTCGTTCAATTTTACCATCGTTTTTATTGACTTGTGACATGGTGCATTGCCTTGATGAAACAAAATTTTTTTCTTCGCCTTATACGGTCGGTTTTTCACAATTTCTGCTTTCAAATGATCCAGTAATGACGTGTAGTAGTTACTATTGATGGTTTTTCCCTTTTCGAGATAGTCAATGAAGATTATACCATGTGCATCCCAAAGTACTGAAGCCATAACCTTCCTAGCTGACTGCTGTGCCTTTGGACGCTTCGGACGTGGTTCACCGGCTACAGTCCACTCAGATGATGATCGTTTTGATTCCGAAGTGAAGTGATGGATTCATTGTCACATATCGACGCAAAAAATCTAATTTATTACTTGTAAACATGGCCAAACACTGCCTTGAATCGTCAACACATTGTTGTTTTTGATTGACTGTGAGTAAACGCGGCAACCCCTTTGAAAAGAGCTTTCTCATGGTCTTTCAGAGTAAAAAAAAAATACTTGCAAGTTTCGAAAGAAAACATGTGGAACAGCAACAATGCTCTTGAAATCTTTAGAGTACAATGCTCTTGAAATCTTCAGAGTTAAGTTTTACTCTCAAAAAATTTTACATCTTAAGATTTAGTGCTGCCAACTTCAAAAATCAATGTATTCTGAATGTTCACTCAAAATAAGTTGTAAGCTTCCAGTCATTCGTTAAAATCATATAAGCATTTTATATACTAATAAGTTCAAATGCATAAATAAATAAACATAATTTAATTAATTAATGTCCAAAAAACAATAATATAATAAAAGATTTAAGTATTTTATTTATTCATTACAGATTTAACAATACGTTTATTAAATACTTTTTATTTATTTAAAGAGAGCAAAGGATGGTGGATACCCTTAATCAACTCGAACTCGCATACTTTTATGAGGTAAATTGGAAAATAAGTGCAGTGCAAAAAATTCCTAGGAAATTTCTATTTACTTTACTTCAATTTACTCGAACTCGCACATAAATCATATTTAAAGGAAAAACATGTCCGTCTGAACAAAACTTAAGGAAATTATTTTTAATGAAAAAATAAAAACAGTGGCATCACCAGTCGTTAAATATTATATATCGTTAATTTTTCTTCGTTAGGTTTTTACAAGTATCCATCAGCTGTTGCTTTCATCGCTTTCAAAATTATAAACAACTTTGAATTCAAATGTTATTAAAACTGTCATTTTAAATGCTTACTATTTATATTAGAACTATATTTCCATCACGTTTAACACATTTTTTTAGATATTTTAAATAATGCAATGGTGAGACGAGAAAGCCATATTGGCTTTATTCATAAAATAACGTGAAATGTCAGTATTTTGTTACATTCGAAGAAATCGTTAGCGTTGATTACAAATTACTTTATATTGTATTTTTAGCTGCAAGATCAAGTACCCAAAGTTTTATTTGACTTTCAACTCAATTGAGTAATGAAGTCTACTGATGTAGAGTGTTGTATAAACGAGAAACCATAAGACCTATTCTTAAACATGTGACAAAAATGTTTCAGTAGTTGATATAGCTATACCCAAAAATACTCTATTTCATGTTATTGAATTTTCATATTTGCTACAATTTATTAAATAAGGGATAAAGAATAATAGACTGGTATTAAAAAATAATTTATACCATGATTATATAGTCTAAATCATGCATAAATTAATAAATAATTATTTCGCATTATAATCAGGGTGTTGATGTTTAAGCAAAAGATATCGCAAGAATAACTGGCACCCGGAGTTTACTCGTTTTGGGAACCATTTTTTCTTCTTCAGTAAAAACTCTTTTTAATCTCTTGCTACGCTAGAGATCTTTATTTCTTGATTAATATAACTTTTAACATTATTTTTAAAGTTTTAAAACCAATTAACCTTTGGACTCACACCATTGAAGTGGCCAGGTTTCTCCGCCTGGATCCAGGATGATGGTTTATATATACCTCTTCCCTACTCTTCCTCATCCTTCTCCCCCCTTCTCCTTCATTATCACCTAACTTTTATCCTATTTCCCTACGCATGTAATCGTCTTGTGTTTCCTTTCATGTTTATCTGCTTCATGTTACAGCAACAACATCAACAACAACATCAACAATAACAATTAACTTATGCGTGATTTATGATGAATGTTGACATTATTAAGTGTTAATTTTTGAATTATTAGGTCTGTTCCACGAGCTACTCATAGTAACTTTGAGTAAACACTGTGTATACACAAGCGCGTTCCACCAGCAAATATTCAAGTATTTTTGTGTAAATTTTACTTCTGTTTTACTCATGTGTTACTATAGGGGTATTCACTCTCTCTTGCAAACTCATTGCAAGGTGCACGAAATGCACAGATTGTACGAGAATGCAAATAACAACAACAAAATACACGCACAAAATTTCGTGCAATTGCGTGCAATCTTCCAATGCTGAAACCTATGTATATTTGCTTGCAACAAACCAGAAATGGCGGAAATCAGCTGTTTTGTCATTTGTTGCTTCTCATTTTTAAATTTGAATTGACTGTTAGTAAAATTTCGAGATATGTTAATCTATGGCTATGCTATATACATGCGTTTCGTTCAATAATTTAAATCGATGTGACCATTAATTAAGTTTTCACAAATATAATATTATATACATATACATTTGTGAATTAATTTATCTATTTATCAATTTCAGCGAAACTTACGAAAATTTGTTCACATTTTGAACTATTGAATGAAGTGTTTGGACGCATGTCTAATTTTGTACGGAAACATTGCCATAGCCACCAACTAGTTCTGCGCTAGGCAACGAAGTTTTTTTTATTGAATCGTCTGCAGACAACACATCATCCAGCTCTGCACCGAAAGTCGTGCGTTCTGCTGTGCAAAGCCCCACTACCCCCCTCGATAAAAAATATAACAAATAACAATAATAAATTAAGAATTAGTTATATTTTTATTATAACAATTATTTTTATATTATATTATTATTACATATATCTCCAACAACAAATAATGTAGCGACTTTACGAATAGCCGCATTTTCGCCTGATGAACCCAAACGATATAAAACAATAGTAATCCTTAATAGTTTATTAGTGAGACTATTAAGGAAAATACGTTCCAATTTACTCTAAGCGTCTGACAAAAACGGCCTTCATCAAATTCTTGAAGAATGGTAAATCTCCATTGAATAGATTTTGGTACGGGTTGGTGATTTCTGTGATGGTTTACTAAAGTAAACAAAAGGTCTTCATTTAATTGCTCCATTACTTCCCAGTAATTTGCATCATCTAACAAATAGAAACTATATAGTAGTGAAAACTACATTAACAACATGTTAATACCTTCAATCAGAATATTAAAAGCACTATTTTCAATAAAAAAATCTATACATTTTTGTATTTCACTTGTTCGCGGCATTGTTATACTTTTATTTTTCTTTGCTCAATTTGATACGGCTGCAAAACAGCTGATTCATTTTGATGATGCAATTCTGCAACAGAGGTGTTCTCGCAGTCTTGCAGTTTTTGTATAGCATTCTTGCATTTCGTGCTCCTTGCAATGAGTTTACAAGAGAGAGTGAATACCCCTTATGAGTAGCTCGTGGAACAGACCTATTATATGAATTTTGTTAATTGTTTGTCATAACATTAACTTTCCGAATTATTAACACATACTAATGTGACTCTCAGAAGACCTATTATGCTTTTCAAATGTATTTATTTATATTTTATAGAAATAAAATATTTTAACAGATTATTTGCTTACCGTCTTTTAACTGTTTAATTCTTCCACACCTAGTGCCACGTTGGCGCTAGCAAACAGGAAAACATTTGTTTTAAAGAATTCTTCTATATTCTCATTTGATACGCACAGTAAATACAAATCACAACAGGTGATTATTCATTATTATTAAAAAAAGAGACAATGATACACCGTGGCTTAAGGCAGCATATATTCATAGAATATATATTATTTTTAGAACTGAATATCTTGAAATTATTATTCTAAAACAATATTATTTGAACTGAATATCTTAAAGTTATTATTTGTATTTTATGATATTT
Organism: Teleopsis dalmanni; assembly: GCF_002237135.1. Classification (NCBI taxonomy): domain Eukaryota; kingdom Metazoa; phylum Arthropoda; class Insecta; order Diptera; family Diopsidae; genus Teleopsis; species Teleopsis dalmanni. The sequence goes on along the minus strand of NC_051847.1, from coordinate 159,821,207 downwards.
TCAATATAAACTAAAATTTAATATTAAATTTTCTTTTATTTTATTTTGATACATATTATTTTCAAACAATAGTTCAATAAAATTAATGTATATTTTTATAAAAAATTTAAATACATTATGTAAACGTACTTATTCGAGTACCATAAAATTCGCAATATTACATAAATAATGATTTTATTATAGGTTTTAAATTAATTGATCGTACTTATTTTTATTTTAAAAGAATAAATCACCAAAATCTGAGCCAATGTTTTGTTGGAATACGTTTTGTTGTGGTCTTTGTGAACGTCGTGCAGGAACTATAATATCATTAATTTCGTGGACAATGCCATTCACAGCAACGGCATCGCATTTAGTAATACCTGCGTTCTCAACCTTTGGACGACGTTCACGAGTAATACGTAAATGTGCACCATTTAGAGCTTCAATAGAGCGTACAAAAGGCCAGTTTGTTGGCATTATACCAGCGCAACAAACAGCATCGTTTACAATGTGTGTCTTGACAAGGCTCTCCAATTGAGATTTGTCCTTAATAAGTGTTTTTTCCCAATCTTCAACCTCTTCGAAAACATCATTATTAGGTAAAAACAATGTGTATGTTTCTTCTTTATTAGTGAGCAAACTAGTTAAATTAGATGAACGTACAAGTTCTAAAAATTTACTGTATCTTGGATTTTTTTCTAAATATTCCAATAAATTCTATTAAAAATAAAAAAAAATTAATTTTAAATTAAAATGTTAGTATTAAAAAAATGAAATTACCATATTTGGTGGAGTGAGTGGCTTGTCAACTTGATGTAATACAGAACCACAACTCTCATCATCAAAATGTACTACGCGTGCACAGTTTACTGTAGCACGATTCATTACATTCGTAAAGAGTGCATGGGTGGAATATAAGTTAATACGAATACTTGAACCAGCAGCTGTTGGCATTAATTGTTCAGTCAAATCACAAGTTTTGGTCATAGGATGTACAATGTGGTAGTTTATGAAGTCAACCAATTCAGGATTATTCCTTAATTTTTCTGGAGTTTCAGTTAACATTTCTACCCACTTAGTACCCTGCAAAGCCTTATCAGTTGGTGCAAATAATGTTATATTGTCCATATCATCGATTTTATTATCTAACTCAGCTGCTTCAACAAGACGCTTGAAAAGTGTGACATTCTTGGTTTGCATAAGTGTAGAAAGTGGCAAAGCAGATTCTGTTGACAAAATTGTGTCAACAATATGAAGAACGCCGTTTGTGCCCATAACGTCTGGTTCAATAATTTTTGCTGCATTATTAATGGTGATATAACTTTCATTCACCAAATCAGCCACTTCAGATTTTTCTTGTGCAGACTTTGACTTATTGAAGCGCAACGGTTCACCCAATAAATTGAAAGCACTAGTTTTGGCACCAGCAATAGAAGCAGCCGAGCAGAAAGTTAAATCAAGAATATGATTTTTCAATATATCTGTAATAGAAGTGAAATATAAATTTTGTCTACACTCGCTTTCTAATTTATATTTATATGCTTACTTGCAGCGCATTTTTTTCCCTCCTTCAAAGTCCTGCGTAAATGTGGTTCCAATTTATCGAAAGCATCATCAGTTGGTACGAAAATAGTAACTGGCTTATCAGATTCAAGAATTTCACTGATTTTGGTTTTCTCCAAAACGGTACGCATAATTGACAAATCAGCACGGGAACGTATAATATCCATAACATTTGCTGTGACTGGTTTCATAACACCACTTATTGTATGCACTAAGCCTTGTTCTGAAAGCTTGTCGTGTTTTTCAATTGGAATGCAATTAGCTGTGTAATGAACTGGACCCAAGCTCAATGGCAGCTGGTACATGTTAATGCGTATGGTTTGACCTTCCATTTGTGTTTTCAAAATTTGCTCATTTGCAACATTATCCATATCATATTCACCATCGACTATGTGGCGCAAATAAAGTTTTTTTAAAACTTCACCAGACTTTTCAACCAAATTCTAAAATAAACCATAATAAAAAATAATTGTATTATAACATAATCAAGCTAGCCACAAAGTTTAATAATATATTACATTTTCGTTTTGTTGATCTTCGTTGTAGTTGGTGAAGGCACTGTCGATTGGCATGAAAATGGTTATGTTTTTGCGGTTGGTCAATAACTGATCAGCTAAGCCGTTAGCTTTAGCAATGTCGATGAACTCTTTGGCTCCCATATTTGCAGCGGTATCAGCAACGTTTTTAATATCTATTTTATCGCACGGTGTTGAATAACCTGCATCTCGTGGACGTCCATAACCATGGCAACATTGACGTGTTATGACTACAGTTTTCATTTTACCATTTTGATTAAAACTACAAAGAAAAATATTGTGTTTATACACTTATATATATTAAATTATTATTTAAAAATATTTAATACCTTCTTGAGCAGACGTATTTGTTTGGTTTATCAACGCAGGAGTGAAGGCTGAAATGGAATTGTCCGATAATCGGTTTGATGTCAATGCTTTCAGATATACCAGGAACCAGTTCTTCCTGTGATGGCTTTGAATTCTCTTTATCAGCTTCAGTGTCCTTTACAGTTTCTTCTTTATCTGTACAAACATTTGGTCTAATGTGAAGACACAATAATAATTAGAAGTTAAATAAAATTATTATATACTTATTTCAAAATAATAATAATAATACTGGTGATCGGATCGTTATGAACAATAGTATTTATATTCTTTAGTACTTCAGTAGTGTTTTTAATATACGTGATTACATATTTAAAAGTATTTAAATATTTAAATGTGCTACTAGCGTGTTGGTTAAATCGATGATGCAAATAGATGAAGAATATCTACGCACGTGAGGCCTCTCATTTTTGTACATAAATGTACGACTTTGACGTGTTTCGAGTCCTATTCTAAGGTCAACATGATTAACAGCTATGATTAAAGAAACGGTTCAAGAAGGTAAATTTGAGCGAAATCAAGAAAGATAAGATCGAACTCCAAATTCTAACGCTTAGATACTATTAGTAGAAGACTTCGAGGAAGACTTCCATAAACAAAGTTTAAGGACTGGATTGCTATAAAGAGCAGCATCTTATTCAGTCGTAGAAGGGACTAGGTATCAAACAAATGGGAAGCAGTAATTAAAGGAAACTGTGAGCAAGCATCGTAATGATCGTTAACATATATTTTTGTTAAATGTTATTGTTTTTGATTAAACAAATTAAAAATAAACAAAGCAACAATAATTGTACACAATAAATATAGATGTAGATATATAATTAATAAGCGATATATGTAAACAAAAAATTGACAGACAGTATTGAAATATAATATGTAAACACATATAGACAATATTTTTTTTTTAATATAAATTAATTGCAATTTTTAATTGTAGTATAAACAAATAAACATTTATATAATTATTATAAAATTTCATTATAAATATGCATTTGATCAGTTTGTAATTGAATACGTTATATATATATGAACACTTGATACGTTACTTGTAGATATTCTTAATAAAAAATTAAAAAGGGCGCAAAAAAGTAATAAAAATGTAGTTCATATTTTTATAAATAAATTAATTTAGTTTAATCATTCTAATTACAAATGTAAAAATAATTGAAATGAAAAAAAAATAGCAATTTCCTTAAACTTAATAAATAATAGATGTAAATGAGTAAGAAATGGTAAGTTAATCTTATTGTAATATATATAAATATATACATATATAAATATATATATATAAAATTTTTAAATATTAATGTGATGTGCTAACAAATCTATTATATAAATAATACTGTCTATTGAAATAGGGTAGACTTACGTGCGGTGCCACTTACTTATAGGCTTGAAAACTGGCAATAAATGCTAATTTTAACTAGGATAGATACCTATATACATACATAGTACTTATTCATACATACATAGCACATACCATAAATGTACTAATTTCAATTTGCAATAAATGCCATTAACGAAGTAAAGAGTTAAGCGATACAAATGGGGACAGAGAGAATGTTGACACAGTGCTTATATGTTATGCAAATATAAGTGAGCCAGTATATTTAATATTAAAAACAAGCGTAGTTTATGGAAAAATCTAGACTTTTGAATTGTGTACATTTACAATGTTCACAATTTTAGCTGTGTTTGTCTATCAGTTAAATGGCTACAATAAATAAATAAATTCAATTTAAAGACAAGTCAGTCTTTTATTTAATAATTTTTGTTTCTTTTTTGCAATACAAAAGAATATAAAGAATTAAACAAATTCATGCAAATTATATAAAACTAAAAAGAGACCATTACAATATACATAGGTACAACTCCAGATAGTCAAATGTTTTCACGAACTTCTTTTATTTTTTTTTTTTGAAAATATATTTCACGATATTAAACTCTACAGGGTGCAATATACTTATACTATAACGTGAGTCATTACTTCAACTGTATGTTAAAATAATTGTCATCTACAATAATATAAATAAGCACATACACAGTTATTAACAATAAATATCGTAAGAGTTATTTAGATGATTTTTATATGTGCTTTGAATCATCCTATCCAGCTTTACTGAGAACAACACTATCTGTTGCACATTTTGTTATCGGCATTCAGTGTTGTTTAGTTTATAAACACCTTGCTAAGTGATGAGCATACCCACACTTCTTTATAATTTAAGAATGTAATATATATATATATTAATTGTACTTAACAATTCCTGATGCAATATCATTTATCATTCCATTGAAGCCACACGTATTTAAATAAAATTATTTATTTTGATTTCTTTGTTTTTATCTCTAAACTTAAAAACAATAAGTATCCTTTATATAAATACAGCAAACTGCTATGGGGTGTAGACCTGTTTTAAACTATAATTTATAATTTAATTTATAATTTATCACATGGGTTAGGTATGTCTTTCTTATACAACGCTTCATATTTATAATGTAACGTTTTTATTAATATGTCATAGTTGTCTGATAAAAAATAGATCTTCATATGTTAGGGCGAAGACGATCTTTAGCGCCACATCAAACACGTTCAATATTCTTCCCTTAAAAATATATTTAAATTTGAGAAAGCAAATATTAAATCAAAAATGATAATGATAACATTTATCATAATAACAAAATGATAACAATAAAATCGATACTACAATTTGTGAACAATAATTGTGTACATTTTTCTAAACGCAAGTTTAAATTGCACTTCAGTTCGTATTCTTAGTTTAGCCGTACTGTCTCAATGACATTGATATATGTCATACCTATATGATATAATAAGAGTACTACCATCAGTTAGAAGATATGCTGATTAAATAGTTAAACAAAAGTGTTTATATCACGCTTTCTTAAAATTGTCGTATCAGAAGCAGTGATTATCTACTAGCAAAGACCAATAGATTCCAAAACCTTACTGTATTGTGTGTTATTTGGTTTTGGATTGTAATAGGCCCGAATCTTTCTTTTTTAAAATCAAGAATGTGGTTGTGACTGATTCCTACAGTCACAATAAGTAATTTTTTGTCACGAATTTGAATATATGACTGTGCAAGTTATGTGGTTTTAACACAGGGCGGTGCTAATAGTAACACAACATATCTTTTGTTGGCGTTGCTTTGTTAAAAATTTAATATTGTTCATTTCATCTATTGGTGATCTAAATTAACAATAAAGCTCATGCGATTTGTCATCCTTAAACTTTTTTTGAAGGGCTACGCAAAAGATCGTGTTTATGCAGAAAATCCTCAAACTATCGACACTTGACATTCAAAGAACATTAACTTATGACCGAACAGTCGCCAGCTATGTGTAGGCAAGTCGTCGAAGATGACCTAAAAAGGATTCAATCCTCCAGAACACCCTATGCAGGATATTTGAATTATTTTTTATTACGGAATTTAGCATCAGTATTAAAAATTATGATTAAATATGTTTCTCACATTATCGAGAAAGTTAAACTGATCGATCAATGGGAGTTCAATTTTTTTAGGGTATTAATTATTATTTTAAAATGCCATGTCTATTCCCAAAGTTGTTATCCTGCTGTCTAATTCGCTGTTTTCGTTGCACTGCTAAAAATTTAAAACGCTTTTTCGTTTAATAAATTTTTAAAGTGTAGGATTGGGGCGTGAGCGTTAAATTCAACATTTTTAATGTGTTGCGCTCGGCTAACTTTTCAAACTATATTCCAAAACTCTTTACTAACTTTTATTTACGTTAAGCTCAAGGCGAATCTTTTGTAATACTTTATTCTCTTCGTATTGCATATATCTTCAAAAGTTTTTATTGAAGATTTTATACTTGTACATAATCATCGCGTACCTATTGTCATTCTTTATTATTATTTTTTTTTTGTATATGCAGTTATTAACTGCTATCTTTATTATTTATTCTATTTAATTCTTGTTTTCCTATATAAAATTAATGACAAAAATAAATTATTTTTTGTTTCATATAATCATTATTAATTTTTCTAAATTTATAGATCGTGACTAATGTCGAATCGGGATGCTTTGTGGTAACGCCAAAATGTCAGTAAATCAAATTTCAAACATTTTCGACTAAACTAATTCTAATTTGTTTTTCAGCTTTTCGAATCTTATACGTTTTCAATTTTTTATTGTTTACCTTCTTCTCGTTGTCAATGGATACTACAATTGTTGGGTAATATGCTATAGTAATTTCGGTGATAGCTTAGTTAACAAGAAAATATTATGTTTAGGAAAAAATGCAAAACTTAAATTTGTCCTAGATCGATTGGAATACTGCACGGTTAAGTGACAGTTAGAGTAATTGCAGAACACAACTCAAGTCTGAGTATTTAAAAAATTACTTGACTTTAACTATTAACTTTTATTATTGTTTTTTATTATTCACTTACCCTTTCCACCATGGCTCTTGTTGTGGACCAAATCCAAAACCACCAAAGGAATTAAAGAAATCTGGTCCGAAAAATGGAAAAGATTGTTGACCAAAAACATTTGGAGAGTGATTTTCGTTAATTTCACCAGATATCACGTCAATATCTATAATATTAAAAATTAAATACAAGCAATTAGTGGATATAAACATTTTTTTTATGAGTGGCAACGTATTTTTTATAGTATTGTAATATATTATATACATAGGATTCAAAAATTGATTAATTTTAAAAACGCTAGTTTATATACACTACACTATTCCTATATAAAAGTGTAAAGGGATATCATTTTGAAATGTCGGTGAATACATATAGATTCATTATGTATGTATAGTACCGTGGAAACATAATTAAACCTTAATAAAAGAATTTGACATTTAATATTATTAAAAAAGAATTATTCAGCTTACCAAAAGGTTTTTCTTTTGTGGGTGGAGCTTGGGTCCGAGCTTGGAAATGTTGATTTTCCAAAGGCACGAAATCCGTGTCAACTGTTTCGAAATTGCTGTAAGGTAAACGGAAAGGTTTATTATCAAATTGTCCCCAAATTTGTGGATGGCCTTCTGATGCTTGTGGTTGTTGTTCTGATTGTGATGTTCTAAATGATGATCTGTATGACGGTATGGGTGAAAAAATGCTGTGTTCAAGGTGTGGTGTCAAATGCTGCATAAAACTGATTGATCAAATGCAACAAAAAATACATTGAACCAAGCAAAAACAAAAAACAGAATTAAGTTTTGGTGTGTAAAAATTTTGTTTAACTAATGCGGATTTATTTACAAGGAGCATGAATAATAGTTTCTAGTATAGATTAAGTTGTAAATGATAGTTATCAATGTTGTAAATATATGTAGCCTTGTTGTATTTATATATCATAATATATTTTTTATTATTATCTAACATGTAAATTATTACCAAAATAAGATATATTTAGCCTACGTATAATAATAGTATTGTATTACATATATAAATAAAATAGTATACGTAAATATTAAAATAATTAATATCTGTTAAAAACAGAATTATTGTTAGTACGATATTCAGGTTCAGTTGTAAATACAATAAATTTGATAAGTTAAATTTCTTTTATTTCTAAAAAATATAATAACATATACCTATAAAAAATAACACATATACCTACATACTCCTATATAAAATAATAACATTTTTTGTGTCATTTTAGCAAATCATAAATATTTAATAGAAAATCAGAAAGTTTAATTGAAAAAAATTTTCATAACGTTTATTAATTATATTAAAAATAACTCTATAAAACATATGATTAGATTAGAAACACAATAAAAACAACTCTAAGTTCATCACACGCTTCTTATTTTGAAGATGTTACTTAAATATTTACTGATCCATATAATTCTTTTGTTCTTGAGAAGAATAATTGAAGAAGAACTAAGAGAAGCGAACTATTCCTGGAGTGACATATGCCGTGAATCAAATAACCGAATACGATAAAAAAAGATAGAGGCCCTATGTCCACTGAGAGATAAGGATAAAAGAGAGAGAGATAATTCTTTTAATAACATTTGATCAAATTATAATGATTCATAGCCGAAGTTGTTATGAAAATAATATTAAATAAAAGAGATAACTTTTATCTGAATCAACACAGCATATATTACAGCTATATATATTTAAAATTGATTCATTCTGAATGAAATTAGATATTCATTTTTATATACACGTTTTTATCAATAACTATTTTTAATTTTATAGGGTTAACGTATAATGAATTAAGTTTAATGTCCTCTCGAATGATCTGATCTGAATTGTAAAGACGATCCAAAAACAAAAATACAAGATCTATCAAAAATGCATTTAAAACTGTCACTGCTGACAGTCAGAAAGAGTCTATGTGTAAGAACATAAATAAATCTGTGCTTATGAGAATGACGAAACGTAAGACGAAAGAAACTTTCCTCCAAGATGTATTCTGTTGTATTTTTCGTTATAAGTGATTTTATCTATCACGAATTTGTTTCAGAGAGACTGACGTTGAGAAAGAATAATGTATTGCTTTATTGAAGCGTTTGGTTAATAAAATCTTTCAGGAAATTTCTGGAACAACAATTCTTGTATTTGATAAAACACCATGATAGCGCGAATTCTGTATATGTCCCCGAAACTAATTTTGCAAATATATGAAACTTCTCTATTTCAATTAAATTAAAACCATAAAACAAACTGATTTGAATGAGTTAATGGTTACATTATATGAAAGCTATTGTGAAATTAGATGTTGATAAATTAATAAATGTCAGAAATATTTCCCAAATTTCAGTACCTTTCGACATAATACATATAATTTTTACCGATTTTTTATTTGATTATTTTTTGTTCAAAATAAATTATTAATAACATGAAAGTCTAATTAAAATAACACAATTTCATATAAAATCCCCATCTAAATGCTTTGTTTTGTCTAAATGCTTTTTTTCCTGTCTAAATGCTTTTTTTTTGTTGTCTAAATGTTCTTTTTTGTCTACAGAAATATATTTATACGTATAATTCCAAGAATTTATTTACTTCATAATTAATATAAAAATGATTTTGAATACTAAAAACTAAGCAGGATGGTCGAATATGGAGAATTCTGGCGTAAGATGGGGAACTATAATTTATAATTTTTTGATTTATTGTGTTTGCCTAGTTCAATATTATATTTTGTTGTAAAGATGATAATAATGACGGCCATTGCGATAAAGAGGTTAATGTATACGTAGAATTCTAATGATTAAAATTAAGTTAATTTCAGTGTTTACGTCAAGCTTCCGTATTTTAGGTTTTTTTGTACTTTTTGTAGGAATGATTTGTAAAAAGGTACATAGTAAAGAAACCTAGGTTTAAGAAATCGTAAATCTTCTGGTTTTACGCATTTAGCTTCAGCTTCACCGAAACTTGAATACCCTTCGCAAAGATAGTACAGGTTATAATACAAATTTTAAACTGATTTGTAACAATTATTTTGTTATGTTTAGCCTTTTCCGAGTTAGTGCATCTGGGCATTTTTACTATTTGATAGCTGGGGGGTTTCTGTAGACTCCCACCCATCTTACCAAATAATTTGTGTATTCCTCATAAGATTCGTGGTCGTCAATGACTATCTAAGATCTGCGTACCGCCCCGTGTGGTTAGTGATTATTCTAAGATTAGATAGTGGTAAGTAGGGATAGAAGAAAAAATTAAAAAAATTTTTCATTTTAAAGTAGGACCTCTCCTTTCCATCCACCGTGGCTACATTGTTTCTTAGCAATTTTATTGTTATTTTATCATTTATTGTTTAGTAACAAAATTGTCAGTAAAAAAATTTCAATAAAATAACAATTTACAGTTTTTGGCTACAATTTATGGTTAAAAATATTTAAAAATAAATATTTCATTGTAAACGGATCTCATTAGCAATAGTGATGTGAGAGATATAAATTTATCTTTTGAATATTGTACGATGTTAGAATATTTAAAAAATCTTAAAAATGTCAGATTTGAAATTTATTTATATTTTTAAACTACAAAACTTCAATTAAGTTTTAAAAATATTTTTTTGAATCGTCTTTGTAAAAATTTATACACAAAAACACTTTAGTGCCAAAAGCTTAGATCTCACATACAAATAAATATTTTATTTCCTTTGTTTTTGTTTTGACAAAAATACAATTAAACCTCAGTAATTTTCAATTCACGTATTCCGCCTGGCTACGTTTTACTAATTTTAAGGTCGTTTGTATGCTGATCAGTACAGATTTTTTTGGTAAAGCAAAAATAATTTTTTTCTGCATAAATGGGTTAAGAAAGTTTTTTACTTAAAAGCCTGAAGCTGCCGCTGTCGCATTATGAGTCAGACTGGCTCATCATTAACTTCTATATTTAAAAAAATTTGTTATACGTATTTTACGGATTTTTAAGCACAATAGAGTTTTTTAGAGCGATTCATCATAAAGATTTCTTTGGTGAAGTAGAGTAATCCTATACAAACAATATTTTTATACATACATATATTGTGATTTATATGTTTCATTGCGGTTTATATTCAACTGCAAATTATCGCAGTACCACCGATTGGTACAAGTATAAATCTCTTACTGGCATTAGAAGTTTTTTATAATTTTTTTTTTTCTCTAGTCTACTCAATTATAATAATTTTAAACCTGAATCTCTGCAACTTATATTCTCGATTACCATCGATTTCAGTAATAAGCAAGCTTTGAAAACAGCATTCTGAGCATTATTACAGTTCAGTTAAAAAAATATTGCCTCTACCTAAGCTGTTGCAACAACTAAGCAAATATGTTTGTTTATTTAAAAATAATAAAAATAAGCTCTAATCAAAGCAATTAAAAAATTCATTATCAAATACAGGTCAGAAAATCACTTTATATTCAGTGACATATGTACATACCTATAGTCTCAAACAGCTACAACGTTCACAAACTTTATATATAATTTGTATTTATATGAGTTATGATGCTTTTTAAAAATATACAAATTTATACGTTAATAACAGATGGACAAAATTAATGATCGTTACCCATCTTTTATTTCAAAGTCAAAAGAGACAAATACTGTAATGAACAAATTTATAAATGCCCAGCAAATTAATAGTGGTGCTTAGACAATTTTTTATACCCAAACTATCTTTCAGGAAATTATCTTCAAAAGTGTCCGAAAAGTGCGACCTCATCAGTAGACAATTACATAAATAATGACACAAATTAAATATACACAGTAAAGAAAAACAGAATAAAAATTATGCTAATAGTAAATATTTTCACTAAAACACGGACGTTAGCCAAGACATGGTAAGATCGATCCAGTCTTCAAGATACATACCCAAAATAGCTTTGAAAACATTTTACTCATTTGTCTTATTTCGAAAATTTCTTAATAGATCGCCCTACATTTTGATTGATTGGACTTCTAGATATCTTAGGTTCGTTTTGAAATTAGGAATATAGAAGACGTAGATTTTAATTGAAATGAAGTTATGGAGTTAATAATACGCCCGAACGCCGCCATAAAACAATTACAGTTAGCTTAAAGCCAGACCATAAGAGATCTATTTAAGATACCTTGGTAGGTAAAAACAGCAGACATACTCAGAGACCTGACGATCGAACCAGCCTTAAAGCTCTTCGCAAAAGTGAATACACTGCCTCATCCCTAGAAACCAAAGAGTAAAAGTACGCAACAGCACTAACTCAATTAACACCAACATCATCATATGGAGTTAAAAAAGTTAATGAAGTTAATAAAATATATAGTTAAATAAAAACAATAAAAATATTGAATTTTAATTATTTTCCTTCTACTACTGTGAAATGTTAAAATTTTGCAGAGTTATTTCTGCTTATTTACTCGGAGTACAAAATTTGTTATAAGATTTATTCATGATTTCACATGTAACACTTAGCTTACACACTCCAAACATATAGAGAAATAAATCCTATGATATCCAAAATTTATTGTTAGGCGAATACGTAGTAGTTGCAGCTATACATAAAGCATCAAGCATTATAAAAACAAATTGAAGCTGTACATTTCTACATCCATAAGGCAGCATCCCAGTAAAATAAATATTAATGTACACATTACTTCATCATTTGCGAGTACAATAACACTGAAATAGTATTTAACAAAAATAGAAAAAAACTAATCTTATTATTATCTTTGATTAAAGTCTATGCTTTTATTAAATAGACCAAATCCACAAAATTAGATGTTTTAGCAACAATTGGCGGTCAGTCTTGACGAACAGGTTAGGGACGTAAACCTAATTGCTATGGGAATAAATGACTAATGGTCAGCTAAAGCGTATGGATAGAAAATAAGAAAACTGTGTCCGCGGAAAAAGGTAAAAAATCTTTAACAGCATAAACAAAAGTATTTAAGTCATACAATAAAAATGTTGCACTTCGTATAAATTATACTTATTATTATTAAATTTATATTATATGCGAAGTAAGCCCTACACATCATTTCAACTCCTTTCGTCATAAAACCTTATCTATCTCAAAATTATCGTATATATTTTTTTTTATTTAACGTATTTCAGCGCTTTATTTTCTTGGGAATACTACTCATTGCTTTTCTCGAGAAAACTTCATGATGTATGATTAACAATAATTAATATTAAATAAGATTGTGTTGTTTTTAAACAATAATTAGATCGATTAAAAATTCGCAACTACCTTTATAAATTAATAGAGGAATGTGAGCGAAGCTGCGAGCAGTCGGTACTATATAGTATTGGGGCACGTAAAAAAACCATTAAAACCACCTATTTAATGTAAAATTAATTATTATTATAAATAAATACTTTCAATAAAATATGTTTTAGTATTAAAACTAATAATAAAACTTTCGTAAAATTATTTAACATATATAGGTGGCACTTTTTTAAGTTGCATGTTTTTGGTGCCGTTAGCTGATACTTCGGCTTATTTCAATATATATATCTCAGCTAAGTTAAGCACTGCAAGCGACAGTAAAGTGAAGTATTAATTAATGTGATAAATTTTATTAATACAGTTGAGGTTTGTTTCTCTAAGATAAAAACTTTTTAAACTTTTAAAACTTTTTAAACGTAAAAAGAAGCTAACTTATTTCAAAAATATATAATAAAAACAATTATAGTATAATCCACCAATTTATACATATTTTATGCTTATATTTCAATTTTGCATTAAATTATAAAGTACATTTTGTTAACATAAATGATTGAAGACTAACTTAGAGTGACCTATATTTCATCAAAATACCTAGAAGCAATATAAATTATTTTATTGCGTTTGTATGTATTGTTTTAAGCTTCGTAAAAAAAGTATACCTTTACATACAATGTAAATTTAAAGCAAAAACAATGTAAAACAATAAAGAGAGATACTCAGAAAACAAGATAAAATAATTAACATTAAAATGTTAATGCATTGCAGGCAGTTCGTTTGAAAAATGAATACAACTCAACTGTGAAAAAATCTATAACAAATTGTATCTCGAAATGATTCTTTGTGTAAATATCAAACATTCTGTAAAAGATTGCCTTCGTCTACAATGAATTAAGTGGTGACGTGGCGTAAGGTCTCTTTGCGCCCGAATGAGTTTGTAAATGAAACTTAAAAGATATTTAACATATTTTTCAATTTATCACTGAACTGTTGGTTTTGCCTAAGGATAATTATAACGAATTTGGCGTCCTTCTATTGATACGCCTAGGGCACGATCGATGTCTCGTTCTTCCTTACGTGGCCTCTGAATGTAAGAAGTGTGCTGTATATTAAATTTCTAGTCTGTTTAGACATATATAAATACAGTGTTTCCCAAACTCTTAAACATATAATGAAATTAATAAAAGAGTTTTTAGTTAAACACTTGGGTTCAGGAATTATTTTTATAATATATATTTTTAGTATGTTATTACTAGGTACATGTGCCAGACTTACTTAACTCAACTCTTCTACTTAAGTGAAATAAGTATTTTAATCAAAAAATAAATATGCTTTGAAGAAAAGTAAAATAAACTTTCAAAACTGAGGTATTTTATATATAATAATAAACAGAACAGAATTTATTTATTCAATGATTCAAAAAACTAGGTTTTAACAACAGTTCAGTTTATCACAATAGAAAATTCGTCTTAAATGGATCTCAATTTTTAAATTTAGCATGATCAAAAAAAAAATACAAGTCAAAAATATCTAAAACAGTAAGTTATAACACATATGGTTCTACAGGACTCGCAATATTATTGTATTATATCGCATTCTATTATTGTCTTATATCGCATAGTAACAATTTTTTTATTAAATATTTCTAGTTGCAAAAATCTCTTAAGTTTATATTAATAGATTAATCACTTGGGGTATGGATTAGCTGAGCAAAGTAACTGCTTATAGCTTGGACGTATCATATTTTCTTGAATAACAAGAAAAGATTTCAGCTAATTTGTTTTTTATTCAGTAATTATTAGAAATACAAAAAAAAACTTTCTATGAAGGAATTGTTTTAATAGATCTATACTTTTTGGAAAGATAGTTTTTATGTAAAATTAAATATGTCTGTGATATAAGCAACCAAATATGAATTTTATGGAAAAAATGCTTATTTTCCAATCTTTGGGACTCCAGACGCGCCATTTTCACTTATGCAATTGAACTAAAATTTTACACAGATTATTTTTTAGTAAAATGAACCGATCTAGGGGATGCCGCGTAAAATTCTCCGACTTTCGAAAATTAATGGCACCCTAATGTATTATATTTTTCTAACAAAATATGATATGAAAATATGAAAAAAGTTCATAATTTTAAAAATCGAATGAATTAGTCATCGTCTATTTGGAGCAAAAAAAAATGCCTAAGGAGTGGAATAAGTCTACATCTGTTCAATATTCAAGCAAGAAGATAAGATCGAGTGACACACGACAAATTTCTAACGAATAACTTGTATGAAACAGAGTAAATGCTATCACTGAAAATGATTTAGAGCAGTACAAGTGCGACTTTCGAAAAAGCAGGAGCACAACAGATCTACTATTCTTTATTACACATGTCGAAAAATAATTTTTATGACTTGTCCATAAATTTAAGCAAGTCTTTCAAGTTATAGAAAATGTCATAATGTAAAAATCACTGCTACTACTAAACCTACAAAGAGAACATATAATGATCTTTGTAATGACTTTTAGGAATTTTGACGTGAATATTTGTAAAACAAAACAAAAATAGAAAATTTGATATCTTTAGCATAAGCTTTGGTATAATACAAGACGATATACAGTTATACTTTATTTGGTATTAAACTTTGCACTTTTATAAAAAATGCACTGCGCTCATTTATCCGGTTTAGTGATGCAGGTAACGAACAAGTCGTTTTTGGGACAGAAATCATGGAAAATAAATAAATAAACGACAGAACATAAAATATAAGATATAACAAGTTATCTAAATTAATAAGGGAAAATATTTAATAAGTTACATTGACAGGAAAATGTTATAGATAAAATATTTCGCTAGAATGCCAGAGGATCAGTTACAACAAAATATTCACAATATCTTTCATAACTTAGATGAAACATAAAGCAATATTAATAATAAAATATTAACATTCATGAATAAAACTACACTAAAACGTTCTGCTATAATATTGTACTACAACAATATTTATATAACCGATAGAATTAATTCGTTTTTTTTTTTTGAAGAGGTTGCAGTCTTTAATTTTGTATCTTTAAACCAGAAGTTTAAAGTTGCAAACCTAGCACGATTTGTTTACTTTACCTTGTTTGCATATTTACTTAATTTTTTTTGTTTATAATTTCAAATTTTGCAAAACTGCTTAGTGTTGAACTTACTTGTGAACTAAAGAACTTACTGACAAAGCCAAAGTACTAAAATTACTTAATTATTTCAGCAAATTTAGGTCAACAGACTGCGCTTGAGTCTTGTCTTGTCTTGTCGTTTTGTTAAAATTAAATATACATTTTTCTCCTTTGTATTTTACGAGTATCTACATTAAAATTAAAATTTCACCAATTCGTCGAAATTACACAAAAAAGCAAAAGAGACAATGAAGAAAATTAGGAAAGAAAGTTGCTCAAGAAATTAAGTATATAAAAAAAACAAATAAACTAAATTATGAACTGGTACGACGAAGTTGGTTAGTTAGTCATGCTGATAGTTTTTTGTTCATCTAATAGGGTATCAACAAAACTGACATATGTCTGACAAGTGAATCATACAATCTAATTTTTAGAAAGCAAAATACAAAAAACTAATTAGAATATATATTAAAATCAATGCCTTAATTAATATTATCGTCGAATATTGATTTCGAATTTTGTGCATGAACTAATTGACCTTTTTACTATACTAACTTCAACTGATCAAGTTTATAAATATATTATATTATAATTATAAATATAATATATATTATATTCTATTTTTAAATTAGAATATTATTTATTACAATTGTATTTTAAATTTTTATAGTTAAGATAGTTTCGTTGGTCTTCAGCGCATTACGCAGTAATGCACCACTCAGAACTTCGGTACACCATTGTCTACCTGTACATAATCCCTAAGGTCCCTTAGGTTAAACTTTCTTAAATTTTAGATAATCAAGTTGTTTTATAAACATTACTCGTAGAGAATGAAGTTGATTTTATAACAGAACTCTGTACTGTAAATAATCTTGAATATTGGAAACTCCTTATAAGCACTGGAATAGTTGTTAGAATGAGAAAAGCGCGCCGCATTTTACCAGTGCCCCGTGCATGCCCAGCAGAATCATATCTGTTTTAATATATTTTTTGCCTCTTTGAATTATATAAACGTCATCATAAACAAATTTTTAAGCCTTTTTAAAAATTTCAAAACAGTTTTCTGACCTATAATATAGTAAATAAGTAGACCTAAGTGGATCGCAATCATTTAGAGTCGTTTTCTATATTAATCTAAAGAAAAGTTAACATTTGTGTAATAATATATAAAGATTTTGTACACTCCTTTTTGAGGAATACTTACTTCTTTTAATAAAAGTAATTTTTTTTGAAGAGTACACAAACAAATACCTACAAATAATAATATCACCAATTAAAGTAAACTCCCAGCCTCTCTTAAGTAATTAAAAATATGTTACCAAAATACTTAATACTCAGTTTGGTAAAGAATTTTTAATACAAAAACTTTTTGCTGTTATTACAATAATTGTATAAGTTACAGAAATGCACTTCATATTTATTCCAAAAAAAAAAGGATTGTTCTCATGTTAGTAGGATCCAATTAAAAATAATTGTTTTCATATGTTAATAGAATCTATTAAATATATGTACATATATGTAAAGATGTCACCGCCACGGAGCTTTGATTAATAATATCAAGATTCATATAAAATTAAATCAAGTTTGAAAGAATTTTTTGTTTCTATGGAAAGCACCACCTGCCAATTGTACCAATCTTGAAAAGTAATATCCATTACTGGACCGCACGTTTGATGACGTGAGCATACTGTTACATTACAGTACGCTGTATGCTGTACGGATAGGAGTAAAGGTATTCAGCTAGATGTATGGGCACTGCGTATAGTTTCCCTTTTTCTTTCAATATATGCATGTTTCTTTTATGAGAAACTCAATTATATTAAAATTAGAGCTGTGCATTCCCTTTGACATATTTAGTTTAAATTATAACAATTCTTTGGTAAAACTTGGAAACCTAGTAGTTGGATACCAAGAATATATAAAATTTATTTTCAATAAATTGATTTAGATTTGCCCAAACGTGGATTCAATTATTTGTTGTTACAAACAGTGCATACAGTTATCAAAAACGGAGCATTGCCAATGCAAAAATATTAATTGTAGTAACGAATTCCTCGTGAAACTAAATAATTTAATAGGATCTTAAATCATAGGGTACATATTAGTTTATTATAAAAAAAATTAAATTTATGTAGTGTGATAGTGATTACATACATTATTTACTGGTCATACATACGTTGCTGTTGATTTCAACTACCTAAAGTAGCCTGCATTACCCACATGACACACACACGTATAACAGCTTTAAAAAATTCAAACGGTATTTTACATTTGTTGGCATTGGGAGACATATTGACATTTTATGGAAATAAATTATTTGGGTGCCAAAAACTAGCAATATATCAATTGTTATAAGTGCATATATTGCAGTAAACTTAACAATGTCGAAGCAAATTGCTATTGATATAACTGCAAAAGATAAACCAAAAAAGATAAACTCTATAAACCAAATCTTAACTTGTGCAAAGTTAGTAAGTGCATCTGCAAATTCATTGCAGTCCACAAATAGTATACAGACTAATCCCAAATTTGAAACACAAAATATAAATAAAAACAAGGCAATAATTGTTACTGCTCCATTGACAAATAAAAATGACTGCGAAAAAGTATTTAATGATAATGATGATGCAGAAGAGACTGTTAAGACAAGGACTGGTAAATAGAAAATTTTTTAATACCACATATTTAATTAATATTTATTTAAATCCAATATAGACAAAAAAGAAAAGAGAGGTTGGTGTTTGGATGATTTTCAAATTAGTCGCCCATTAGGACGAGGTAAATTTGGCAAAGTTTACTTGGCACGTGAAAAAATGTCAAAATACGTAATAGCCTTAAAAGTACTATTTAAGTCCCAAATTCGAGAATCTAATATTGAACATCAAGTTCGTCGTGAAATTGAAATTCAATCACATGTAAGACATCCCAATATATTAAGACTGTATGGTTATTTCCATGATGGCGCTCGGATTTATTTGATATTAGAATATGCACCAGGTGGCACATTATACAATGAAATGCGTTCGCAGCCTTTAAAAAGATTTGGTGAATCAAAGTCCGCTTCATATATAAATTGCTTAGCATCTGCGCTCGAATACTTACATGAGCGTGATGTTATCCACAGAGATATTAAACCAGAAAATCTATTACTAGGACATAACGAAGAATTAAAAATAGCAGACTTTGGTTGGTCCATTCAGGAACCGATTTCAACGCGGCTTACTCTGTGTGGTACATTGGAATATTTACCACCAGAAATGGTAAAAGGTACACCTCATAACAAAAGTGTGGATCTGTGGAGTCTGGGTGTATTATGTTATGAGCTTGTAGTGGGATGTACACCTTTTTTAGGAACAAGTTATGATAAAACTTATAGAAAAATTGTAAAAGGTCAATATAAACTGCCTGATCATGTTTCACACGAAGCTGCAGACCTTATAGCAAAGTTATTAGTACCTGAACCAAACAATCGTCTAGCACTAAACAAAGTATGTCAGCATCCTTGGATAATAAGTCACACTAAACAACAAAACATAGAAATAAAAGAGAAAAAAATAATTTGATAATTTCAAATTTATTTTTTAGATTTCAAACATTTTAATTATTTTGTATCTCCTGTAGCAAATTTTGCATTTATTCATATTTGCTTTATTCTAATTTTATCGATCCTAAACCAAATAATAATTTATTGTAATCTTATAATATTAAATATTGTAATCTAATGAAAATTTCATATCAATTTATCACCAATTTTTATATAAGATTAAATTCATAACCATATATATATATCACAAACATTTAAATTGTTCTTGATTGAAGATCGTACTGAACGCTGTTTAGACGGAGCGTTAAAAGAATAATAAGTTTGCTAAGATGTTTACAAGACATTAGGATTAGAGACCATATGAAATATAAATATTCTTGATCAAGTCAACGATATAGAAAGAAATTTTGCGATTATATTGTTTTACAATACATAAATGTTTATAAAGATATTAAAATTGATTTTTGATACAAATATCTTTTATATATAATATACATATTTTTATTAATATATATGTATATATATTTAATTATAAAAACTAGTTTATGATAAACTATATTTATTATACTATATAATGTGTTTCAAAATATTTTTTATCAGTTAAGATTTGAATATAGCTGTCATATAGAAGCAATTAAGTTCATTATACTTAATATTAGATATTTCATATTAGAAATCATAAATCATATTAAAAATGATTTCATTTTTGAACATTTTACTACATTTGTTATTGATATAACAAATTAAGCCACATATTTATTATTTCTACAATCGAATTTAGTTATAAAATGCGAAATTATGATATTAATTTTTGGAATACCAAAAGAAAGTATCAATTTTAAAATTTTATCGATTCGAGATCTGATTTTAAATATCGTTCACAATAACTCTGAAAAAGACAAAGTCAAGGCTAATTTCCTTAATCTGTCAATGAAATCGCACAAATCTTATGTTTTGCCAAATGACCTGACTTTTACTAACGCTATTATTTAACTATTTAACTATCAAATAATATTATAAACATAATAATTATAAAGCCCTATTACGTAATACGTATATTGTATTCATTAGCTTATCATAGGAATTTCTTGAAATATGAATAGTATAAGGTACGTAGAAAGCTATCTTTTAATACTATATATTCTGATCCTGATGATGACACTCAAGGAGAGTCGAAATATAGACTATATTAAAAATATTAAAAAAACATTGAATTTTTTAACAAAAAGTGACCTATAGCCGAATAAAAAAATATATAAAAACCATTAAAAATAGTCAATTCTATTTCTTTAGTCGTACTGTTGCGGCATTTTGCGCTTGGAAAAGATCTTCTAAGAATCAAAATAAAAACAATAGTATGTAGGTACGTATATATTAAAATCCCTACAATGTTTACAATGCTTTAAACAATAATACTGACAAGAAAAAATTAAACTGACACTTGACTAAATATTTAAATAATAAAGGAAATAGTTTCAGTAATAAAAAAGTAAATAAATTCCTAAATGTTAATAATTTTATAATATTAGCTACAAAACAAAACATGTTATATGCCTACATATGTAAGCATATATATGTATATATATTTTCTATTTTTATTTAATTAAAATTTTTTCTAACAATAAAATTAATTTACAAATTCTAAATTTTAAATATGGTATTACAAATATTTGTAAGAAAACTTAATTAATTAAATGCATTATGATAATTGAAATTGAAAACTTTTAACCAAAATTTTGAATTAATTAAATTATTTGTAAAAACTTTTGGAATAATTAAAAAATTTTAATTTTATCAACTTACTTTTCATAAAATGGTACTGCATTGATGCAACCGAACATGACTAAAAATGTCAGCAACGTCAACTTGCCGCATTGCTGCATGTTCCGTTTTGAGTGCAACATCATTTTTTCTTTTTAACTTTTTGTTAGTTTTATTGTTGCTGCAGTGATGTGATTACTTTCAACTTTTTCAATTTGGTACTTAAATTATGCGCTTCACCTAAGTGAAATGTAGGAAAATTGTAATTAATATGAACACTTTCTATGAAACAGTTTAAGATATATTTTTGCACGTAGCAATATAATAAAATAAATCACTCTACACTCTCGCCACAAAAATAATTTTAATTCTTAAATTAAATATTAAGCTGAACTATTTATTAATTATAATAGTGATTGGGATATTCCTGGAATTAAGACCTAATTAAGATTGGTTGTTCCAAAATTTTAATACGAAATTTATTTCTGACAAAACAAAAAATAATTAAAAACGTATGGTCCGACACTTGTCTGCTTAAAACAATATTTATGCTTTTAAAATTAACTTCATTTCTTATACACTGCAAAACTTCACTTTACCATCCACTTCACACAAAACTACTCCCAACACAGTTTAAAACGAACTAATCGAAAGAACGGCTCGGTTGCTCTATTTATACCGTCTGCATAAAATGTATTTGGATTTTATTTCTGTTTTAGCTCTTTTGTTTTTAATTTTTTGCTCTATGAGCTGCTTATTCATTGCTCTGACTGTGCTGGCGCTACATTTTTCAGCCGCATATTTAGTGTAACAAAATGTTCAAGAAATTAGTAAATTTTTAATATATATATATAATACATTGTTCAATATATAACTTATAATACCTTTCATCGTAAATAACTTGTGAACAAAACATTAGAATAATTTTGTCGTTAATATTTTAATAAATTATAATACCCGTTTATTAAACTTTTTATAGTATATTAAGCAAATTGCCTTAAAAGAAAAAGGAATAGATATTTATGATTTCTGTATTAATGTTTAATATTTTCTTTATCCGGTGCTATTCTTCATTCTTTCATTATATGAAGAATAGCTATTAGTTACAGATTTATTAAGAAAACAAGTAACTACTATAGTATTTCTTGTATTTCCATAAAAAATAATTATGTGAAAATTTCATTTTTTTGCTATAACGCCCAAGCGCAGATATTAACTATATTTACCCGCAAAAGTATTTGTATTTATTAAATTATTGTAATTTATTAGTCGTAGCTAATATTAGGATCCATAATCGAAATGTAATGCTAATATAAAAGTAAAACAAAACTTTCTATGACAATTTTAAATACATATAACATAGTGTTTATGATGATTTATACCTTTTTTATTGTAATTTTAACCCTACTAATAATAACATATGTAAAAAATATTACTGAAAATATAATCCGTAACATATTACTTGTAAATTAAATTAATAAAATCTAAAAAAATAATATTTTCGATAATGTAAACGATAACGAAAGAATACATTACTTTGATTGACCTGTCTATATTAAAACGATGCATTATTTTATAAAAAAGTGCATTACCCTCCAGATTATATATAATCGATAATTTAGCTGGGGCATAATAGCACACTCACATAGCAATACGCACAGGTTTACATACAGAGAGTTGCCAATTCATTTTTTTTTCGTCATATAACTGTGATGACGTCACTTACGTGATTTATTTACACATTAAGTATCAAAACAAATTTTATATAAAATTATAATAAAATTTATGTATATATCTTTCAAACTATTGTAGGAAAATAAATTACTTGCATATTTGAAAAAATATGGGACACCAGATATGTATATGTTTATAATCAGCACTATGAAACAAATCTTTTCTAGAGCACTATATCGTATATATTCTTATTCATAATATCATGGTGAACTGATTTAGCGATGTCTATCTATTTATAAAGTCATTTTGAATCTCTACGGTTGCTGATCGATCCAATAGTAATGCATAGTGTTTTACTGGTAACGTCACTATAGCAAACTTAAATAAGTAAATAAGTATATCGAAGCCTACCAGAGTGACATTACAAATTGTTGCAAGAGCTATAACAATACATAGATTAAAGTGCAGTTATTACTCTAAGTCCGGTTATGAGACTTTGTAATTTAAAATTCAACAGCTAAAACAGCTTAGAAAAGGTAGATGTAATACTTTTTATAACTAAAGAGTGATGCATTCCAAGCTGCTTAAGTTTTAATATTTTAAAATAAAAAAATTCCACATACCTAATATTTTAAGAAACTTGACTAAATTGAAATTAAAAACGTGAAAATTGAGTGAGAAACTTCATTTACTTAAAGTTTCATATTCACAAGCTAGTCATAATATTTTCAATAATTAAATATTATATATTGTCTATTAGAAACAATTACGTACATTTAATAACAATACTATAATAAAATATTTCATTTGGTTTTAATTATTTCACATCACAAACATTTCATGTTCTTTTAAAATTAAGTGCTGGAATTATGTTGAAGACTTTGTTTAAATAATAAAATGAAAATAAGATTGCAAAAAGAAATCCAAGTAAACTGAGGCGATTTCGCCAATGCTGTTTACTTTCATTCATCAAATTCAAAATACGTAAGGCCTCAGCTCTAGTTTCAGCAATTGTTCCACAGTTATCAATAACAAAGTGCGATTTTTCACATTTTTTCTCTAATGGCATTTGTGATTCAATCCGTTTGCGTGCGTCTTCTGGATGTAGTTCATTGCGTATCAATAAACGGTTTAACTGAGTTTCAGAGTCACTAAATATAAGTATATGCAAACTTTAAACACGTTAAGTTCAATAATGATATCAAATAGTCTTACCAAGATACAGTAATTACTTTGTAAATAAAATCCATCAATATACCAGTCTCAAATAACAGAGGTAAATCGAGCACTATCCATGCTCGCCCGCTCATGAAATGTTTGCACACATCTTTTAAAATAGCACGGTGTATCACGGGATGCGTAATTTTGTTCAATTTCATGCGTAGATCCTTATCTGAGAATATAAGACGTCCTAACGCGGCACGATTTATTTCTTTATTTGGCAGAAGCATGTCGTCACCAAAAATCTCTCTAATTTTTTCCCAACATGGTTTTCCAGGCTGCACGACTGTTAATTCGAACCAATTAATTTTAATTAAAATTTATTGTATTAATAACAAGCCCACTCACTTTCGCGTGCAATTTTATCAGCATCTATTACTGGGATTCCATTTTCTTCGAAGACTTTGCTGACTGTGGTTTTACCAGTGGCAATGCCACCTGTAATGGCAACTATAAACATAATTTTGAAAAAATTAATTTTCTGGAATTCTAAAATCAAGATTGTTGACAAAATCAATGAACAACAATTAACCTCAACATGACAACAACAATTGAATTGTCCCAAAATTTGACTATACCGAAGCAGCACTTGAACCAAAGAATACAAAGGTATTCTTTGACTTGAACAATGAGCACAAAGGTATGAACAAAGAACATTTAACAAGAACAGAAACTCAATTCTGAACTAAAAATATTTTCAAAAAAATTTTAAATTTTATAATGCGATATGTAATCATTTGCTCAATATATTTATATTTATAAATTATATAGGATATTAAAAAATAAATGTAATAAAAAAAATGGCGTAGATTGAATTTATATCTTTTTTGAGGATCCTCATACAGTCAATCTTTATAAATAATTCCCTACAGTATTCCTTACAAATCAGTTTGTATTACAAATAAAATAGTTATATGTGTTTAAAATATAGGAAAT
Organism: Teleopsis dalmanni; assembly: GCF_002237135.1. Lineage (NCBI taxonomy): Eukaryota > Metazoa > Arthropoda > Insecta > Diptera > Diopsidae > Teleopsis > Teleopsis dalmanni. Next base: position 159,795,822 of record NC_051847.1, on the reverse strand, counting down.
GTTATATGAAGATGTTTGACCGAAAATATTGTGTTTACATTTTTATGCGGCATTTACACTGGCCGAAAATGGCTCATTTTGGTCTAAAATCGAAAATAAGAAGCGAATGGCTTATTCTTGCATAGAAAATTTCAAGCGCGAATGCGATCCATTTCATCACATTCTGTATGAATGCGTCCCAACGGCGTTCGAATTCGTTCCAAATACGTTTCAAATACAAGAGAATACATTGAACATACCCTATATTAAAACCTTTCATGCCATTTTGACAGTTTGAGAAAGCTGTTTTTGACATATTTACAAAAAAAGGTAAACAAATGTTTGGTAGTTGCATTTTATTGAAAACGTTTCACCTTTTTTTAGAACTTATACTTCCCAAAAAGTGTTTAATCGAAATTAAACATATGTTTTCAGTATATATTTCATTCAAAATGAGCCATTTGAAAGTGTTTACATTCGTTGTATTTAATTCGTTCACATTTTAAACAGCTGATTTTTCAACTTGCCTGTTGAATTGATATACCTTAAAATATAAACTTAAAACATATTTTTAACTTCGATTAAATACTTTTTGGGAAATAGAAGTTCTAATAAAAGGTGCATCGTTTTCCAGAAAATGCAACCACCAAGCATTTGTCATTTTCGATTTTTGACCAAAATGAGCCATTTTCAGCCAGTGTAAATGCCGTATAAGACTTATTGTATCTTTTTAAGAAATTTTTATATCAATTTTATATGAGATATGACGCATTTGTGTAGGAACATATACTCAGTTTTTAAAATTCTTTTTTTGTTGGTTGTTAGATTTGATTGCTATTATAATATTATAATTTAACAGACATGTAGCAAAGAAATGAGATATCAAAAGTTATAGATTTACTATTAAGCGACCGATAAATTTTTTGTGATAAATATGTTGTTGTTTTACAGAATTGCATAATTTTTATTTTTATTTGATTACCCGGATGTCATTGCATAAATTCTGTATAGATTTTTTATGGCGAAATTATCTAAACTCTATGCGCTTTACGAGTTAAACCTTAAAGCGATATTCGAAACATTTTTGAACTCATTTTTAATAGTACAAAATAAAAATGTAGAATTTGACGAAATTTATATACATTTTTTATTTTTTACATTCAGAAATTTAATTTTAAACAAAAAGAAAACGTTAAGCTTTTTAGAAACTTAAACTCGTAATTCAAAAATATAAATTTGATTGCATTATTGTGATTTGTCATTGGATTGTAATTTTAATTTCTAACAAAACGAACGCACTACCTTAATAAGTAAAATTACAATTCAAATTATGATTACCATTATCAATTTTTTAATTTGCATTGAAAATAACAACAATTTATATTTAATGATTTATAAACGCAAGTCCTTATATTGTATTTATAGGCTAATAACTACAATATATGAAATAAACAACTAGTCATCATACATGCGACCAACTTACCCCATTACTTACCACTCACTATCTATAAAACTGCTGAACTCTATTACACGTGGATTATAATGTTCAAATATTATTCATTTTCGAAAAATGTTCTTTGCTTTTAACCATTTGATTTTTGTGATGTTCTATTTTTTATAAGTTATGTGGCAACATTACATTTGCTTCGTTAGGGCACCATTTTGTCATTCGTGTTTTTCGCATCGACTGGTTGTGTTTAGAGTCTATCACAGTGCATCGCTAAATATTATATTTTAATTTCATAATATTACAAACAAAATTGCAAATAAATTAAACTCAAATATGGTTGATAAAATTGAAATGAGTTTGGATGAAATTATTAAAGCTAACCGAACTAATAAGACGACCAGGTCAAGAGGAGCAGGTGGAGCTCGTCGTGGTTTTGGGAATCGTACAAACGCAACTGGGAATAGGAAGACTGCTGTAAAAAAATCTGGTGTTGTACTAAAGGGACGTGGCCGTGGTGGTGGCATTCAAAAGTCTAAATTCGCAAGGGTAATAAAATTGAATAATATCGCTTTAAGAATATGGAGAACGATTACTAGATGGAATTCATTATACACCGGTTTTAGTTAATGTTAACTAATATGAAAAGGCATTTAACCAATTTTGATCAGGATGCAGAAGTTACAGTTACAAAATGGCCGGCAGATCTAAAATACAAATTCATTTTTCTGATCTTCGGTCAAGTTAATCAAAAAGAAAAATCGAAATATGGCGAAATAACAAAAACAGTAGAAGAACAGCAGAAGAAGTGAAACAGTTATTTTTGTGCCAAAATATTCAAGAGCATTGTCAAACTAATAAAAAAAGAACATTTTTAAAGTTATAAGATACTAAAAATAGTTTAAGTATTGTTTAATATTTTAACATCTCTTAATAATTAGATTTTGTTTAATTTAGAGGGTGTTTTTAGCCTATGAATTTAATTTGATTATATTTAATCAACTTGCCCGCGATAAAAATATATCGTACCTTTCGTTTATTCGCTGCACATTAGTGGAACGAGTTATATATTTATCCAAATACATATTCAAATTATAAACATTTATTACGTACCAATTAATATAATTCAACACTTCGAAAAGCATAATGCCTCAAGAATTGAAATCCGTAAATCGCAAACTCCAGTAAAATAAAACCCACAAACAAAAAAGAACTTCCTCCAACATACTACTCCTACTCCTTTAGGGTGATGTAAACAGTGCATGGAAACATGATATGTTCGATGGACCTAAACGTGGAGGTGCCTTAAGAGGATCTGATTCATCTAAACTGCTTGTTTCTAATCTAGATTTTGGCGTGTCGGACACAGATATACACGAGCTCTTTGCCGAGTTTGGACCTTTAAAGAAAGCAGCAGTGCATTATGATCGTTCTGGCCGGTCTTTAGGTAAAAATTCTCAATAAAAATTAAAGTTGGTTCATATGCAAACGTTTTTTTTTTTTAGGAACCGCTGATGTTATTTTTGAAAGGCTTTCAGATGCTTATAAAGCAATTAAACAATACAATGGAGTACCTTTAGATGGAAGGCCTATGAACATACAATTAGCTACGTCAGATGTTCCGGTATTAACACGCGGTCGTCTTGGCAATGGCGTAACTGCCGTAAGAAGACGTCAAGCATCTGCTCCAAAACAAGGAGGTATAAACAAGTACGATTGTTAATGTTCTAAATAATTCATATAGAAAATCTTAGCTGCAAATTCTCGTCGAGGAACAGCATTTAATAGAAGGCGTGGTGGTGGTGGAGGGCCTGCTGCTAGTGGCGGAAGACGTGGAAAAGGCGTAGCTCCAACAGCTGAAGAACTAGATGCAGAATTAGACGCTTACGTTAATGATATAAAAATATAAATAAATTGCTGCCAAAACACGAATAAAGCAGCAATTATTGTTTAAGGGATAACTTTAAACCATAAAAGCTTATGTCATTTTTAAATTATATTTATGTGTTAAATATATAATTATGCCTAATCAAAATCAATGTTTTTGCATATATTAAGCAAATTAAAAAAAAAAAAAGCAACTTATTAAACGAAATTATGTCTAATACTAGAAACACTGATATTTTTTTTAAGGATTAAATTAAGCCATTCAAAACATTTGTGTTTAAATTTAAGTAGCAATCCAAGCATTAAATAAAGTGACATAAATTTTGATTTATAAAATTTAATTAATTCTCATATAAAGAAATAAATTATATACTAATTTTTCTATTGGTATATGTACTCTAAAATAATTGTATTTTTACTACAAAGCAAAAATAAGTTGGTCAAAAAGGTAATTATTATTCGCAGAAGAACGTAGAGATTGCATTTTGTGTACAATTTTTAGAAACAATATTTAAAAAAAAATTTATTATCTTTTGCGTGGTTATAATCTTTTGCTTCAAATATAATTTTTTATTTGTAATACATTAATTGTCTATTGTAGAGATCGGCAATTCCATCATTATTATGATAGGGTTGAGTTTATTTTGTATACGCACACATCAGACCCAGTAATTTTATGTGGGTACGGCAATACCCCAGTAACAAAAATAAGAAGTTCAAAGTCCTTTTTTGTAGTAAGTAGCCCTTACACACTTTTACTAACTTTTTTCTGTTCTAGATGAGCTAAAATTAAAGGCCTTACATTCCCGCTGCGCTTAAAAAGCACTGCAGCACAAATTCTGAAAAAGGCATGTGATTAGGCCTTCTGAAATGCTTAAAACAAAGACCTTACATTCTCGCTGTGCAGAAAAGACCTCTAAAGGACTTTAAAAAAGCACATATTCGTAATTAATTATATTTATTTAAACTTCAATATATATTATTTTATAAAAAAAATAAATTACTTTGTTTTAGATTTAATTCTATTTACATTTTTTAAACTAATAAAATTATATAACTAACTATAATTGTTTGGAGGATTGTTTGTATAAGGCATAATTGTTTGGTCAAATTATGCTAAATATAAATTATTATTTATTAACATTGATGACATTTACATTAAATATTTTGATATTTATATATTTATGATATTTATATTAAACTACATTCAGTAAACCATATAAACTCCCTCAATAGCAAATCAATCTTTAATAGCGACTCCAATATTCGTTTGTCTTTTATTTATGATAATTTATCTTTAAACTCACAATACGCATTTATTTCGGGTATGACTTGAATCAAGTCACTTGATTGTTGTAGTTTATTCTCTTTGGCTAAAGCAACCTTTTGAAACCTTCGAGCAGAAAATCATTGGTGGGAAAAAATCTGTCCAATACGTTTGATACAGAAACAATTCGAAGTGTAATTCACTTAATTTGGTCTTCGTAACCAATGATATGTGATATGCTGCATTGTCTTGATGAAAGAGCACTTGTTCCTTCGTTATGTTGGGATGTGTTTAGATTTTTTTCTAATTACATACGAATAACCAAATATAACATTCGACATTAATGTTTTAACTTTTATCAAACAAATTCATGAATAATATACCTTAATATGTGGTTAAGGGCTGTTTAGTTGGTTTTCGTCGGTTTTTGTTCATCCAGCTTAATAGTTTAAAAATCACTTGAATATATCTGAATAGTGCTCAGAATTATTAACTTATTGCTACTTTTAAACATTTATCATGCAATATATCCTCACTTATCAAAAACTACCTCTCAAATAGAAGATTTGTTATAAAATAAACTTCTTTTATCTCCAATGCACTTCCCATTATGGCTTGCTCTACCTGATTTTCCCGGCAGATATGCCAACCAGTGACTGTACAACAACGTCAACATTTGCGGACGACACTGCCATTCTCAGCTATAGCGACGATTCATTCACAGCCACAAAATCAGTTCAAGATCACCTCAACAAACTGCAAAAATGGGTCGATCTCTGCAGAATAAAAGTTAAGTAATCGAAAAGTGCACACATGACCTTCGCTCTACGACGAGATACCTGCCCTGTCCTTCGTATTAATGGGAAAGTAATACCCCAATGCAATGACACAAAATACTTAGAAAAGCACCTCGACCGAAGGCTTACGTGGAAAAAGCGTATAGAAACCAAAGTAATCCAATTAAAACTCAAACAGCAAGAACTAAACTGGCTGATAAACAAAAATTGTAAACTTAATCTCACCCATAAAGTGCAAATTTACAATACAATGATAATACTCATATGGACCTACAGAATTGAACTCAGGGGCTCTGCTTTTCCATCAAACATTGAAAAATTCCAAAGAGCTTAATCAAAAATCCTTCGGCAAATAGTCGGTGCCCCCTGGTATATAAAATACGCGAATATTTATAGAGATCTTCGAATTAACACAGTCACAGATGTAATTGTCAGCAACACACAAAAGTACAAAATCAAACTCAGGAACCACCAAAACCCAGTTGCAAATAATCTTACCCAAATCAATGGAACCCAGCGACTCAAACGGAACTATGTAAACCCGACTATTCAAGAATAATGCCACACATAAAAATGAAATTAGATGAAACTTTGGCTAAGGACAATTAATTATCTGTTTTCTCTTCTAATACAGCAATTAGCAGCGATAGTTTATTGTTAGTAAGTTGAATTTTAGAAGATTCAATAAAAAGCAAAATAAAATTCAAAAAAAAAACTTTTAATCGATTATGCACGGCACCCATTTTGAATATACCTTTCGGAACATCAAATGTTGGTTGGTTGGTTGATTGGAGTGGCGGCCTTGTTTACCCAAGAAAGCCCACTTGAGCACAAATAATGGCCCGTAGTGGTACCACAAGGAAAAGCGATGTTCGTATATAGACAAAGTGATCAGTATACGACCAACGCCCCACAGAGGCAACGACTCCCCTATTAGGTGAAGGAGAACCAACCCGACAGTTCTATGAATCTAGCTAGGTCCTTCACATTGTAGGATGACAGATCAGTCAGATCGGTCAGAAAAGGGGCCCCCAAGATCTTTGATCTCTTTCTGGCTAAAGATGGGCACTGACACATGAGATGGAACACAGTTTCCTCCTCGTCCTCAGAACCACAACCGCGACAAAGGTCATTATAAGGAAGACCTAGTCTCATAGCATGCCTCCCTATTAAGCAATGACCCGTTAGCACCGATACCGTAGTACTGAGCAGATCTCTCTTTAGTTGGAGCAGTTGACTCGTACGCTTTTTATCCAAGCTAGACCAAATCGCCCTAGAAATGTGACAACTGGGCTCACTTGCCCATTGTTGCTGAGCAATGCTTAGATATTTTTGTTTAATTGCCAGTTTAACTGTTGCAAGTGGAACGCCAATTTCTAATAAATGAATATCAGGGAGAAGAGCCCCAGTCTTGGCAAGCTCATCCGCCCTACAGTTACCCGCAATATCCCTATGACCAGGAAAAATGTTGGTAAAGAATAGTGTAGCTTCCGATATGCTAAAGTAGTCAGCTATCTCCTTCAACTTCACCTCATTATCATTTAAAATTATTTTGTAGAGTTTGATATTTTTTGGAGTAAGTTATATACGCAAATATCCAAACTGTTCAGCACCATCAGTGTCTGTGCAAATGCGTTTAAACTCAACAATACACCAAGAAGTGCTTAGTTGCGACAGAGTAAATATTTTTTTAATTAATTAATCAAATTACAAAATTTTTTTTCGACCATCGTTTGGAATAATGCAAATATAGTATTACTTATACTGTTCTTATCCAAATTAAGAATGGACTGAGTTCTAATTCATTTGAACGTAACCGATTTTAAAATACAATGTTGATTTTGTATAAGTGGTGCTGTTTAATAATTAGTCATAAATTTAATATAGTGAAAATAAGTACAAGTTATAGTATGTTAACACTATGAGAATGAAAGTAAATTAAACGTATGCTATAACAGATGCGGTACAGTACGATATATGGTATTTATTACCAATTTAGTTTATGTACTATATGCATGCGCAAACTGATATTGTACATTACGATATGCGGTATAATCAACTACAGCGCAGCGGTATATGGGATTATACAAACAAGGTATAGCTTTATATTACGTTAAGAACTCTTACCACAATGCTGCTGTATTCCAAACAAGTGACCCATTATTATCATCCAATATTTGTTGTAATTGTCACTTAGATATTAGCAATTTAAAAACACATATGTATAATATTTGATGATATTGCCCTGTTATTCAAAGCCAGCTTAACGAATGTTTGTTTTTTCGCGTGTTGACATCTTTTGGTAGTTGTCTTTTGCACGACTTGTATTGTAGTTACCTTTTAATTTAATTATATCATTGAGATATATATATATATAGATATATATATTTAGTTATTTATTATTAAGATTACATTATGTCACAAATATATGAAGCCTAGTAGCATATTATAGCAGTACAAAAACAACGCGCATTTTGTTGATATTCTTTGGTCCCGTTATACTAATGTGTTAAAAATTATTATTGAATAAAGAAAAAGTCTGGTAGCATTAATCTTCAAAATATGCCGCTTGTTTTTTATTAAAGCAGCAAACTTCACTAAGAAAATTGGCTCGCTTGTGTGTTGGGGCTTGCGAATTGTTATAAATTTTTCCGGTAAAATTCTTTGGAGCCTAATCTATTCATGTATTTATATTTTCCATTTCGTAGTTGCCATAAGGAATATCTGAAATTTTAATAAAAGGTTTTTTTTTGTTGCCTTTAGCGATTTTGTCTACTTTTCGCATTTGTGTTGCAGAACTGCAGCTGTTAATTAGCGCCTTTTAATTGTAGAACAACAAACGGAAAATGGTTGATCGAAGCGATAATGGTAAGTGCATCCTTGTCGAAATACGAAAAAAAAAACTAAAAAGAATTTATTTTAAGCCGAATCCTTCGATGATGCCGTAGAGGAACGCGTTATAAATGAAGAATATAAGATCTGGAAAAAAAATACACCTTTTTTGTATGATTTGGTTATGACACATGCTCTTGAGTGGCCATCACTAACTGCGCAATGGTTACCCGATGTAACAAAACAGGATGGAAAAGATTATTCAGTGCATCGTCTAATTTTAGGCACTCATACATCAGATGAACAAAATCATTTGCTAATAGCTAGTGTTCAGTTGCCTAATGAAAATGCACAATTTGATGGTTCACATTATGATAATGAAAAAGGTGAATTTGGTGGCTTTGGATCAGTTTGTGGCAAAATTGAAATTGAGATAAAAATTAATCATGAGGGCGAAGTAAATCGTGCACGGTACATGCCACAAAATCCTTGTGTTATTGCTACAAAAACGCCGTCAAGTGATGTTCTTGTCTTTGATTATACCAAACATCCAAGTAAACCGGAGCCTTCAGGTGAATGTAATCCCGACTTACGTCTACGCGGTCATCAAAAAGAGGGTTATGGCTTATCTTGGAATCCAAATTTAAATGGTAACAGATTTTAACAAATTTAAATTTATTATTTATAATATCTTTGTTCTTCTTAATAGGATATTTACTTTCTGCTTCTGATGATCACACTATATGCTTATGGGATATAAATGCTACTCCTAAAGAACATCGTGTTATCGATGCTAAGAACATTTTCACTGGTCACACTGCTGTTGTGGAAGATGTAGCTTGGCATTTGTTGCACGAATCATTATTTGGGTCTGTAGCCGATGATCAGAAACTTATGATTTGGGATACTCGTAACAACAACACATCAAAACCATCTCACACTGTTGATGCACACACAGCAGAAGTAAATTGTTTAAGTTTTAATCCTTATTCAGAATTCATCTTAGCCACTGGTTCAGCTGATAAAACTGTAGCCTTATGGGACTTGCGTAATCTCAAATTAAAACTACATTCCTTTGAATCGCATAAAGATGAGATCTTTCAAGTTCAGTGGTCACCACATAATGAAACAATCTTGGCTTCGTCGGGCACTGATCGACGTCTTCATGTTTGGGATTTGTCTAAAATTGGGGAAGAACAAAGTACTGAGGATGCAGAGGATGGTCCGCCTGAATTACTTTTTATACATGGAGGTCACACTGCGAAAATATCAGATTTCTCTTGGAATCCAAACGAACCATGGATAATTTGCTCGGTATCAGAAGACAACATCATGCAAGTATGGCAAATGGCGGAAAATGTTTATAATGATGAGGAACCAGAAATTCCGCCTTCGGAATTGGAAACTTGTACCGCTTAATTCAATTCGAAAGTTTTTTTTTATAATTTATTCAACAATTAATGTAACAAAACACGTATGCTTGTATTCAAAAGGAAATTAAAGATATAAACTACAGAAATGATTTTTATTCTATATAACAACATAGGTACATGAAATTTTTTAAGATACGTAAAAGAAACATTTAGGTATTATAGTTTTTAATATTTATTTATACATATTCTTTTACATGCTAATCTAAATAATAAGTGTTAGTTTTACCAAATGCTTTTATTGTTATATCTAATGATCGAGTATTATTGCTGCTACGTTTACATGTTATACAGCCAGTCACCATATCTCCCGCTTTAATATTTTGTGGTTTTTCTAAGAAAAATACAACTTGTTTCCAATGGGTTGGTTTATCCGCAGGTGATGTACCAAACATTATTGGTACAGGTAATTCAAAGTAGGTAGTAAAATAGCCAACGAAAGCAGATAGTTTTCCACTTTTAGTGCATTTTAATTTTAGATTATATGAAAAGTTGGAATAATCAAGGTCAACTACAGCTAGATTTAAATTTGCTATTTCATTAGGTTCGGTTAAAATATATTTTGCTTCAACTATATCAATTAATGGTTCATGTAAAACCTCCTTTCGCATTGTCGACATATTTAAACCATATACATTATCCCAAAATTGTACATGTTGTTTAAATAGTGCATCACTACCGTAGCCAACTAAGCTCATAGTGCAACGGTTTGGTAGTAATATACCTCCTGGTTTTAGGTATTTATTTCTAGCATATATGATACTATCCAACATGCCTTCAAATAAAAGAAAATAGCCCATCCATTCCGATATAATTATATCAAACTTTTCTTGGGGTAGGGTGGTGTCTTCGAGGCGTCCTTTTATCAGTGTTACATTTGGGATTTTGTTTTTTCTGGAAAATTTAATTTACTTAAATAAATATATATAACAAACATTATTAATAATTTTAAAAATAATAATCACAATTAAAATATAATCAAATATATATAGAATTTGTTTTTAATACTTTATAATATCCATTGCATGGTAAATAATATTTGAATTATCTACTCCAACAACTGTTTTTGCGCCAGCTTGCGATGCAAATATTGATAAGATTGAGGTACCACAGCCTACATCAAGAACGGCTTTATTTTTTACGAATTCCTTATTTTTGAAAAGTGCATCACGGTATGTTGTTGTTCTAACGACATCCTAAAATGTAGAAAGACTCTTATTTAAAAAATTTATTAATTAAAAAAAAAAAGTAAACTAACAGATAACATTTCGTGGTGTATGCCAAAGTGTGCATAGCCACTAAAGTAGCTGTCATCAGGCTTAAGAGACGCTTTTTTCGCTCTGATATCATCATTAGATATATCATTTTCCGCAAAGATATTTTTGACGCCGGTACGCATTTTTTCCATATCTTCACTGGCTAATTCAAGTAACATATTTTGTTCACTTATTTTAGTTTTTAATGAGTTAATAATAGTGTACAATTCTTTTTTATTTTCGTTGTTTTGGTTATTTTTATTTGTTGGTAGCTCTAGTAGCTCATCATAATCATACGTTAACCAGGTTTCATAGTCCTTGGGCCTTAAATATTTTTCATCGTCCCATAAAACATCTTGTATCAATTCTAAGTCCTTGGGACTTACATTTTCAGCGCGTATATAATTTATTAATTTAATAAATGAATATTGATCCATTTTAAATTTAGATTTCAGATGTCGAAAGTTTACATTGTGTTCTTTTGTGATATGATCTATAGCTGCGTTTACACCTTTAAAAATCTTACTACAGAAAAGACAAGTTGTTTCATCTTCATCAAATTCCATTTCGGATGAATTACCTTCCGATCCTTCACTCGACGTTGTTGAACATAATTCTTCGTCATCGTAGTTGTCAGCTGAGGCTTCGCCTTAAATAATTTTATATTAACTATATTAAACCTTTCTTAATATATACAATGACAAGCTACCTGCTAAGTCCATAGTGAATTGTGATTTTTAAATGTAAACTAAAAATTTAAACAAACGCATGAATTTTGAAATCAATTGTGTTTTTATTTTGCACGTGTGATTTTATGGCTACTAGTGCTGCCAAACATATTGCTTTTCGCTGGAAATTAGCAATAATTGTTATAGCATATTAAAATGTAATATATTCCATTAATAAAATAATATTATTGACACATAAAAATTTGTTAGATTTTTAAAACATATTTGAAAATTTTATAAATAAATTAGGGCTACAAACAGGTTCTTATTTGCTTAAGTACTGTGATTAACAATACCACCCTGTATATGAAACAGCTGTTAAGCTAAACAATATTTTTCTTGTATAACCTTTCATAGAAGTATATAATCCATAATGTCGAGTGTATGTTTTTAATATCAGTAATAATAATTGTTTTCTAAAATATATTATTTTAGATTGTTAAAAATTTCCTAAAAATACCAGCGCCAAGGTTTATTGCACCATTAAGTACTAAAGCAACCAACACGTTAAATGAAGTCTCTACCAAAACAACACAATCTCCACCAGCATTGGCAGAGAAGGACCGTCTGTATAGTAAATTAGAGATTGAATTGAGAGGCATTGATCCAGCAGTATTAAAAAGTTATACAAAGTATGCCACAACTGCTGCTAATCATTTGGGACTGGAAGTTGGAAAATGGTAGATATAGCAAATTTGATAATCTATTAAACTCTCAATTAACATATGTGAATTTGTGTAGTTGGTCTCCACTAAAAGCCCATCATAGTCGCATGACACTATTAAAATCTGTGCATATTTACAAAAAGCACCGTGTTCAATATGAAGTTCGTACACACTTTCGATATATGAATTTCCATAAATTGACTGAGTCCACGCTAAGTACTTTTCTTGAGTACATTGAACGTAACCTACCTGAAGGGGTTGCACTAAATGCCACCAAGACTGAACTTCAGACTATACCCGAACATTTAAGGCAACCGCCAAGTGATGTCTAAAATATGTTGTAAATATTTATTCAATAATTATAATTTAATTGATTATTTTAATTATAATTAAATTAATAAATTAATTATTATTTAAAACATCTTATTTATGTAAAAAATTAAATATGTACATTTAGAAACTATTCAAAGATCCAAAAACGAACTATTTATGAATTTTCGCCGACTGTATTTTCTTTATTTAATTTTCAAATTTTTCTACATAATTTCCAGCACTCTAGGATGTTTGTAATTTTCACTTACTTAAAAAGGATTGATAAGTCAAACATCAAGACGGTTAATTATATATAATAAGGCTGCAATATTTTTTGGATCAGGATGTAAATGACATTGCATTCACATCATAATTATTTCAAAATACATTTAAAAATATTGGACATGAGAAAAATATGAGAAGACATAATATTCTACGTATTTTCGGATAAAATAATTCAGAAATATTCTTTTCATCAGAGTTATAATATGCACCATCAGAGTTGTATATCAATATTTTGGTACCGTTATACCAATTAAGCCCGATAAAGAAGACTGTTGCGGTTTTGATTTTAAAGCCACCAGTTAAAATATCACATTAATGATTTTAATTTCAATAAGTACTAATCTTTTAACTGTAATGCTGCACCCCTTAAGATTTGTATAGTCGATGTATGACATGTAAAAAAGTTCTTTAGATATATAACTTACTTTTCGTTTATTCTTGCTTAGCTTAACGATTTTTGCTGCATTCTACAGATTATTCAGTAACTATATCCGTAAATTATGGTATTCTCTCTTTTTTTAATTTTCTGGTAGTAGTAACATTTCAATTACTGTGACCGCAAATTTGTTGCCATATATTTAAGATGTTATTCTTCGTTCTATACGCTTGTGATAGTAGTATGAAATAGTATACCAGTATGAGTTTTTTCTTCCGAAGGTTTATTTTTAGACGCTATAGCTTATATTGTATATAATAATATAATAATATAATAATATAATTATATTGTATATATATATATTATATACCCTCCCAAATTTCTGGGAATAGCATATTGAAAAAATGAGAGCGATAGTTCATGGGATCACTAGTAGTAAGGATTGATAGATTGTATGGATATCAAAACAAAAAAGAATATTTGCATTAACAGAATGTATTGACGAAATTTGGATATATAGGTAGGATGCTCCAATTATAAGTTTTTTATTGAACAATATAGGTATATTTTTATATTTAGGTATATTTTTTATTTGGGTATATTTCATCCGTATCAATCTATTATTTAAGTTAATACTTATTGATGTTAATTTTTATTTTTTGTTAATATGATAACAATCGTAACGGTATTTAAAAAAAAATTCCCAAATTTTTTAACAATATTTTATTTATACTTGCAGGAAAGTGTGTTATCAAACTTCCTGGAAAAAAATCAAGAAAACAATGTTAACAATACTTTTTTTCTGACTTAAACTCACTGAATGTATTATGTACGTGCTCATATCAAACTCCATCCTTCGTACGTTAAAAGTGCAGTGGATATCTATGAATCAGAAGAACAGTTCATGACTGAAGCAAAAGAAAAGAAGCTAAGAATCTTCGGAATCTATATCTTAGCCCATTAAATACTTATAAGCATTAAATAGTTTTGGAATATTGAGCAGTAAAAAGATATTGTTTTCCAAATTTATTAGAAAACTTGGCAAATTACCAGCTACCAAGTTTTAAGGAAAACGGAAGTTAGAAAAGTTGAACTAATTTTTAAAACTTTTTACCAAATCTTCATAAGTTAACAGGATCAATTCACATAAAAAGGGGATTTAAAATTGCTTCCTTAACTATTAAATTGTGGAGTGTACGTCAGTTGTTAGGAAACACTGCTCTTGGGCCACAAAGTATATTTTTTTTTTTTTAAACTTCATTTTATTAAATACAATCTATTCTATTCATGAATAATAAGTACTACTTATGGCAATAACAATATATGATTGGCATGTACGGGACTACCCAGTGGTAATCACCGCCTTATGAAGAATTACAATTTCTAGATATGTATATGATATATACAAAGTATATGAAAGCAAAAATTTCACAAAGTATTTCTTCGTTTTTTTTTTGTTTTAATAATTTGCGAAATTTGTACTGTGTATTTCACAGAGAGTTTGGTTATTGATTATATTCAAAAAATTAAATATGAAATTGGATTGTGCTACTGCAGAATTTGCTTTTGCTGATTTGTAATAATAAGCAAGGAAGACTATAATGATAAATTTAGTTTTTTAAAAAATATAAAATTAAAATTTAAATATCCTTTAAAGTGAAAAAATTAAAATTCTATTTCTCTTCCAGAAAAATTTTTAAATTTCATCGTTGATATGCAAATTTGTTTAATCCCGAATTAAGTGGTTAAAATAAGCTCAGAACTTTTATTAATTACAAAAAAATTTTTTAGAGAGGCCAATTTATACAACGTTTCAATCATTTTGTATTGAGTGCTGTGTAATAAATAAAAATTCTATTATTGAAGACGATTAAATAAATATATCTCTGTATAACTGGAATAAAATTAAAAATATCCGTAATAAAAACTTTTAGAACATAAGAACCCCCTATCTACTTTGCTGCTACTCAATAAAGTTAAATACCACCACATTGGAAATGATTAGCTATCAAATTAGTTACGAGAAATAAATTTTTATTGGCAGATAATTAAAGGCATTATACACGACCCCCAAAGACATTAGAGTAAATATAAATATTCGTATTTATTATGAGTTATAACAGGTACGATTATCACATTTTTGATGATAATCGATTTATTTTAAAGATAACCCATTTGACGTATGTATTTTTTTTTTGTAAATGAACTATACATTCATAAAATATAAGTACATTTTATCATTTTCTTGATATAGATTTTATTTCGTGCAGTTTATTGGTTCAACAAACATATTTGTTTTTAAAATAAATAAATGTTTTCATAATCAAAAAGTTGTCCTTAACCTAAAAGTTAGTTATATCAAATATAAAGTGAATCCATTTGGATTAAAAAAATATACTGTAGTGTAAGAGAAACACTGAAATAATTTTTCACTTTTCGTGGTGCTACAAAAAATTTACAAAATTATTTTAAGAAAAGATGGTATAATTGGATATGTATATTCACTTTCGCCACATACGAATCAAGGTCCAGATTTATATTTTTTAAACAAAATTGTGCATTATCAAATTTAACAAAGGATATCTAAAAATACACTAATAAAATTGGAATTCATAACAATACTCCGCAAATAATATGTTTTATCTTCCTTTTATCTTATCTTTAGAAGTACATTCCATAATTCTTAAATAGTTTATTTTATTTTCTACATAATTGTACCTAAAATTAATCGATTTTTCTTATCTATTATACATATATACAAATTAAATAGTTAATTATATATCACTAAATGTTCAGTCATGTTTTATTGTAGTATCTTTACAATCAGCTGGTGGATCATCAGGCCCAAAGATTGGTCCATCACCACCACTACCAATCATTTTAATAACGTCAGCTAAAGTGTATTGTCCTATGAAACCATTAATTTTCTACAAATATACAAAGAGTTAATTTTAATTTAAAATTTTACAAAACTTAATATATACCTCTTCTGCAAATTCCTCCACACTTTCATTCTTCCATACCCAGGCGTCATTGAGCAATTCTATACTCATTTCATTAACCAATGCATGGAAGAAATCGTTAATACGATCTTCCTCTATCAGATTCTCGAAGTTAATATTAATATCGTTGATGGATATCTATAAATATAATTATGTATGTGTAATATTTTTTAATAGTTTCCTCTAAATATATATATCAAATACAATGATCTCACTATATATGTAGATTATATATATTTTTAAGAGTACTTACAAATAAAGATTTAAATATAGTACATACATATGATATAATTTTAAAACTACTCCAAACATATTGGTGAAGTTGGACTAAATATATGATAAGGCTATAATCTTTTCTAACTCAAAACACAGTAACGCTTTATGCTTAAACCATTAAAAAAGAAAATGTCATTGAATATGCCGTTAAATTTAAGGCGAGAGCAAAAATATTCAAAAAAGTAAATTACCACTTTATTTGGAACAAATTATAATAATTAAAACACAATATAAAACCATATGCATCATAACTTTTTATTTTGGAGCAGCATTGATGAAGTGTTACAAACATCAAAGACAAATTGGATAATTTTGATCTTTACTGATACTGGTAGTTAGGGAGATTTACTATTTCATCCAGATCGAACCAGATTTATGGTATTTATTAGTAATTACATAACTGTACATGTTTAATTTATTATTGTTATATCTATAAGCAAGTAATTGCTTATCTATTACTTCAAATTTTAATAATAAAAAAAGAAAACTTATATCTAAAGTGTCAGTTAAAAATATGATCGATAAGCTAATATTTAAATAAAGTTATGTGACATCGTTTCAATATTTAAAAATAATCTATTTATAAAATAAATCAAAGTGTGCCACTTTATAGTCTCACAAGGAAGATAAAAAATTCTTTAATATTGGTTAATTATTTTCTATAAGAATGGAAGGGTGTTGATAAACAGACTTAGGTCTTATATGGGCTGTGTAGTCACGGATAAATAATTTCCAATTACTAAAAAATATTTAGCTATTAGAAGTTTTACTACTCTTCGTTAGTTTTAAATCTCTAGGATAATCCATTTGTTAAATTAAAAACTTACCGTAAGTTTTAAACTGCGTATACCCAAATATATGCCAGTTTTAAAAATCCATGATGCAGAGAAACGTATTTTATCGACATAAGCTCTATAAAATCAAAACAAAATATCACAATTTAATATAAATACTTAATATTGAATTATGATTACTTACTCTGCATTTCCATCCCCAGCTAGATTAACAATATAAGCCAATGATCCTTTAGCTGTGTAAATTGATTTGAACGCAGTTAAAGGCATAGTAAAATCAATAGTCGATCGTCTTAATGGCACAGTCGTTATTTTAAAATCATTTATAATAAAATCTGAAAGCCCTGTCAAACGGAAATTAGTTACCGAACCCTTGAAACTGAAAAGCTACCGTTTGAATATTTACTCAATTAGAAAAATATTGATATACTTACTCAATTACGTATTCATTGTTCATTTGATATTCTGCATGCGATATTTGGAAAGGATCTAAAGCTGGTAGGCCAAATTTCGGGATTGGATGACACATACGTAATCTTAACTCCTCCAGAAAATCTAAAACTGCCGATTCTCCAATGGCATTAGTTAAGGATATTGTAGATACAATAATTAGGAAGAAGCTGTAATAGTTGATTTGTTTCATTTTTTTGCCTATTGATTTTATTATTTTATTCTATTTCACTCAATGCGAAGCACGCTACTAAATGTCTATTACCGCTTCTGTTGCTTTTTAATATTTGTGAAAATTATTTTAAATAACTGCGACAAAAGAGATTAAAGTAATGTAATCTTTGCGATCTTATCGTAAAAATATTTTTTCGTTTGCATAAAGTAATCATTGTTTTGCAGACCATTTTTTTTGACCTGAAGTAGTAATCTTAGTGCTATATATGGATTAACTATAGTAGATTATTGAATTCAAAAGTGAAGCGATTATCGTTAGGTGTAATAAGATAAATAAAATATTTAAATGGTTAAGTAAAATTCCTAATAATAACTTTTGTCCTTTGTAAAAAATAATTGCGAATAATAACAGAACTCTTAGTGTCCTTTCTTTGTAAAACAATGCATACCGATACTCTAGTAGTTCGAGTATATTCAAATTCGAACATTTGGAACGAACGTCTCAAAACTTCGAGCTGGTCGTATGTCGAAATTGCTTCATATGGCAAGCTTTTTTGTTTTGCAACTAATTTCATTTCACATTGCGCTATGTAATATCTATTAACTAGTTAACCAGAAACTTGCATGAATCTGTTCCAATTGATCGTATGATAGACGCTGTCTAAACGCAACTCATATCTGCACACTAGCAGCATACACCTGAAGAGCAACTATTCGCACAGTTTGATACAGTGTACTCTGATGTTTCATAAAAGACAACGAGTGGATGGTTGTCATTGATGCTATACAATATTTTCTGTGTTTTATATGTTTGCTATATATTTGCTATAAATAATGTATTTAGAAAGTGATGAGTACAATACATTAAAAATACAATATTCATAAAATTTTTTAGGATAATATTTGCATAAATTTTAATGTATGTTACGACACGTTTCTAAAAAACTAATTTGTACCATAGAATAGTTAACAACATGAATTAAATCTTCAGAAATGATTTCATTAGGTCGCAATAAAAAATGAATACTTAAATTTCTTCAAAAATCATTAAATTATATATTTAAAGGCATTATTTTTCACGTTAATATTAAATAATAAGTATTGATGCAGACTTTGAACGTCGGACTCCATTTTTTAATTAATGTAGTAAAAATAAATAATATAGATGTCACCTGTTCTGCACAGGTCATTTGCATTACAAATTATGAAAGAGGAAATTTATATAAGATTTATTCTATATAAGAACCATTACAAAACCAACTAACTATCTGTTAACAAGCATTAATTAACGAGCGAAAAGACATGCCATCACACGATTCGCAGTTGCTGTTGGTAAGAGAACACTCAAAAAAGTTGTTGGCAAATTAACGTGAACTATTCGCTTCACAACATTGTGCTCTACTATATAAAGATGTTGCTAAAAATTTTTGTAGTGGAAAGAAATTGAGTAATGTTTGTTTGGTATAATATCCTTATATAAATCTAGTAAATAACATGTTTTTACTCCTGACTGTTTGGTTTGATTGGAGAATAATTTTTTTATATTTTTTATATATATTGTATACATATATTTCTTTAAGTATGTATTTTACTTATAACTATTAATATTTTTATTCATATTTTGCAATATTATATTTAAAATAATCTTAGCATATTTAACATATAAGTAAAGAATTACAACTGATAATTATACTTTGAATCTTTTTTGAATTTTAGTTCAATAAATTTATTAAGTTAAGTTCAAGTAAATTATGTACAGTACGAAATGAAAGTTTGCTTTAACAAACACTGTTTTTTTATGAATATGAAAACACATTATAATAAAATTTGTGGTAAGTTTTTTATTTGAGATTCACTTTTAGTGCAGTGATCATGTTTTTATCAGAATTATCATAGTAGCAAGATAACCCTAAATTAACACCTGCTTTATATGACTTCACAAATGAAGTGTGGTGTGTTTCGATTTATGATATATATAAATGTCTACTAACACTACTACACAAATGTTTGATTACTCTAAAAGTATCCGAATGGGCAACAAAATTTAACAGATCGAGAGTAAATCTAGATTGAATCAAATTTACCAATCGAAAATGCCATTATAATGTATTCGTTACAATATTATGAATTGGTTTGTGTATATAATGAATTCACTTGTATACAGAATCAATTGCTTTGTTAATTATGAGTTCAACACAAAATTATCAAGAAAAAATTATTGTTTATTTCAATCAATATAAATAATAAATAAAATAATCAATAATAAATAATGTTTAGTTTGAGTACTTTGAAGAATAAAATTTGCTTAATTTATTATAATAGAGCTTGAAGACTCTATTATAATATATAATATATATTATATTTATATATATTATATATTATATTATAATCAGCATATAATTTCCTTGTGTGCAACTCTACCAATTCGATTTATATGTGCACTCTGCCTAAAAGATTTCTGAGCCAAAATATTGTAGTACAAAATGTGCTGAGTGGATATAAACAGAAGAACTAAGTCAGTGATTTTAGTAGCTTTTATTAAAAAAAAAAATTTAGTGGTTTTTCAAATAAATTGCAATTGATATGAAGGGAATAGTGCAACGTGTGTCAGCAGCAAAAGTGACAGGTAATTTTTTCTTTGCAATTTAATACTTCAAAGTGTAAATGAAGAATATATTTTATTTTGAAGAAAAGTTGGAGATGAACTTGTTAGTAGTATTGGACGTGGTTTGTGCGTTTTGATTGGAATAACGCACAACGATACGGAGGAAGATGTTGAATACTTGTAAGTATCAAATTAAATATCGTTGGGCAAATAAGAACAATTATAAAAAAATAATAAGTGTATTGATTTAATAATTACTTAAAAATGCCGACATGTCTTCCATAAATGCGGATAAAATTTGTTACACGTTTAGAGTAATATTATAAGATGACAGGCTTATGAGTATAAATACTATTAAAGTTTGCCGTTCGTAAGACAAAAACAATTTTTTTTTATTTGTTTGGGACTCAAGCCAGTGTTTTGAGGCTTTTCCATGAAATTTCTATCTAAATTTGTTCCCCATCAAGTGAAGAAAAAATTTTGTTACTCTTCAAAATTATTTTGGTGTCTATCAACGTTGGTAGACAATTTGAACTCGAACGATACGAAGATGATGGTGCCTGGATAATTTAAGGTAGATACCCACTTTTACTTTAAAGCCGTGTTTGGCACAAAAAATGTTCTTAGTAATGCAAATTCTAATCAGATAAGAAATATGTTAAATCATAACCAGGACGTAAATGAGAGAACAGCTGCTTAAAATCGGATGTTTTTGTGATAACCTTCCGCTTTTGCTAATGTTGAATATAAGAAGAAAATGGCCATCGAGTCTCAAGCCTATATACTTTTAGAACCCTCTAAATCACCTGCTTGAATGTGCAGCATCGTGTTAGAATACCAACGCAGAAAAACATAAATGTTATGATGTAATTCATTTTCGAATAAATTTTATGATTACCAAAAAACATGATTTTCGCTAGGATTGGCTTTAAAATATTCACAATCATAAACTATTGCTAACACTTCATTTTTTATGACAGTAATTAAATTGTATATGAGTATGAGTACCATGTATACTCCAATTTTGATGTACTGAATACAAATTTTAAAAATAAGTTTATATTTTTATTTATATTACTCGGACGTTTCCTTTTTCGGCGTTGGCTGTATACTGATTTATATCTATGTACGTACCAATGCTATTCCTGTGGTACCACAATGGGTCATCATTTCAGCTTAAGTGAGCTTTACCTACCTACCCTATGGCTCGGAAATATTTATTTGAAGTGAGAGAGAAACGTGAAATATATATATATATATATATATATATATATATATATATATATTTCACCAAAAGCTACGTCAATTCATGCTTTTTTTAATCTGTTGCAGCGATGTGAGATACCCATAATTTTTTATATATATGTGTAAGAAGCAGACACTCGATAAAATACTATTGAACACTAAATAATCATAATAATCCGACACGACAAAACGGATGTTATTGAAACACTAAAAGGTCTTCTCGTTTTAAACCCTCTTTTAAGTTAAACTGTAATTAATGTTTTTTAATTCATTGGAATTGAAAATTTTCTTCTAATTTTTGCAGATATGAATAAATTAATTTATTTTCTTTATTGTATTTAAACTATTAAACACAAAAATTACAATTTTTCATTTAATATATATTTAATAAATAAATAAATGTGAATGTGTATTCAATTTATTTGTAGAGTGCGCAAACTTTTATCTCTACGAATATTCGAGGATACATCTGGGAAACGATGGCAAAAGAGTGTCAAAGATGAAAAACTCGATATTCTTTGCGTCTCCCAATTTACGCTATACCATAGATTAAAGGGAAACAAGCCAGATTTTCATATGGCAATGCAAGGTGAATCAGCACAAAATCTATATAGTACGTTTATGCAGCGTCTGGGAAAAGAATATGATCCAAGCAAGATAAAAGGTAGTATTATTTATAACTTTGTATAGCATTGACAGTATAATTTTGTTGTATAGATGGAAAATTTGGAGCATATATGCAAGTACATATACAAAATGATGGTCCAGTCACTATCGAATTGGAGTCTCCCGTAAAGAAATCAAAGGAAAATAAAGAAGAAAGTTAGTTATTTTTGAACACTAAAAAAAAAAGAATAAACTATGAGTTTATAACAATCTGTGTGATTTAATTCGAACGCTTTTATTGTAAAAATGCTAGGACAAGATGTCAGCAGAGCTATATTAAAAACAAAAAAAAAACGAGTTTTTTGAGAAGTGTGTTACAAAGACACATAATATACAAAAATATTACTTTGTTACAAATATTTTACTATTATGCTGAGGCTAGTTGAGTCAGTGTTAACTGTAATTACATACATAACAATTATTTAAAAGTAAATCAAATTTTTTTTATCTTATATATATATGGATTGTACAATAGCAAATGATCTCAAACTTTTAGCTTTTAGTCTGCAAGCACAAGTGTACTTGAAAATCGCAATGGCCAATAATCGGGCAAAGTTCAAATAATACTTGAAGGACTAATGTATGTAAATACACTTTCAATTATAAATTTTTTGTAAATTCTAATGGTGAACATATAGGACAATAAAAATTATCTCAATTGTAATTGTTGGTACTTTGATTTTATAATTCTATAAGTTTTATGCCTGATAGTCAGGCTAGTGTATATTTGAATGTTGATTAATATACAACTGGAAAGTGAATATTTTTAGTTTAACATTGTATGGGAAAGAACCCTCATATACAAAAGAACTAACATTGATGGGCCAACAAGATTTACACCCCGGAATCACTAGTCTGCACAGACGTCTAAGTCTCGTTACTGCACCCATCAAGGACCCATACAGTCTATTGTGTGGTCTACGACATGTATAATGTTTGTAGTGACTTTAAAAACCCGATGTTAAAGATTTAAATAATAATTTGAAACATACCTTTAGCAGTAGCAATTGCAACATTAATTTTTGTTAGAAATTGTATCTATCATAATTTTAAATAAAAATCACTACAGATATATTTTGTAATAATGGTTTATTTGTGAATATGATGTATCCGGAATGATCTGGATAACTTGATGGCTTAGAATGGCAATTTTTTTATTGGAGTTTTATGTATATCAATGGTGGTAACAATGAAGCAATGATTATTTGTAATTTTATAAAAGTCTGGCTTTTGTAACGTTGTTCTATCTAGAGGATTACAAATTAAACGTTCGCGGAAGAGGCTCTTATATAAGTCGAAACCCTCAGCCTCTCAAATCCGCCTCTGCGCTTGGTTTCATTAACGACATAATCATGCGATATTATTCGATTGTCTGATTGCTACCAAATGAGACATTAATTTGTTTGTCTGAAAAAGTCTTGTTTGACTTTCGTTCAAACAACTCGTCAATTGAAGATCGTCCACTTCTTTAGGGTTATTGAAGTTGTTAAATATTATATTATATTATTATGTATAAATAATTTGTTTGTATTATTTTGTATGAATAATTTGTTGTAATAATTTCATTTCAAATATATTTTGTTGTAAAAAATAATTTTGTCAATGCAATGCCCAAAAACACGTTATACGCTTTGTTTGCTCATGAAAACAAAAGCGTCAAATTTCGTCTACAAGAAAATGCACTCTTGCAGTTTGTAACAAGTTCATTGTTTGGCATGCATGGTCAAGGTTATTTTAGTTCATTTATTTATTGTAAATTGATTATTAATTTTAAATAAAAGGCACAATTGTTGACAGTTCAATTGATGCGAAGCCACATTCGTTATTAATTCATTGCTTTATTTATCGCTTTGTAAATTTAGTTCAAGTGCTAAATTTACGTCACATAAGCGCCTATTCACTGGATTTAAGTGTTCAGTGACTAGGATAATTAGGACAATCGTAGAAATCTCTGGGTTCAAGTACTCAGTGGTTTTCTTGTTTAAATAGAATCAATATAAGTACTGGATTCAAGTGTTCAGTGCTTGCAAATAGTTGATTCCAACGTTGATCACACATTTTGATTTGATCGTACAGAAGTAACGACACATATATAAAATGTTTTATAAAAATAATTAACTTATATATATGTGATGCGATGTAGTGGAGGAAGATAAAGGAATGTTTAAGACACGCGTGGAGTTTACCAAAATAAGGTTGAGACCCATACAAGTTTTTTAAATAAAATATTTAAAGTGAGATGATTAAAACGCAGTCAATTTAATTTTAAGTTTATTTTATGAAATTAAACAAATTTATGTTTAGATTTTACATAAGTATGGGTAACATGTGTATGAAATTCATTTTATGTGTGTGTATACAAATTATATATTTGCTGAATATAATATAAAAATTATAATTTTAGAAGATATTATAAAATTAAATTATTCTGTAAGTTTCTAAATGTCGCACTAATTAATTATTATGCAACGAACATTTTAATTTACATTCGCTAGTATGAATGATTTTTTTTTTTAAATATAATATAATATAAAATATATGTTTAGATTAATATAAATATTAAATAAAATGAATCGATGCAGAAATTGTGATTAAAATAATTTTATGAATAATATTGATGCAAGCTTATTAGAGCTTATTAGATTTTTTTTGGAATTTTTAATATTTAAATATATTTTATAAGGAATATGATTTCATTTTGGTGACTGCTATTGTTTCGTATGTATTTCTTTTAAAATGTTTAACTCGTTTAAAATAATTTTTAAATGATTTTAGCAAATAAATTTAATCCAATTGGAAAGTATTGATTTTAAATAAATAAAAAAATTTTGCGCAAAACTTTTATAGTTTCTGAAATTTTGAGCCTTTTTAAATTTTTAAAAATATTTTAGCATATTCAAAATGAGTTACATAAAAAGAGCATCAGTCGAGTTAAATATATAATTTCTCTTATTAATTTTAATTAATAATTAAAACATTTTGAGGTTAAAATTAAATTACATAAAAATTAAATTTTATAAATAAATTTAACGTTTCATAATTGGATCGATCTTCAAAAATGTGGATTTATGCCTGCTGTACATAAAATTCATTTTTTCCATATATATTTTTTTTCGATTACTCAAAATATAACTTTATAGTTTAGTATTTTTGTGACGGTTTAGTGGATTTAGTTCTTCTTAGAAATGTAATGAGCTAATGTCGTATTTTCGGCTTGTTTATTCCTCCTCTGCTGATTTTGCTTTTGATTGTTGGTATTATTATGTCATTGTTTGTTTTTAAAAAATAATTTTGTTTCCTTCATTGGTGGAAGAAAAAACGCTTGCGCGCAATTTTTTTATTTTTTGTTTTTGCACTGTGATTTTTACCAGAGTCCGGATGAAAAACCACCTGGAGGAATACGATTTTTGTTGATCACTTCCCGTGCACCATTAAGACTCGGTGTTCCATCAAGAGATGGTTTATTGTATCCTTCACCAGTAACTGGGTTACCATCTGTGAAAAAAAAAACAAGTAAATAAAATATTTTCTAATTATTTTAAGTAAGGTTTTATGATTAGATATAGAGAAAAGGATAAAAATTGGATATGGGACTTTATGCGCCTGTAAAGAATACATTATGATTGAAATCAATGTATTTGTTTAAATACAGATAAAAAGATAAGTTGGTAAGAAATATTTTATTGTCGTTATTTTAAAAATATTGTCGATCATGAGTTCAGAGTTTCTACAAGTTATTTCTAACGTTTCTTTTTCATTTGAATGGTATTATGTGATTAAAAAGTCTTATAACACAAATCGATATACTTAATTAAGAATCTAACTTAATTTACTTGCAGAACTAACACAAATATTATATATACAACTACTATATGCAGTAGGTTGATGCTCGCTCCGGAGTTTCTGATTAATGACGTATATGTTGTCATATGTTGTTATGGGCAATCACATAAATAAATACATATAAGTCTATTCTAACCTCGACGACACTTTGGTGTTACTGGTTTTAAGCCTCCAACGCCATCACCATCCAACCCCATACCAGTGATTGGATTACGTGAAGATGATCTCTCATCTTCATTGCACGGTTTTTGGGGTTCTTGTATTATCTTTGGCGGAGACATATTTATTAGTGAATTGGGATTATCAGTGTTGCATCCAGTCTCATTATTTGTTTGTGATGCAGCATCCCCGGGACCACACACAGATATTGACGGTTGAATAACTTTATGTGTAGTTTCTGTTCCGCTTTTATCTGTTTTTTCAGGTATAACATCTTTTTCATTTATTGTTTGACTATCTTCTTTACAAGGAAAATCAATATCAAGTGGTTTGGGTGGCTCTGGTTCTGAACTCACCTCCGGTGGTGTAACTGGACAGGCTAGATCGGGAATAATGAGGGGTTTTGCAATGGCTTGGGTTGGTTCTTGATCTAGGAGGTGAAGAGGGAAAAGGATAAATAGGATTTAAGAATAATACTACAGATTTTGAACTTGCTTTACTTACTAATCATTTTGCGAAATGCTTTAATTGTGCCAGTTGAAAAGCAATTGCAGCGTGCAAATGAAATTAAAATGCCGAATATCAGAGTAGAGATTCTTTAATTTATTATTATATTTTAATTTCAATTTCAGAACTGGTGTAAACAGACTTGAAAAATTCTGTACTATTTAATATTTCTTATTCATTTTTTTTTTTAATATTTATTGTTGTTCTAAAATTTAAACGCAAATGTTGCTAAGGTTTTTTTTAGGAATATAAAAATATTTTATAATTGTTTTATAACTTATTTAAGAATGAATTTAAAAACTATAATACTAGATCGAATGATATTATAAAAATAAATAATAATTCTAATAATAGTGGAAAATTTGAATTCTTATTTCTTAGATGTAGCGTTTATTTTGTAAGAAAATGTATACATTTTTTTTTAAATAATTCACTTTTTGGGTTTTTCTTTTAAAATAATGATAATTTTTTTAGTCATCATTTCCCATTTAAAGCTACTAAAGGTATTTCAAAATTCCAGAAAACTATTTGCGAAAAGTAGATACTAATACTTGTCACAAACCATTTTAAGACTATTTAAATTTTATTAAATGTTATCAGGGCAGTGTTGTAGAGATCGGAAATCAAGTTAAATTGATGGTTTAATATCAGGACCGTATGATAAATATATCACTAGCAAAGGTCTCTCAAATTTTACCAGGTCGTTTAATTTAAATGGGCTAGCGTCTATATTATCGAACACCAGACCTTTCTTTTCATCGAATCCGGTTTTTTTTCTAAATTCTTGGGTAAATGACAACTGGCAGTAGAGATTCAAATTAATTTTCACATTTAAGTTTGCAGAAGGATAACAGAAATTGTTTGTGAAACTGTATTTTCATCAATAAAGGTTTTAACATAGCTAGAGACAGTAGCAGTTTACATTCCATTGAAACTTTCGTGTTTCGATCAATGGTTAATGCAATTTTAAGTGTCTAACGTTTTGAGAATATATGAGAATATATGAGAATGCACACATATTCCATTTTAAATGACTTGTTTATATTTTATTACATTGTTTTATTGAGCTCTTTGAATTTAATAGGAGAACAAGTTTATTTATTAATAGTGAATATAAGTTGATTTCATTCCGTTGAATTTGATAAGTTTGACAGTTCCCATTGAAGTTTTGAATGAATCTACGTTTGGAGAAGTATCTACTACTAAAGTGACTGTATAATCACCAAAGTTTCCATAAACAACTCTTTTATTATACATTTTGATTTAATCACAGTTACAAGATTATGATTAACTTTGGTTATGTCGAGAACTAGGTGACTGGTATTATGTTTTTTTGCTAGGATTAATTTTGATATTGTCGAGAACAAGGTGACTGGTGTTATGTTTTTTGCTAGAATTAATTTTGATATTATTTTTATTGATTTCCTTAAGTCAGTAAGCAGCTTGCATATACAAAGTGAAAAACATTTAAAGGTACTTATTTGTTTTAGTGTAATAAAAATCTCCTTACATAATTTATAAAATGCTTTGATCATAACTTTGAACAGTTAAAACGTGTTATCGATATTATATAATAATTATTGCCAAATATAAGTCGGTAAGCCAGCTTATATAAAGTAATAACCTTTTGCAGCTGCTAATATAATATTGAACGTAGTTCAATTAAAGTCTCTTTAGATAAAATATTTCATGCAGTTTAGGATAAACTTGCCAATAAATACTATTAAAAGTGTAATTCTTTAAGGTGAAGGAAAAGTACCATTTCAAGGGCACGACAAAAGTTCAAGAATAAGAAAGAACAGGGTACAAGCTCCCATTTGAGCAGACCACCGCGACCATGATTGATCTTTTGTGCCACAACAGACCCTAACTGAACAAAAGATATTCCGCCTTTCGAATGAAGGCCAAAATGTCGGTTGTTGAGGACCTCCTAATGTCGGAAGGTGCTAGCAATTCCCGACCCAGTGATCTCCTCCTGGCCCAGATCAAAGCTGGGCTGGACAGAACAAAAGTTCAATGTCTAAAGACATTATTTATTAAGTGTGTACTACATTTATTTCAGCTGGTCTACCATATTAATTTTCTTTATTCTTATTTTATCTAACCGTATTGGGAATTTACTTAAATCTTAATAACTATAGACAAATAAAAATACGGATATTTTAAATTATATTTAAATTGGAATCACTATATAAATGAAATGCATAAGCAATAAAGAAAAGTATAACAAATAAGTTTTATAATTATAACATTTCTAAAATCAAATATTAACAAAAAAAACATATTTAATAAATTTTATGGGTGCGTTTTGATTGAAAACAAAATGAGCAATTTATTCCGGAAGCGATATGGTAAATATACATATAATATTTTGTGTAAACATTTGAGCTGTGTAAAAAACATATTAAGCATATACAAAACAGAAGCTATAGTTTTATTTACCACATATGGTATAGGTATATGTACAGTATGGCCTCGATTAATGCAACCCCCAAATATCGCAACTCCTCGGTTATTGCAAACTTTTAAATTTTCCCTGTATTTTCCTCTTTGCATTCTTAATATTTTATTTGTCACTTATGTGTATTTATTTGGTCTCCTGTACTCAATCATAGGAATTTGCGAACACACTCTCGCTGCATAAGAATATTATGATATCATGAAAATATTTCAGATGGATTATCTATGGATAATGTCTCTCTTGCTGAACAATTTGACATCGATTCAGACTCTGAAACTGAGACCATGTAATTACACTTAAAATCAAAAATGGCGTGGCAATATATGCACTTAACACATGTATACAATGGGCTGAGGAAAATTCCATACCTCTTACAAAATTTGTAATACTTAATGATCTAAAAAATGAAGCATTTACAATGAATCTTAATTGCAATAAAAAGCAAGTTGAAATAACAAGTTATTATCATAAAGTATGATTGCAAATATGTTGTTATATATAAAAATAAGTAATCATATTATTTTCTAATAAACTTTGTTTTAATGTCTCTGTATTTGATTTAAAAATTTTATATGCACTTAATAAACTAAACTCGATTATTGCGACAGCCTCGATTATTGCAACACCCTCGCGTTCTATTAGTTGCATTAACCCATGTCATACTGTATATTGAAGCTCAATAATTCTCACCTAGTTATAAGAAGAGTAAACTTTAATGTAACTTCACTTCATATAAAACTTTTTTAAGAACTTATTTTTTAAAATCAAACAGTGGACTTTCCTACTACTATATAGACAAAACAAATGCATACATCTTCATTACTAACCTATTTTGGAGAAACCATTCATCTTTAAGTTTTCTGTGGAAGATGACACCGATGATGAAGCAGATGAAACAGAACCAGCTTTACCATTAACGTGATGATTCAGTCCGTTACCATTGACTAATATTTGTTGTGCTGCTTTCTTGTTTCCACCAAATGGAATGTTGCTTTTTAAGTGATTCTTTGCAGGCGTCATCGGACGTTCGGGTTCACCAAAGAGACGAGCGTAAGAGTCTACATTTTTTTGACCACGTCTTGGTTGATCGCCTAAAAGTTTAAAAAAGTTTTGTTTGTTTTTTTGGAGGTTAATTAAAAATTTCAAATTATAAAAAACAAAAAATTAAATAAAAATAATTATTTTTATGTTATATTTGTGTGTGTGCTTTATGCTTAAGTTTGTGAAAATAGTGATTAATAAACGTAAAATAATTTGCGATTGTGATTGTTTTTTTGTATTGATTGGGAAATTAAAATAATAGGTTTTGTTTTAATATAATTAAAAGAATATTTTGCAATTTTTTGTTATTGAACTATATAAAAATTAAGAATTTGAAAAACTAAACAAAATAAACTCTATACGTGAGTTAGTTTAATTTTATGCCAAATAAGTTATGCTAAAGCAGATTGATTAGGTCTTAGATCTTAAATTATTGGTAAGTGCATAAAACAAATGTCATCATGAAGTAAAAAATGTTTATTTACAAGTTTCAGCAACAACAAAACGCCGCACATTTTACAACTTAAATGACATGCGCAACTTACAAAACATTTTTTAAAAATGCAGATATTAAATCCAAATGCAGATACAAACTCCAAACGCGGTAATGGTAATATTCATATAATTGCTATCATTACTTGCTTCACTTTTCCGCAAATCTTTCAAGATTCGACTCAGAAATAATATCTTATCTACTAAAGAATTTACTTTGCTTCCCGTTGCAATTTGCTTAAACTCTATTAGGCAGAGAAGACAGACAACAACAAGAGGTTTTCGTCGAAGCTGCTTTACACAAATGATAGTGCTGCATATTTGTATACCCGTGAAGATATTATTTAGATATGTAGATAGATGTGTTTATTTTATGTTTACATATTCGTTAAAACTGGTTGGTAAATAAAGTAATTAAAAAGAAAGCTTTCACTGTTGAATTCTGAACATAATAACGCGCGCGACCACTATACTCCATACATCTAATATAAATCAGCTCTTAAACCCCACATACATTCGCTACATTTATGAAGTTAGTTTGTACATATCAGATAGGTATAAATATCAACGTGGCTTTCATCTAATAAGAACACCATAAGATTCTAGGAGAGATAGCAGAGCAATGAGTATACTTGTGTATACAGATGCAAACCTTACATTATACAAAAAGCTAAAAGTGTTAGAAAATAAACTAAAAAAAAGATATATAAATTAAGTTTAATACTCGTATAAATTTTACATAAATATTTAGAAGTGGAAAAGTGGAAGTTATATTTAATATATCAAGACTATAATCAAAATAAATAAAGATGTAAAGAAGTTCGTTAGCTATTCTTCTTTGAATTGACAACTTGCTTCAGTTTTAAAAGTCTTTTATTAGACGATCGTTTCATTTTAAAAATCATAATTAAGTTTTAAAATAACAAGCTTCTCTAACAAAAACTTCTGTCGGATTTGAGAGTTTATGTGTCAGCTATATCTAATTCTCTCATATAAACGGAGAAAACTCATATTCGATTGTTCAGTTTATATGATCGCTTTAAGATATAATGGTTCGATTTTGGCTAATCCAGCAAGTATGTCATTAGAAAAGCTAACTAATTAAAAGTGTAGTTGGGGATGAAACCGACAGATTAACAAAAATAAGATAACTTAGCTTGTCGAGCTGATCAAGTTACATAAAGTATATTGGGCCGATGAAGCCGTTTCCAACATCTTGACAAACCTAATATTGCCTTTTTACACTATTTTGTGTAAATGGTATTAAAATATACAATATTGGTTCTATGAGTGATATTTTGTAAAAGTAAATTTTGTAGCCACTCATAATTTACGACTTAGTACTGACCAGTCGAAATTTCAACGTTAATAAAGATTTGAGGTAAATAGGTTTTCTCTAAAAAAAAAAGAAACCACATGCGATGCCTAGAGTATTAACAGTATAAGACAATGATTTCAGGAATTGTAACGGTGTTTTACCGCTAACCAAAAACAAAAAAAAAGTAATGTGTCTTAGTCAAAACGAGGAAACTACTCTAACCGTTATAAAAACAATACACATAATTAGTTCTAGGAGGTTGCGAGTTTAAATATCGTATCCAATCTTCATCGAGAACTAAGTGGTGCTCATAATTTTAGTTCATGCCTTGCTGTGCACAAAGAACTTGAACTAAGTGGTGTTCCATAAAAACAAGGAAATTCAGATTTACAAATGTTGATCATAACAGCAAAAGGAGTTTCCATGTTCGCGAAAAAGACGAGCGCAGGAGGTTTCAAACGAGAGAACTGCACGCAGTTTAACAAAAACTATTGGTTTTAGTAGCGGCCGGGTTCATGTTTTATAGCAATCTATTATCGACGATCAACTGTTTATAAGCTTATTTCTTAATAAATAAAATTCAAATAATATAACAAATATTTCTTGAATTATGTTGAATTCAAAGAAACTGATGTAGATAAGCAAGAAATCTCTATACCAACGTCTAAAGAAAAGTCTGACTGAAGTTCTTTATAATATTGTATGAAATGATTTTGCAATAATAAATTAAATTAATTAATTAATTTTTAAAGGGTGTATTGTATTTAAATTGCAAATTAAAAACAAGAATATATAAAACTATAATTTCAATTGCAATACCAATGAAATAGAATCTGTGAGCTCCTTGTCGAACTGCAAAGATAAAAAAAGAAAGAGAAAAAGAAAATAATTCAAATTGAATTTTCTTTTCTTTTCTTATATAAACTATAGCAAATTAAAAACATCTTATATCAAAAATATATTTACAAGACCTTGAAGGCTTTGCCTTTAAATTTATAGTAATTTTATAATAATAAAAAGCTTGAAGCTATAAGACATATATTTACAATTGATAGAACTTGTTTTTATATTTACCAGTATTTTTCACAGCATTTTTCTCGCAAGAGAATATGTTCGATTGCATGTGATTCTTCACTGAACGCGGTGTTTGAGGCATTTCAGAGGCGAAAATATCACTTGATCCACCACCCGGAGGTCTCAAAACTCTGAAATGATAAAAAAAGCAATTTTAAAAAATAATTTTTAAACAAAAAAATTTAGTTTATATATGTTATATATATTTGTCATTAAATTGAATATTAATGTAGAAAATGAAAATGGAATTTCTTTTTTTGAATCCATGCTGATCAATTCGGGAATTATGCACAATTACGTTCTTAGAGCATACATTGCAATTAAGTTCTTAACATCCTTTATTTTTACTAAATGGTTACTTTTCACGCATAAACTTCACGTCTATTGCTAATGTAAGCCGAACTGCTGATTTACTGCATATGATGTAATTAATCTGTTCTATTGTATTTCCATCATACAAATTTTAACTCAATTGATTTTTGTTAACAATTAAAGCTACCACATTTCAAACAAATAAGAAATGGTAGGTGACCCTTCCGCTACCAATAAACTACGACGCTGTTTATTGAGATTTCAGAAGAATAAACTAAATTGAAAGGTCACCATTAATGGACGACCAGTAGAGATCAACAATTTTATTTCTAGAACTGGTTTAAATACTCTGGTTTTACTAAAGCAGTGCATACTTTGGCAAAACGAACTAAGAACAACACAATAATATAGAGTTCAGAAATAACCATTTGGTGGGACTCCCAGATAGTATGACTTCACATAAGAGGATTTAAAGTCATAGTTGTATTCGGCCACGAGAACAAAGATTTGTGTATTGAATCTCAACATTTAGAACGTTTTGAAAAATTGGCTTTAATTCCTGAAACGTTCTCATTGAGGTCACATGCCTGAATTAATTTTTCATGATTAATCTTAAGCAATTATTTATCGAATAAAAAAACATTTAGCTCATTTTCTCAACTTATAACTGTTATATTTCAATTTTAATTTTAATCAGTTTTAGGAAAAACAACCGATGTATACATATATGCATACTTACACATATGAAAGGTTGAAAAAATTTAGCTAAATATCATGCAGCGTAATTTCTCAATCACCTAATTGTCTTGAATGAAATCATTTAATGGTCTAAATGACTTTGAATTTGTAATTGACTAAGATTTTTTTCACGGCTCTGTAAATTTTATTCAGAATTAATAATCTTCTTCATGTTCCAGTATCAATTCAACATAGATACAGAAATAAGAAAAAAAAAAATTAAAAAGGTAAAAATATATTTCAAACCAAGCTGAAAACTTACTTCTTCAACAAAATGTAATTAAGTATAGAACAGAAGAATGGAACATAAGAAAAAATATGGCTTAAATCTCTCTTGTTGGTGGTGTTGAATTTGAGATTTTTGATGTTACTGGTGTTGGTGCTGGCAAAGATTGCAGTTGCACTTCTTACAGCGAACAGTAGAAGGGGAATGTGCGCAGTAACTCCAAACTGCATGAAATACGATTTTACTAACTTCTAATTTTGAAATAATTCCCTTTTGCTTTAAAGTAAATTTTATGGTTTTATGCAATTATGCAACAGTGCGAGACCACAAAGACAAACTTATAAGTAACCAACCAACACCGAAGCAGATGGGTAATTAGGTTTGTAATTGAATAATAATCTATCTTTAAAGAAAATCTTACTGAAAGTTTTAGCACAAAATGATAAAATATAATTAAAAATTTAATTTCTTAAACAAGAGTAAATCACCAACCGTTTAAAATAAATCCATAATAATTGTTGTAGATGTGGTAGTAAACTTTTAATTATAAATATCTGTATAGGTAAATCTTCAACATGCTAGTATTACTTAACCATCATTCTGTAAGTCCTGAGAGTGATAATCAAACAATGACACTTATTTATACTGTATAAATTTAATTTTTAGAAAGAACCAATTGCAAAATTGTAGTAGACAGACAGTTTACTTTTGTAAACACTATTTTTTAGAAATATTTCTTTATGTGAAAAGTGTATTTAATAAGATCATTTGATCAAGAACTACTATGTGTTGATGATGCCGAGTATTGTTTGGACCTTTTTAGGCATAATAAAAATACATATTTCTTTCGTTATGTAAGAGTGGATAAAACCTGGATCGACCGCTATACGGTAAAAATAAAAACGTCAGTTGACAAGACAATGGGTGATACCTGCTCATAATTGTACAGGAATTTGTTACACGTATTAGATGATTAACTGAAAAGATTTATTACAAATTTTAGTAAATGAGTTTACTATTTAATGGTTCAAAGAGAACAACTAATTAAAATATATAAAAAAGAGATTTTGGAAAAAAATATTTAAGAAAACGTTAGTTTAAGTTAGGTGAAGGGTAGTACTTTGATGGAAAAAATTGTATAGGGATCGAAAAATAAATGTTATACATAAAAAATTGTATAAAAACACACATTGGGAAGCCTTTTTAAACAGGAAGTAGAAATGTATTTTGGATATCGTTTACGTTTTAAATATCAAATGTCATTATACCTTGTTTT
Source organism: Teleopsis dalmanni (assembly GCF_002237135.1). Taxonomy (NCBI): domain Eukaryota; kingdom Metazoa; phylum Arthropoda; class Insecta; order Diptera; family Diopsidae; genus Teleopsis; species Teleopsis dalmanni. The sequence goes on along the minus strand of NC_051847.1, from coordinate 159,759,902 downwards.
AAAAGTCTTCTTTTAATTTAAATATTACTTAGACATACAAACAAATATTGTAATGGCAATAATATGATATATATTATACAATGTATAACACAACAATAATTATGCTTCTAATTATTTCAACATAGTATAACACATCAGTCTTTCAACTTAGTAAAAAAATAATATTTATTTTGTAAAAGTCGTATTTATTTTTAATATAACTCAAGTCAATATTCATATCTATTACGACTTTTTTGTAGAATGATTTATCTTAGCCTGAAAGAAAGAGTTTCGTATATGGCTTTATTGTGACAGAAAAATGTTTTTCTAAAAGGATTCTTTTGGCATACAAACCGACAAATATGCAGGATGAAGTATAATTCATGGAATAAGTTCAATAAAATTATAACATCCGCCGCCGATAGTAAAAAGAGTAGAATGATATTGTTTGCATATGAATCATTTTTTAACAAAAAGGTAAAATCCACATTTTGCATATATAACACATACAATTGTGTATTACTTAAATCTCTATTTTAGCAGTTAAGGTCAGGCATGCACTCGTTCTATATATCACAACATAGGAGAAAGTGCGTAAATATACAGTCAAACTTCCATAACTTCTTTAACTTCGAGTTAAAGAATCTTTTTGTAATTTACTCATTAAATCTTGTTGCACTTTAGTTCGAGTTATGGAAGTTTGACTATATATATATTTTTAAATATTGAAGGATTTTGAGCGTTTAATGAAATCTATCTGTATACCAATTTTGATTTCGCCACTAAAATACTTTCAAACTGCTTGAACTTTTGAATTGATTTCTTGTTCAAAGAAAAGGAAAATATCATTTAAGAAGGGATCTATTTGAATATTCACAGATATATGGAGTGTTTAAGAAAAGTCTAATCGAAGTAAGCATGAAGCTTGAGTGATATACCAGTTTATAATTTATCAAACATCTTGCAACATTTTTAACATAAATAAAATATAATTTAAAAAAATAAAATATATTATGCCAACTGCCTATTTGTGAATTATATGGTAGAATAAAAGAATCTGGTGTATTGACTAAATTTAATTAAATAATCGCTAAAACTGTATAAGAAATAATAGAATTTTATTTATTCGTCTCGGCCGTTAAGCAAAGCAGCTTAAAACAATGCAATTAGCTTGGAAAATTTTAAAATTAGTGCCTTGACTCTAGGCGCAAATGTGCGCTTTAGACAATACTCTTCTTTTATACATCAACTAGCTTAGCTTAGAGTTTGATTATTTAGAATTATTTTAGAATTAGAACAGCTATGCTGCACTACATTTTTGTAATTTTTTACTCTATGCCAGTTCTTTATACTTTTCCACTATTGAAATTGCTGCATTTCCCAGTTCAAAGCATGATGCATGATGGCAGAATAAATAATTGGTTTCTGTTCTAATTTTGTTGCATGCAGAATAAATACCGTAAATAGCATTAAAAAAGCGCTACATACATCCAAGAATTAAGCCATCATTAATTATATTTGCAGAATTGTAGATAAATTCATAGAAGCATGGAAAGATTTGAATAAAAATAATTAATAAAGAAAATTATGATGGAAAATTTTAAATCACACAATATCTACTCTTATATTGGTGATCGTATACGAGTATCACAAGATTTTCATGATTTTTATTTAATTAAACTAAATTTGTAATTAAGTGATTTTTAAATTTGGGTTAGCTTGGGTTAGAGTACAAGTTGAAAAATTAATACTCTAGAAACTATAGTAAGTCCTTAAGATTTTTTAACTGTGTTGCGTATGCTATGGACATTGAAAAAGCAGAAGTGAAATAACTATGAGTTGTGGTAAAGAGATTTTTTAAACATGGAAACTATTTTTTAATTAGATTAATCTAATTAATTAGATAAGATTAAGAAAGAAAAAATTACTAAAAACTACTAACTTTTCTTTCAAACTTCATACTATTGCAAACTTTTTTAAATTTATGAAGATGAATTTTAAATATCATTGAATATAATTTTCTCTGTCGAGTAGCGCTTATATAAAATAACTGTTTGAAATGAACTTATACTGGCATTGGCTTTAACAATAAAAAACAAATTTGAAAATATTATTAAACAATTTAATTGCAGCAAGTTAATATTAAATAATAGATTTTGAATTACAACAATATTATTTGTAAAAATAAAATAAGTGTTTTTATTTTTTTTTACTATTTACTTTTTTATTTAAAATAGTTTTCTTCGTGATATTTGAGTTTATTATCTTATTTCCTTGACTTAAACCGATATGTGATTACTCTATTCAGTTATAATAGTTTAGCTGCATAACATAGGCCGTTTCCAATTGGTAAAAGAAGTTACTGATCTCAAAAACCAATTTATTGTTTACACTTCTGTACAGCAGAAGTCTGTTTAATATCCTCATAAGATTACAAGACTCTTCTGTTTATCTTTTAGGACCTTTTCATGTTTATGTTTTTAAGTGTATATAAAGAAAGAGATAGACAGAGAGAGTATTATCTACGTGTAGATTCTCTCTGTTACTTCTGGAGGAGTGTTATAAAAAGATGTAGCCATAAGCGAACGAAAATCGTAAATCGGATAAACTTAAAAGTACTACTTAAAAACTCTTGTAGATAGAAGCCTTAATCTAGAATTAGCTGCTCTTTAATTAATAACCTTATTAATAATTTGATGAGAATTAAAAATATTGATACTTGTACAATACATTTGATAAAAAAAGGTGAACAAATAACAGTTTGTATTAAATAAATTTAATCGAAAATATCTATAAAAATAATGTAATCCTATGTAATATGATGAAACATAGGATTACAAATTGATTTGAATTTCTACTAACGGTAATTAATGCAGTTTAAGCCAAAATATGAGAAAGAGCCATAATTAATCAAGAGAAAAGCGAAGTGTTTCAAATAACGTTAGATTATGGACTTTATTAATGACTTGGCAAAAATTAAATGACCGTGACTTGAAAATTTTAACGAATATTCTATATTGTTACCGTTGATATTGCACCGTTAATATTTTTTTGTAATGATCTTTACAAAATTTCCTTACCATTCGCCAAAAATTACTATTAAAAGTAATAAACAGTGAAAATGTTTTTACAAGAGTTCTTTCTTCAATATTTCTTTATATTTTTAGTGCTGTTGGATATTTTTAATTTTTGTGTCTGATACATAATATATGTCTATACGTATATTTAAGATAGTTTGAGTACTTGTTGCATGTGTAATTAAAGTGAATGATATTACTTTGTCACTAAAATGCATTCAATTTAGTAGAGCAATTTATATGCAGTGTGAATTTTTTAATATTCTAAGCAAAATCCTGATTTTGTATAAAAAATTAATATACGTTCAAGCCGAAAAATGATAAAAGGTTTAAAAAATAGTGCAATGTAGAAATTAAAGAAATAGTTTCAAAATATAATATAAAAATTTTTACTGAAAAAATTGATGGCTTAAAAAATAGTGGAATGTAGAAATTAATAAAATAGTTTCAAAAAATATATAAAAATTTTTACTGGTAAACGTTGAATAGTTTTTTCCCAGTTCAATATTATTATTAATCATTTTTTAACCAACTATAATCATTGTCAAATATTCGATTTATATTCATTAATAATTTCATATGTGAAGTATATTATTATAAAATAATAATGGATTTTTTAAATATATATTTAAAAAAAATGTGTATGCTTGAGTTCTTCATGAATATTTATTAATAGTAAAAAAAAAATTATCATTAAAACTTATAACATTTTTCAAAAGTTTTAATTTTGATTGCATGTAATGTTAATTAATGCAAGCTACTAATTAATAAATATTTTGTGTTCACATTAAGAAAAATATTATCTACATAAAAATTTGTTGATTGATGCTTATTTAACTTTTGATAAAAAGTCAGTTTTACAATTTGCTTTTTGATTAACAAACCAATCACTCAGTGGAACGAAATTCAATTTTTCGTTATACTAAACTTTAACTTCAGATGGATAGTAAATGGGAGTCATTTCCTCCAAAATGAAAAATAATTGAATTCATTGATTGATAGACAGGCCTGACCGGACAAAAGGTAAGTTTTAGTGAAAGTAAATTACAAAAAACAAAAAACTTCAAAAATAATATGCATGAAATAAAGTGCAATGAAATGTGAAAAAATCAGTAAACCGTATTTTAATTTTTTTGTTCGTTTTTTGTTTCGAAAATAAATAGACAACGACCACGAAAAAAAAATTTGTTTTCATGTTTAAATAAATTTTATGATTACTATTTGATTATTACAACAAATAAAAGAAAAACAATAAAAAAATATTTGATTCTAATAGAAACCATGATTTAACTAACAATCAACTAGTACCAAAAAAATTTGAATGTTAAAATAAAAAACTTATCAAGTTTAAAATAAATTAAGGTTCATAAAAAAATCGAACTATTTAAAAAAAAAACGGGGAACTATTGCAACACTGGCTGTGGTTGGCGCAGAACAGGTGCAATCTCAAACTTCAGTGATCCGTTGAAACCGAGCTATGGTCGAAGTGCATTAAATGCAACAGGTCTAATCTCGGTTACATTTTTCGTTTATTATAACTGTTGCCATGAGTTTTAAAGTATCTTTCACGCTGCGACTAAAAGGAACAAGTCATAAATCGTGGAAAGTATTAAAACTGCTAGTAATTTATGAAAAAATTATTATGCGCTTCATGACGTGAATATACTTTTTTTATATTTTTAAATTAGCTTTATTTAACCAAATGCATTTCTAAAGTTGGAAAGTATAGAACCTTCATATTGTTTTTGAAGTCTGTGAGAAAAGTTACATTATTATTATAAATTAATTACTTAATTAAGAAATAGGAGCATAAATTTCATTAATTTCTACCTTAGTGGTTAAAACTTGAAACTTGATTTTAATGTCAATATATCAGTAATGTCTATTTCTACTTTAATAGAAACTGTGCTATTTAATATAGGTTTCGAAAAGTTGTGAACTACAGCAATAAACAATTTTTTGTATAATTTTTTAATTAATTGAATTTTTGGTTGTTTCGAGTATTGCCAAATACCCATCAACATCGATCTTGGAAATTTATTCTAATTTTTTTTATTTGTAAAAATTTTTTTTTAAATTTCAAGTACCAAGTGTTAAACTCGCGCCCTGCCAAATTTGAAGCTCAGATTCAGCGTTAATTTGCCAACTGACTTGTATGTTCGAACTTGGAGTTTGTGTGTTAATTTGCTGTGAAAGTTCATTAACAAATTCACTTGCTGTGCTATATTTGAACGAAATCATAATTGAATTAATTTTAATTAATTATATTTTTATTTTTAATCGTTAAGTTTCAATTTAACTTGTTAAATAAAAATAATAATATATAAAAAATTTTTGTTGTTGCAGTTCACTACTTAATGAAACCTCTCGATTGGTTATATATTTGAAATATATGTACATTTTAAATATACATAATTTTTTTTTATTTCTTGTTTACATTACATCTTTCAATTGATTAGTCATATATTCAAATTTTCATGATGATTGTTTTGTATAATAACTAATTTGTAACTTTGAGCATTATTTCAGACTGTAAGCGATATTTTTTATTTTGTAATATAAACGTATCTATGGTTTTTTAGTCCCCAGATAGTGTTCAAGAGAACTCATGTATGTGACAGAACTAAACCGATTATGTCAAAAAATCACATGTTTTAACGATGACATCTCAGGCAACGGTTGATTCGGTCTTCTATTGTTTACATCTCAATTGTTTAAATAAAACAATCTAGGAAAAGCGACCAGTGTTCACTAACAGAACAGGAATTATGTTCCTCGCTAGGTCACATACAAATTTAATGACTCGAAACAAATTATCAGAACTTGGTTGGAAAGTTTTGAGGTATCTACTATATTGCCTGGATCTCGCACCTTCTGGGTGCAAGCTTATAAACAACCTTGTGTTATTCATGATAACACCAGATCACACACATCTTTAATGACTCGAAACAAATTAACAAAACTTGGTTGGAAAGTTTTGATGTATCCACTATATCGGTCGGACCTTGCACCGTTAGACTACCATATATTTGGGTGTTTACATAACTCTCCATTTTATTGCAGAATATTAGCCCACCGAAGAGCCAATGAGAATCACATGGTCAAGTTTTTTGCCGCTAAACCAAAAACAGTTCTGAAGCTATGAAATTATGAAGCTATCCGAAAAATGGAAGAGGTTATAAATAATAATGGTCAGCATATATTTCATTAAAATTGATTTTTAATAAAGAAAATTTTTGTTCAAAAATATATCAAAAACGGAATATATCACCCAGTAAAGTAAAATATGAAAGTATAAAAATATTATATTAAAGAATATTGTTTCTTTTTGAAGTCCAGATGAATCGATATATGAAATATATGCATGTGAAACTGGAATAAATTCACTTTTCAAGTATTTTACTTTTGCATTTGTTGTAATTAAAAATAAGCTACAATTATTTTAATATTTTAAACACCATTTAAAATATGTAATTATATTTTATAATGAAATAATAATAAAATTAATTGAGAAAATTAAAGTTTTAAATGAAATGAAACTTATTTCGTTTTCAGTGTAATAAATAATGAAGACGTTTTAATGAAAGTTTAATTCCTTTTTTTTATCTATTAAGATATTTAATATACATTATACGAACATTAATTAGTTTGGTAATTATTTTAAATTAGCAAGTGAAATTTATTTTTCATTTATTAATAAAATTTCAAGGTAAAACAGATTTTTTTTCGCTATAAACTAATTCACTACACTTTCTACAAATGTTTTTTTTTTTCACCAAAACAGTAAATGTTAAATTTGAGATTTCAATTAAAAAAAGTAGATATGTTTGTCTGTCTAAAGTTATCATTATCTCATCTAAATTAAATTTATTGCACATGTATTTGAAAAATCTCATATATACACAGGATGCGTTACAGTAGATATATTCGCCTGCATGAAACTATCTTTAACGTGACTAAAGAAAGGTTATTGCACTTCTACTTGCAAAATTATATATACAAATATATATATATATATATATATAATTGATCTTTTTCCAAAAAACGTTTATTATTATATTATATATCAGTTTTTATCACAATTTGGAAATTATGCAAAATCAAATTTAATTTTTTCAAAAAATCAAATTAAATGAACTTGAAATAAAATTGATCAAATTAAAAATCAAATAATGAATTAAATATCATTTCCTGACATTTTTTTTTATGTCTTCTCTAATATAATCTCGTTTTTTGTAGCGTTTTTGATTGGTAAATCTGCAGTCATTTTTTCAATCGAGATGCTCTTTTAATGCACTTTCAGTACAATTTTTAATTTCGAGTGGTAAATCTGTATAACACTCAAAATTAATTTAATTTAACACTCTAGATATTTTGCCAGAGTAGCAAGATTACCCTGAAATTAACAGCTGTTTGAAACTGTCATTGGAATCGATTCATGTATTTGTGCAAAATATAAATGTCTATTAACACGACTAAAAAATGTCAGATTACTCTAAAAGTGTTGATTGGACAGCAAAATTTGACAGAACATATTGTATACAACTAATATAAAATAATTGTTATGTGTTAGTATATAATAATTCAATAAAAAATTACAAACATAATTTGGCTTTTCAAAGGCGTTAATACCATTCAAACGTAGTATCGTTAAATATATATACGAAAACTTTTCAACTATATCTTTTTTAAGTAAAATTAAACGCTTGTATACATATATTTAAGAATACTTATATGTGTACAGTTATTTTACATGAGCAATACATTAAATATACAATGTTTAGTCGAATTGATTGGCGTGGATGCTTAAAAATACATTGTGCATAGTTTTATTCAAACATCTCAAAAATTGAGGGATTGGTTTGCAAATAAATAGACGAATATCACTTAATCAATTCATATTGTCGTGCTGATAAGAAGCAAGTCTGATTTATATAGTCTACAGCGTTTCCTTCGCTGTATCACATACAACTTGAGAAACTTAATATTCTTTTTGTACATAATACTGCGAAGAGTATAAAAAATAAAAACATTAGATATGCAAATGGCTTTCATTTACCAACAAATATCTTAAGATATATTAACAGATAAGTTATAAGTTGTGTTTGAGAAATGTATTAAACATGACAAAGACAACATTTACAGTACGAATCTTGACTATTAGTAGCACCAACGGATGCTGATGATTACTGCCTATTTTCCAGTTTGTTCAAATTAATCATAGTTGAAGATAGGTTTTGATCTAAGAGCAAGCTAAATGTTGTCTTATAGAATAGCGAAACAAATTTGAAATTAAAATTGAGAATTGCTGCAGCTCCAATTGTAATTCGTAATGCATTTACAATTTTTAGATGCATTTTTTTTATTATTTATACTGTCTGCTGTGACTGATATGTCGTTGAAACTATTATATTATATTATATGCAGATTATAAAAAAATTTTCCAATTATTCACAATTTCAAATTGATTGAATAAACTGAAATATCGTAAATTACATAGATAATCTGTAATTGGATTTTTATTTTATTATTTGTAGTGTTTTCATTATAATATGCGTAAAGTAATTTAAAAAAAATTTTTTTTATTGAAAAATAATGTCAGTGTAATCTATCAAGCGTCATCCAACAGAATTGTTCACTGTTTTTAGTATGTTAATTACTTTATTGTCAAATTTTTAGAACAAAAAAGTTTACATATAGTATAATTAATATATTTCCATAAATTGCAGACTGTATTAAATATCGTCACGAATTTACTTAGCGTAAAAAGCACTTGTTTTTGCTTATTTGTTTATTTATTTGATTTGTTTATTTGCATTTAAGTCGGTTAAACATTCACTCATTCGAAATATATTTATTTGCTTTTTATTCAAAATTTATATATAAAATGCAATAACTAAGTAAATAACATAAAACAAAAGTTACTTTTGTGTGGAATAATACCAATTGTGTTTTTAGTATTTAGATGGCTTATAAAAAAAATTAGAAAAATTCACAAAGGCAAGTCAGGGTCTGTCATATAACCAATTTGGCTTCAGACCTAAACGTTGTACTGTTGATGCTATACTACATGTGTGCAACATGGCAAAGAAAGATACTAAGGACTTAAGGTGGTACCAAAATATACTGTGCGGTAGTGACTTTAGATGTTAAAAATGCTTTCAACTCTGCTGAGTGGAATAGTATCTTAAATGCACTGATCAAAATAAGAGTACCAGAATATGACTCAGTTAAGTCATGGCACGAGCCATTTGTAAAAAAAAAAAACAAAAAAAAAAAGCTGCATGGATAGGATAAAATTACAGAATTGTATTTCCGAAAAAAACCTAGTATGCTATATAAGTTTCTATTCTGCTAATTTTGATTGTCAGATAGTAATAAAAGTTTTAAGAAAGTTTTTTGTAAAATATATTTCTGTAACACGGAAAATTTAATTTGAACAATTTTTAACGATAAAACTTGACTTCCGACGTAAGAAGATTTGTATTCTGTTATTTCATGTCTTTTTCTTTTCTGTTTCTATGTGTAAATAAAATATATATCAAAGTTTTCTTACAAGACAGTTATAAGATATTACAGAAAGGTTTATTTACTAAAGTTCCTATATTCATTAACTACATAGTTGACTGAATGTATATTATATACTGTAATTGAAGGCATTTTTCTTATTAATAAATATTGTCTTCATAAATATTTCTCTTATCCGTCTTGTTCAAACCCTAACTTTTTATGTCTATGTATGTTTTTTCTTTAATAGCATGAACACAATTTGATATTTTACTATTTTGAACTTGAAGTAATCATTTCTTTCTCACATCTTTATATTCAACTACAAAAATATTAATTTACTAAAACTACAATATTTTTTAAATAAAAATAATTGATTGAAGTAATTTTAATGAATGATAGTTTTAGTCTTTTTAGAGGTGATATATTCTTGATTTGGTTTAAGGAAAAAATATGATAAATACCCGATGTATAGTTCAGTTCATATAATGGTATTTAATTTAAATAAAGATCTTGACGATAAATTAACAATAAACTTATTATGATTCTTATTTAGTGGTTTTTAATTTAAATTAAAATCTTGTTGTTAAATTAACAATTAATTTATTATGATTAAGAGTTTTCATAAAAATTTCAAATTTATTGCCAATTTTCTATTGAATGCATCGATTAATCTGTTCATCTCTTTTAAAATAGATAACTGACAAATTCCAGTGTAACAAGTTGAGAAAAATAGAAATTGTTGACTTCATACTTGTTTAGTTAATTGTTTTTAAAAAACGAAAGGACTTTCTAAAATATGCAAAATGAATAAATTCTTTTTGATGTTGCGCTTTAATGACATTTTTTTAAAATATTTTAACAATCACTTACGACATTTTAATGTGCAAATTTAATTGTACAATAAAACTGACATTAACATTTCCAAAAAATAATAAATATTGCTTACCTGGAAACAGAAAAAAAATTTAAAATCAGTTAATTTATTTGAAAGCAAACAATATTAACATAAATGTTTTTATAATCCTTACAACTTAATAATAAAACATATTTTATACTTTAAAGACTTCAAGAGAAAATTAAACAATATTATTTTAAATTATTTTATAACTAAAATTTAATTTTTTAATAACATATATGTTAAATATTTTTATAACCAATAAATAAAACGAAAGGTGTAGTTCACTTAGATTTCTTTTATAATTTCGTAAAACTAACATAGTTTTGTTTGAAATTGAGCTGTAAATTATAATATTTTTCACCGGTTTTTAACACAGAGAAGTGTATTTCGGCAATATAATATATCCTAGGTTTAGTAGTAATTTAAAATGAAATCATTTATGAAATCATTTATGAAATCATTAACATTAGATATATCAAGTGAGATATTATGGGCTGCTATCGATATTCTCTTTTATAGGTTTGACATTAAATATATGGTTAAAACAAAATATATTTTAGTTACCAGTGGGACTATGGTCGCATTCGAACTGTTAGTTGGTAATTATAGATTCAGCAGATGATTAAGATACAGAACTCTTTCTAAATACAACATACATTTTTGTTTATTCTATATAAGTTTATAAAATGTACAGAATAATTGCTGTGCAGAAATTAATAAAATTGGTTTTTAATTAATTAGAAATTAATTTATTATTAATTAATAAATTTTACTTGGTAAAAATGTTTCGAAACATGTATTTTTAAACTGTTAGATGGCTCTAAAAGTAAGTTTGTGGTTAGAACGAAAAATACTTGTATAAATAGAAAACTAATTAATTGGAATTTTTTTAATATTATTGTTTAAATTAAAAATAAAATATGGGTTTTAAATATCTAATGCTCTCATAATAAATGTTGTTAAATCAAATTCTTATGATACTAATCAAATTATATTTATCTAACATCTTATAAACTTTCAACTTTACCAAAGCATGTCCTTTAAACAAAAGTTTGAAAAATAGCAAGGTAACCTTTGAAACTTAAACGTAATTAAGTTTTATGTTTACAAAAAGTTCAATAATTTTTTAATAGAAGGAAAAGGTGAGTCAGATGAGTAAACTTGAGTTGTTGAAAGCTCAGATAAAAAAAAGGAAAAATATTACATAAGTATTTCCTTCAATTAACCAAAACCAAAAAGAAAAACCGCTTGGACTTTCCTAATGCTTCAATGTCCTATATAATAATATATAATAAAATGTCCTATATATAATATCTATAAAAACTAGACTAATTTAATAATGCATAAACAGTAGTAGGAAATTTAAATCAAAATCAATAGTTTCAATTTTTGACAACTAGCATTGATGTCTGTTTTATAGCACAAAGATCAATCTTTGCAAAACCGCAGTGATAAAAAAATATTTTTCCTGATGATGACTTTAGACAGTCGAAATATCGATGAATAAAAATTATTGTAAAATAAATCGTGGTTTCTTTTTTTCATTTTTATTTTTAACAACAATAAAAAATTTAAACAATTAACCTACAAGAACATTTTATTAAAATCATAAAATAATAAATATTTAAAAAAATATTTGTAATTAAATATTTATATAAAATTTTTCAATTATATTTATAATTATCAATTATGTTTGTATTTATTTATAATTTAACAAAACTATATCGTTATATGCATTTAAAATGATGATGTATGTTTATACATCGTATGTTTATAACATAATATGATGTTACCACATTTTTAAACATACTCGAGCTTTAAAATGCTGGAAGGTTCGGACAGATCAAATAATATTTGTAACACTAGTTTTTGGGAATCACAGTTAATTGCATTGCTAAAATTTTAAAAAGTTTTTACGTTAAATATTTCATCTTTTCATCTATCACTCTCATGCAAAAGTAAAACTGTTACTGGAAAAATTTTAAACTGAAGTAAGATGTATTTAATCCGTCACAATATTAAAAGTAATCAGTTCATCATAAATCATAATACAGGCGAATTCAGTAAATGTAAAAGCTTTCTCCAACTGATGATAGAGTATAAGATTTGATTATTTTTTTACCATTTGCATATCTATAGTAAACACTAAAATAAAAAAAAAACCTAATTACACTAAATTATGAAATTTTTATATAAGTAAAACTACATAAAAAACTATACATATTTTGTTATATTATAATATATATATATATATATATATATATATATATATATAAATAAATAATATAATAATCTTATATATAAAATTAAGATTGTCAAAATGTTAGTTACCGTACTCCTCCGAAACGGCTTTACCGATTTTTACCAAATTTTATATGCGTATTCAGTAGGTCTGGGAATCGGCTACTATCTATTTTTCATACTGCTAAAGTGATTAGGGTGTCCCTATCCAGCAAAAATATCTTTATTGCTTTAACAAAAATTTTTTTATTTTTTTGACATAAATTTTTTCATATTTTTGAAAAAGAAAACTTGCTATGATATGAAAAGTTGTTGTCTATGAAAATACTGAATTCATAAAACTGCCACCTAATTTCTGCACTATCGTTGATTCCCAAAATGCTCTCATTGACCGTGTATTTCCAGATGTACACATACAATACATAAATCATGGGTGGCTGGCAGAAAGAGCCATTAGCAGCAAAAAAACATGGACGTTGATGAATTAAATTTCAAGATAAAACAGACATTGCCGGGCGACTTAATATCATACAAATCGATCGATACAGTTTGTGATAAAAACGAAGTTGTAAACTATCCAGCAAAGTTTTTAAACTCACTGGATTTGCCAGGCATGCCACCACACATTTTACGACTGAAAGTTGGATCACCGATTATTTTACTTCGGAATTTGAACCCACCACGGCTATGCAATAGTACGCGATTGGTAATTAAAAAATTGATGAAAAACATTATCGAAGCCACCATTTTGAATGGCAAGTTCCGAAACGAAAAAGTTTTATTTTAATTTAATTCAATTTAATTCAAATGTGTTCAATTTTCCATTAGATTGGCATTTGCAAAGACCATCAATAAGTCACAAGGCCAAACGATGTCTGTTTGCGGTCTTATATATAAAATGTCCATGTCACAATGTTAGTTACCGAACTCCTCCGAAACGGCTTTACCGATTTTTACCAAATTTTATTTGCGTATTCAGTAGGTCTGAGAATCGGCTACTATCTATTTTTCATACCACTAAAGTGATTAGGGAGTCCCTACCCAGCAAAAATATCCTTATTGCTTTAACAAAAAATTTTTTATTTTTTTGATATAAATTTACATCCACTTCGTTTCTTCGTCTTCGTCTTCGCCTTGCATGGTAGATGGAAAATGTACTAAAAATTTTTTTAAAGATTTCACTAATGATACTGTAACAAATACTGACGGATATCCAATATATCGTCGAAGAAATCCCGATAATGGGGGACAATGGCGGGTGGTGCCGGTTTCGCCTCTACTAAGCAAGACATACAATGCTCATATTAATGTTTAGTTTTGCAGTTCTGTGAAGAGCATCAAATATATAAGTATGTCCATAAAGGCAGTGATATGGCTGTGTTTAGAGTAGAAAATACATATGTAAATGCTCCTCCAAAACGGTGAAATTACGCTCTACCAAATTGGTCGGTACATCAGCTCCAATGAAGCTGCTTGGCGTGTCTTCGGTTTTCTAATTCATGAACGGAATCCAGCAGCTGTTCAGTTAGCCGTCCATCTTGAAAACGGTCAGCGTGTATTTTTCACGAACGAGATAGTGATTGATCGTGGTCCAAATCCACCTAAATCTACACTCACTGCATTTTTTGAATTGTGTAATAGTACGGATGATTTCGGTGCCTTTGCAAGAACAATGCTCTATTCACAAGTACCACGCTATTTCACATGGGCTCAAACAAAAAAATGGATGCCCCTCAAGCAAGTTTCACCAGTTGATGCATGTCTCAATTTATTTAAATCGAACGCTTATTTACAGTTAATCCAAGACACACTGAGTGCTTTTATCTTCGACTGTTGTTGGTTAATGTTACTGGCCCATTATCATTATTATTATTAACAGTCAATCCAAGACAATTTAAATTTGAAGATACAACAGTTGTTGCCAGGGAACTTGGTATCATACAAATCTATTGATTTTAAATTAATAATTTAATAAATAAACTATAATAACTTAAAAATAATATTGTTTGGAGTTTGTTATTTTTATTTTCCTTTTCGTTCATAGCGCTCCATGCCTATTTCATGCATATACCACACACACACACATATACTTACACACTTATAATAAGTAAGTTATTTTTTGTCTACACTAGAATTTATCTAGAAACTAGAAATAATTTATAAGGCAAAACAACGTTTGTCGGGTTATCTAGTAATATATATATTATAGTAATAGTAATATATAGTAAATTAATAGTAATATATAATATATATATATAATATATATAATATATAATAAATATATAATATATATATATGTATATAATTATATAAAATATATCATATTATAATTTATATCTGGATCTGATATAAATGTAATATATGGTAATGTTTAATCATATTTATAAGCAGTGAAGCCTAATTATTTATATAGACGTTACACAATTATAGCTATTAGTAATAAAAATCTAAATTTTCTTTTTATTTTGCATTGTGCAAAACTTTATTTGTGCTTTTAAGAAAAAACTAGGCCAAAAACCATATTAAATAAACTCTTATTGAATATGATAAAGTTTGCATTTATATTTGAAGTTTGTTTATTCGTTATCATGACAATATAAAATCAACAAAATATATTATTTTTTTTTTTTACATTTACATAAAGAATAAACGATATAACAATTATAATTCAAAAAGTTTATTACGGCACAATTTCGTATTAAATAATGAAAAAAAATTGATATAGAGATAGGTTCTTAGAATTTATTATATATTTAGATGTATGTATTAGTATATTTTAAGTAACGTTTATATTTTTCTGTATATCAGTTTATGCACTCTGATTTTCACATATAGTATGTCATACTATCCTAAGTTAATATGTCAGATATAACAAAAATAAATAATTAAATTTAATCAAATTATCAATTCTCGTTAAATCGTTTGTTGTAACATCAAAAGTGTAATAAACTTACCTTAGACATGTCAGCAGTATACGAGCTAATCTCTACTTGATAATAATTTAACATAGTCAAATTTTTTTACCATGCACTGGATAGTTGTTACTGTATAATACCTAGTCTTGAAGCATGTTAAAATTTATTCCATATTTACATGGAAAGATGCTTTCATGATTTTTTAAGTCCCATTAAAACTAGATGAACTTTATTTATGAACATGTCGTTCATCGAGTCCGACAATCATCTATTTTTTTTTTAAAACAAATTTTTTAGTATAATTTTCATTGTGATTTAAAATTTAAATGTTCTAAAATAATAGGTGCTTTTAGGGTTTAACATCTTCTATTTAGATGTCTAATCGCAATTGATTATTATGACTACAATCATAATATTAGTGTATTATTATTAAGTAAAACACAATTGGTTACTTCATTATACCTGTTTTAAAATATAATATAACAAAATATATGATACAATAAAATATATTATATAATAAAATACATAACATAATAAAATATATAATATGACAAAATATATAATATATTCAATTTGCGTAATGGATAATAAAAAGTACAAAGAATTTATTATATAATAATTTGTCATTGTTTATTGTATAATATATTGAACTAACTTTTTATAAATAAATAAAATAAATGTCCTTGTGATAATATATTTAGTTATATAATTGATTTTTGTGCTTAGCTACAATTAATCACAAGTTTGTATGAAAAATATCCGTACCAGTTTGTGTCAAATGCACAACAATTACATTCTAAAATAAAAATAAGTAAAAAAGTTAGTTCTGGTTTTGTTGAAGCTTAAATATCCTTTAGACAGAGCGATTGAGAATTTACTAACAAAAAGTATTTTAGATTAGAAACGTAGTTGTAAAATATCACATCGAAAAATTTTTGTTTGTCATGATTTTTGGTTGAATTTTAGTTTTCTCAACAACCAAATTTTGTTAAATAATGCTAATATAATGACTAGATTGTAGTAGTAGTAATGTATGCAAATTAGGAAGAGAATTTCTTGATTAATATAAAATTTATCCAAACAAGAATAATTATTGTTTTTTTCAAATTTTGGGTGAAGAATTCACTAATAAATAAAGAACTGGCCCATCAGTTCATACGCTTAGCACAGATAAATTTGTACATTTTGTCAAAAATCTGTCAATATTTTTAGTCAATCAAATATTGTTTAATTTGATGTTTAATTATGGGTTTGAAAATTATGAGGGTCAAAGTTAATGTTTTCCACATATTTGTTTTTTTTGAATTCCGGAATAATCAGCTTTATATAGAGCTGACGTTCATTAAATTAAATGGCTAATGTTTTAATTAAACGAGCAATCAGTCCACTCTATAATTAATATATAACATTTCGTTATAAATATAAATTATATTTAAAGCTGTCATTTAAATCTACAGTTCAAATATATGTATATAGTATATATTTTGTAGTTCGTCACACAAAGCTCAACAAAATTCTTTTATAAACAAATAAGAAAAATTAGTTTAGATTGATTACTAAGTCAAGAGAATAAAATAATGAGAATATATGTGTGTGTATACGTCATAATTTCGATATTTTATTTACTATGTTACAAACATCTTGACAAACTTTATCCTTTTTCAATTTTCTTTATAAAGGGTATATAAATTTGTTAAATCAATGACTTGTAGGAAAATATGCAAATATGATGTATATTTTTAATCAATATTATGAAATAATAATATAAAAATAGTTTCATTGTGTATTTTACTTTTGCAAAATTAATTTTTAAGTGTTTATGTACATATAAGAAGGAAATGAAAATAAAGTAGAAATTATTTTTGTTGTAAGATTACATTTATAGTTATAGTATATATGTACGGATTTAAAAATGTACGTTTTTTAGTCACAACGCCAAGATAAAGTTGCTCAAGAATATTTTGGTCCCGATAGTGAGGCTGGGGATAATTTAACTACACGGAAGCCTGAGACTGAGTATCGAAACTAAGAGCCACCTACAATAAATGACAGTCATTTTAGAATAAGAAATAGTAAAAGTTTAGTATGATGAATGAATTGAAGTAAACAGAAAAAAGCTAAATATAATAAACAAAGGAAGGAAATATACTACGGATTTGATTAAAATTATTAGAGACGACAGCATAAGAGCTACGAATTCTTAATTTATATGACACGACATATAATAAAAAAAAGGAGAATATAAAATCAATAAATGGAAAAGAAGTGCAATTAATTGAGAAAAATTATATATTATGAATTTATGGAATTTAAAATATAAATACTCGTTTTCTTAGTAATTCCCAATCAAATTAGAGGAAAAGAAAAAGTACACATTATTTTAGAGGATAACATTAATAACAAACATAAAACTGACTAAAGCTGAAGTCTAATTCAATCATACATTAAGACTGAAAAGTTTTCGGAAATTCTCATTTAAAATTCGCGCGCTGTATATTTTTCGATATTTTAAGTTTATGTAGTTTGGCAGCACTGTCCTTATTTACTATGCCAAAAATGAGCTCGATCTGTCAGACAGTTCGTTTACGGCAGCTGTTGAAACCAGTTCACCTCAGTAGTGCGTTGCGAAATGTCTTCGACGGTCGTACGACCGTCCTGGAAGGCTTTGTACCACTCATAAACTTGAGTTTTCGATAAAACTGATTCCCCATAAGCCTTTTGTAGCATTCGCAACGATTCTGCACACGAAATTTCGTTCGAAACACAAAATTTGATGCAAACTCTTTGTTCAATATTTTTTTCCATTGTTTTTTTCGCAACGCCCTACTGAGGTGAACTGGTTTCAACAGCTGCCGTAAACGAACTGTCTGACAGATCGCGCTCATTTTTGGCATAGTAATTAAGGACAGTGCTGCCAAACTACATAAACTTAAAATATCGAAAAATATACAGCGCGCGAATTTTAAATGAGAATTTCCGAAAACTTTTCGGTCTTAATGTATATCATAATTGAAGACGTTTTAATTGAAAATAAGGATATAAATTAAGATATGCCAATAAATTCTAATGTAAAAAAGAAAAGATTTTTACATATGATGAGTAACATAAATTTAAGAGTTTATCACTGTTGAAATTTATTCTTATACTATAATAAAAGAAAATCTGATTTCTTTAAATGCTTATTATAAACTTATTATAAACTATATTTAAAAGAAAAATATAAATGAGAATGTTCTTTGTAATATTTAAAAAATGTTGCCAACTTATACTTTTTAATATAAGAGTATACTTTTATTATTATTTTCAACAATAACAATTTAAAATAAGAATAAGAAGTGCTGAGACAATTTACTTTATAATTAATACTAAAAACATTGGACAACGCCTTATTGATTTCTGCGTTCACTTTGGAATTATACTGGGAAACACAATATGCAATCACAAAATAATTCATGCTCGAGGTAGTAGGAATTTGGTAAGTGCGATTGATTGTATTGGGCTTTTTAAAGAAATAAGAAGCAGTTTTAGATAATAACTTATGTTAAATAAATATTTTAATAATAAGTAAATATGTACGCAAAATAATAAACTTTTAAAAACTGATATAATGTATCGTATACCAAAGTTATAAAAGCTTAATACATAAAAAAAATGTGAGAAATTGAATAACATCGCGACAAAAACTAGCTAAAATTAAAAACATCATTTAAGACCCAGACAATTTATTGGAAAACCCAGTAATTTCAGTAGCGAAAAGTATTTTTCAATATAAATTGTCTTTTGCTAGAAAAGTAATATATTATTAGGTAAAAAAAATAATTGTAAAAAACACGATAGTTAAGTTGAATTCCTTTTCTAAAAACCCGGGCCACTGATAGATAATTTTTGTGCGCTAATAAAAGACAACAATATGATAGATATATTTTGAATTGTGGATCGAATTGAATAAGGGCGTTATATAAGATATTTTGCAGCATAATAACATTCACTTCGTTCCTCATGTTTCCGCCACTGTTTGAAATAAGTTATTGTCCCTTCTTTTATAGGAATTAAAAAAACTTTCTGTCTTATTTAAGTCTAAAAACATTCATAAGCGCTAATTATGATTTATGCAATACTTAACAAAAATAAGCTTTTAGAGGGGAACATTACAGAAATTTAAAAATCTTTTAAACTGGACAAGTGCAGAAGCTAATTTTAATAAGTTGATTATAATATAAACTTTAAAGAGTAATTAACTAAACTCATATGTAAATATAAACTCTCTATCCTGAAAATTTCTTTTATATTGCTCTGCTCTCTGACATTGTCATATTTTATTTAGCTGTGTAATTTCTTGACAACCGGTAACTTCAAAGCATTTTTGTGGCAATTAATAATAATATTTTATTATTTGAAAAACTGAAATATAAGTTTGCAAAAATAATTATTTTATGTTATTTATAAAAAAAATATAATAAAATAAATTTGCACTAAAAACTAACTAATTTTCAAAAAAAAAATTTAAATTATGAAATTAAAACTTGTTAAGCAGATTTAATTGGCATTAATTCTTTCTTAGAAAGAAAGCTTAGGTTAGCTTAACTTTTTATTTTTTTATTTTTTTTTACGTTTATATTATATATAATTACGTACTCACACAAGTAACTGGTGAAGTTTGTTGAAAAAATAATATATTTTTGACAGGTTAGTATAAGAAAAAAAAAAAACAAGTAAAAGTACTTAAATACACTGGTGACGCATTTAATTCAGTGTTATTTCAAGCTCAAAAGAAGTGAAATAATGGAAAGCAGCTTCAGAGAGGATTAAAACACAATCATTAAGCTTTGCTTAAATAACAGTACTTTCATGTTTATAATACTTCAGAAAGAATTATACGAACTAGTTCAGATCACTTAAAATGTTTTTATTTACCATAACAAGAACCAAATATCAATTAGTTGCGAAGCATGAGAAAAAGAAACTAAAAAGTCATGAACCAAAAATTGTGGCTCACAGATATTAAATTCGGTAAATATATTGAAAAAGTGGGCGTACCACCAAACATAGTATTAAATTAATTAAAACGTACGGCATAGCGCACTTATATGTAAACATTTTCATTAAATTCAATTAAAAGAAAGACTCGACCAAATTTAAATAATTCAAAGTATGTATATGCGGCCTAAGGTAAACTCTCGCGGTTCTTTTTCACAATTGTTCAATTTTTGAATTAAATAATTATGGGTTATTTGAGTTACATATTGGGAGGTAATTTAATGCCGATTACAATCTGCAAACTGCAAACTGCAAACTATCTCAATTTGCATGAGGGATAATCTATCTATTAATATGTGATTAGATTGGATTCGATTGATGCATATATATAGTTAGTGATTTAAATGCTTTAAGCTATTTTTTATTTTTGCTAATATATTGGGAGTGTATGTTAGTTAGAAAGATATGATTTTTAATACACAGCATAAATGGATTAAAAGATATTCAACATTAATATTATTCATACATATATAAATGAACATTCAATAAAATATATTTAAGATATTTACATCACAATATATAGTGAGTTGGTTATTCGTATAATAGTATTCAGTTTCCATAAAAACTTCCATAAATCATGTTCGTTCCGAATGCTAATTAGCTCAAAATTTATCTAAGCGAGGTTTGTTCTTTAAAATATGCTTATTGATTATGTGTATATATTAGATATTTATAAAAAAGATTTAATAAAAAAAATGAAAGACCTTTTGGTATATATAAAAATTATTTACGTGTAAGAACGCACATGAGACTGCAAAAAATTCGATCAAAGATCTTGGCTTCTTCTCCTTTTATCTTATATTACACTTGGAATCCAAAAAGGTGACTTGAAGTTCGCTATTATAAATATTTTGGAATGAGATATGCTACCTATGTAACGTCTCAAATTGTAAAATCCAAAGAACTCCAAAACCAAGATATTAAATATATATATAAATAAGATAGATATTAAATATATATATAAATAAAAATCGAAATAAGAATTTTACATTGTATATTTTGTTAATTTACCTGAAAATGACTATCGAAGATAGTCGAAATATCGGAAAAATATTTTGATTAAACATAATTTGTTTTTAAATATAAATAATTAATTATAGTTTTGTTATTTCTAATTAAATCGACCAATTAGTCTGCTAATAAATTATTATATAAAATTTTTGGTCACAAATAAAAGAAGAGAACCAACTAATTTCAAAAAAATTTTCTTTTTATTTTATATAAAAACTGAAATTAAGCTCTAATTAACTTTTATGACTTTAAATGTTTATTTATAAACAAATAATTCTACATTAGAATATATGTGCTAAATTAAGTATAACAATTATTTTTATTAACTCCATATTCAGTCTTAAATAGACAAAAAAAAAATGTTAAAATAATAAAAAGAAAAATAAATTACCTAAGCTCGTTGAACAAATAACAATCACCACCCACCCACTTCGGCTATCTATTATCCAGAAATAACAACAAAATTATTACGCCAACACACCCCTGTTCTAATATGGTATTGTATACAGATAATTAAAATTGTGTGTGAATTTAATTAACTAATTTAACATTAAGAAATTCATCAAATTTTAAGTTTAACTTTTTGACTATCATTTAATCGACTTTTTATGGTATTCCAACATATGGTTTTGTACATTCATTCCTAAATAAATGATATGTACTCAGAACATCCCTCGTCTTATTGCTTGCTTTATGGTTAACCATCTGGTAATCCAAAACACAAACATTTTTATATAAATATAATATGATCTATAATAGTTATTTTGTATGAGCATTATATGATATAACATAAGTATAACCAATTTAAGCATTTATATGGTATATTTCATTTAACTCTGGAATTATAACAGGATCGCTTCCAATTAGTTTAACAGTGAGAGACTAGACACAAACATTTTTATATAAATATAATATGATCTATAATAGATATTTTGTATGAGCATTATATGATATAACATAAGTAACCAAATTAAGTATTTATATATTTCATTTAACTCTGGAATAACAGAATCCCGGAAAAGGTACCTTCAAATCAGTTCAATAGTGAAAGACTAGTTTGAAATCGTTAAATCGATTCATCATATCATGTTGAATAAGATTATATAGCATTTGTTTGGTCTACAATATTTCTCTTACTTACCATGTTACAATCATATTGACAAATTTAATATACCCTTCTTTAACAATAGTGTTAAAGGTATAATAAAGAAAACAACTTTGTCATTTGGTTAAATAATTAATTAAATATTTGAAGACTACAAAGAAGACATAATTTCTGTTAAAAAAAGTATAAACGTTGTTTTATAGCTTTCTTTTTTCTTTAGGTTATTTATTTTTCAGATTAGATGCTTTAACATTGTAGTTTTCCTTATGTACGGAATTGACGATTAAAGCTTCCTCTTTTATCAAATAAAAAATCATATTCAATTAAACTTTTTATTACTTCAGGTAACATTTTTAAGCGCACTTGTCGTCATTGTGATTACGTACGGGTAGGGTATTTGTAGCTGTCACCCAAGGGCTTCATACAACGTAAATAACGTAATTTAGCGTGATTTTGTTTGGTCAGGCATTTTACATGCTCTTATAATCATGAAACTACATGTATATAAGTACGAGTTTCTTCTATAAATATAAATGTATTAAAATATTTATTAGTTTAGATTTATTTTCCTTTTTTAGTACATACTAGTATACTTAAATGAGCGCACAATGTAAAATTTTGATTTTGCATTCAAAAGTTTCCTTGTTTGTCTATAAGTATATTCTGTCCATTTTAAGTAAGAAACGAAGCTTTTCAATAAAAAAATTGAATTTTCCATTTTCTTCTTTCTCTGCTTATTAAGGTTCAACAACCTCGAAGTGTATTATTGAGCTGTGCAATATAGGGTAGTGTAAAACGTATTAGTGAAATTTCTTTTCGTTGCTTGTAAATGTGCTACCATCCACTAGTATGATTATGCAAATATGCCTTTCTTAGTACGTAGATACATTTAAGTACTTGCATAAATTTGTTTTCTTTTGCTAAAAAGCTTTGTATATGCCCAGTCTAGTATAATAGTTAAATTTAACTTTGTGTAGTGATTTCATGTTATACATATGGATTAAAAAGGATAATATAAGTATATGTATTGTATTGCACAGGCATTCCATATTTGAACACCCATATGTTAAAAACTATTTTTAACGTATAACGTACTTAATGTATGGTCACCAAAACACTTGTTCCTTTTCATGGACTATTGAGTACCACGAAAAGAATTTTTTAATTTACTTTATTTTTCAAAAATTTTTAAAATTCTTGTTTAAGTTCACTTTTATTTTTTAATCGACTGATTTCTTGGGCTGGCCATAAAGCTATTTTGGATACTACAAAGTATCCATCATCAGTGGTCATTCGACACATTTATTTGTTTATTTGTATCCGCCAAATTCATGATGTACTCAGCCTAGGAAATTTTATACGAACAATCAATAGATATTTCCAAACACTGCCAACGTTGAATATTAGGCGGTATCTAAAACAAGTTTACGGTCAGCTTAAGAATTTACTTCATTACAAAATAAAAGTTTTGGAATTGAAAATTTCCTAATTATTATTTTCCATTTTCTATTCCATTTCCATTTTCTATGTGTAGAATTCATGTCATAGAATAAAAAAAATTCTAATTGTATTCTTATAAAATCTTCACAATCTTAGAGCAAAATAGTTTATAAATCTTAAAACTTCTTACATACGCTTTATTAATATTAGTATAAGGTGTTTATAAATCTACAATATATATTATACACTAAAGATAAGGACTTACATACTACTAATCAGACTGAAATAAGCAATTTGTTATATTTCCTAATTACAAACTATTGTGCCAAAGGAAATGAAGAAATAGGCATGATTGATGGTAATATACGGGATGAGGCCTATAGAATCAGCCATATTTCTATTAGATATTAGTGATTTTTAAGCTATTTATAAAATTTTATACCGCTTTTATGTCGATATAAAGTTTAAATGTCTTTTGCCAATGCAGAGGTGAAATGGCAGTTGCTAATAGCAATATTAATAGGAATATGTAAATTGCAGCACAGGACGCTACCTAGTAGAACACCAATCTTTATAGATTAAATGTGGAATGTAAAGATAGTATTTTTAATAATAAAACCTATAATTTGTGAATAAGATTCCATTACTGAGTATATATTTGATAATATTATGGTTCGATTATATGAATAAGGCCGCCATACCATAATCTGTTGAAAACCAAGTTAATATATAGAAATAATGTGGAAAAGTATTTCACACTGTTTGAATACATATATTTTAAAATTTATTTTCCATATATTGACATATATAGTAAATAAAATAAGATAGCACGCTTTCAATATCATAACAACACATTATATTTTAAGATGAAGTTAGAGTGTTTGTAGACTATGTATCAATTATATCATGTATTATCATTAATTAAAGATGAGATTATAGATATTTAATAGTGTGAAAAATTTAATTCAGCTTTTAATAAATACTAAATTGATATATATATAACAATAAGTAAACATATTATTTATTTGAAAAAAAAAAAAAAACTAAAATTTTTTTTAGGATTTATATTTGGACTCTAAAGTTTGTATTAAAAACAAAAAAAATACAATTAGTCAGGAATTTAGTCAATAGATTATATTGTATAAATACTAATTCAATTCAACTCAGTTTACGCTTCTGATGCCAAAAGAAATTATTATTGCAGAATTTAATTAAGTCCTATTTTAATCTCTCATGAAAATATACTTATATAACTAAAAGATCTTATAAAACTGTTTTGATATTCAGATATGTTATGTTGCATTTTAGGACAATGACGCTATCCTTCTTGACATGTAATCTCAAATGGAACTTTACTTCTTGACATTCTAGATCATATAGTTGAATTTTGTTATATCACCTAAATTAAGTTAATGTAATAAATAATATTAATAATATAATGCATATATCTATAGATAATATAACTGCAAAACCATAGATATATATATCGTAAAACTATTGTTTGCTGCGGTCTTAAATGTAATAAGGATTTTCATGTCTTAGTAAAATTCGATTTTAAAGACTATAATATCTTATGTGTTGATAAAAATTCTATCTATATGTATAGTTTAAAGTCTCTATATATCGTTATAATTACTTTCTCTGTCTTTTTGGTTGCATAAAAATATAATTTTATGTGGACTCACTCACCTCTTTTTAGTCTTGCCAACATTGTAGAGTTCAACATGTTTAAATGCTGCATATGTGGCCATTTCTTATAATTTTTTTTGTTTTTTGTTGTGTTAAAACTTAAAATTCAGTTTGAATTTTTCGATTTTTTTTTATAAAAATCTACAGAACCAAAAAATAAAACATTACAATTTTATTATTTTAAATAATTAATTTATTGTGAAATATTTTAAATTATTTTTGAATCAACTCATCACTTTAATTTCCAAAAAACGGAGATAATCTTACAGAAATTCTGCTGCCACCCACCTAATATAATTAAAGTCTAAGTAGAATTGCAAAAAATGTTTCCTTTAAAAAATAATTTATATTTATTTAAAAAATTTGTCGGTTAACAAAAATTTGCTGATGGAAATAATAATAACGGAAGTCTTGAGAAGTTTATTTTAAGCTGCCAAACTGGGAAATAAAAAACCGCATGAGCAAATGTAAAAAGCTGCACACATCTTGCCCACGTCATAAACGCATACAGTTATAATATAAAGAAAAATGTACAATTAAAAATAATTTGGAAAGAAAATCAATAACAGTTTATAAAATATTAAACTGAACAGCACTGCATCCAACCGAATAGGGATCGGTTTGAGTCTTGCATGACTTTGGGGACTCTTCAAAATGTAGAGAAATTCTGGCAATGAGAACAGTTTCGCTGTTCGTTTGCAATGCACTAGAAATGACTTGAAATGCACACAGCGTGATGCACACACAGGATGCTGTAACAGCAGCATGGCAATTACATTAAAAACTTTTTACACAAATATTTTAGGTTCTAATTTTTATTTACATTGAAATTCAAATAAATTTTAAATATTTCACAATAAAATTGTAAATTTTTTTTTTTAATTATTTCAGCAAAATAATGAACTCACAACGAAACACAGTTTATCACTTCTTTAATAATTTATTTGCTTTGATATTTGCAACTTTTGAAGGATTTACTGCACTTTATAATTTTTATGAATTATAAAAACTATTTGCAATAATTTTAATAAAACTTTAACTTTTTATTCACTTTTTGGAATCTTTTTTTTATATATATATATATATATTTTTGTAGAATTAAGTTTCTTTCTACCCCAACAAAAATTTCAGTTGCAAACGTTTCGATATTAAACTTTCGACTGCATCAAAGTTGGAAAAGTGAAAAACGTTTTATACAAAAATCGATTCAAGCGGTGAAAAACCACTTCGCAACAAAAACATTGCTCTTGCAGCATAAAACTAACCATATACGTGGTAAAAGGAGAGTGGAGCATAAATACAACTTTCAAACATTGTAGCCGTTCCAACGCGATTAGGTTAGGTTAGGTTAGATGTTGAGTGTAATTCTTCTGTATAGCAATGGCACGGAACAAATGTACACGAACAATTACTACGGACATGTAGTCTCGAATGGTTGTAACGAGAGCTTTTCAAATATTTGTATATTTTGTTTGTTTAGTTTATACTACAAGTTATTTAAATTATTTATTATTTGTTTTAAGTCATTTATTATTTATTTAAAAATATTTATTCTAAGTTATTTATTTAAAATGCTTAATTTTAAATTAATTAAACAATTTTAATTAATTGTTTTAATGACAAACATTTTTTATATATTACTATTACTTTACTTTTAAAAATAGATACAATTTATTATTTTTTTAATAAGTGGTATAAACAATTAAATTTAACTTTTTTCATTTATTACTGTTACAAAATATTTTTAAATAATTTTAAAACTTATATCCTCAATATTTAAACATTAAATGAAATACAGTCAAACTCCCATAACTCGAAGTATTATTTTGTAAAGAAGAGGTTCGACTTATGGAGACTTCGAGTTAAGAATTTTTTTATTTTTTTTTTTTGAAAGAAACTAGAATTTCATTTTAAGATGTTTATTTATTTATTTGAAATCAAATACAGCACAGAAGTTATAGTGAAGTAAAATATTCAGAAATTAGGGTTTGGGATTTTAATTTTTTTTTTCTAATTTTCAGTAAAAAAATTTTTTGAGTTTATTCCAAGCTTTATAGTGATTATCAATTGTAGTATCATTCATTTGCAAATCAAAATTCAAAATTTTGAATGAGTCTCATATTTCATTTTTGAAAGACTGATGAACAATTTCATTGGTTTGGAAAAAGGAACTTCCCATAACAACATTCCCATTCATACTTAAAACAAAAATTCAACTTTTAGAATGCACTTTCCATATTCCTATTGGCACGTGACAATATTTTTATTCGAGTTATGAGTTATGAAGGAGAATTGTATGTAATTTGCTCTCTAAAACTCTGTTGCGTCTGTAATAGAAAATTCGAGTTATAAAACTTCGAATTATGGAAATTTGACTAGATATGAAAATATTTATAAAATATTAAATATACTAATTTTTAATTGGTAATTTTAGTTTTAAATTAAATTGTTTCAATAAATTTTAATATAAATTGAAACATCTAATCTTAACAATTCCTTAAGTATTAAATTACTTTTATTAAATTTACAAAATTTATATTATATACGCATTACAAGCATATATAATAATTATCGAATATATTTTTAAAAAAAAAAATATAAACAAATTCCAACGTTTGTGCCTTCAGTAAATTTTCGTGTTTTTACACAATACTTTTGGCGTATTTTTTTTTTTTTTTTGATATCTCAGTTTAAATCAGTCAAATTTTGTTGTTGATTTTTAAGAGAATGTAACTACAAGAAAATTTGAAGTTGCACAAGTAAAGGGAAAGTAAAGTGTGCAATGTGTTTGATACAAATGTTATTCACCACACCAAACGAAGAAAATTTTGAGCGAGTTGGTGTTTGAGTTTGATGCAAACCCAACATAAAATATGTACGGTTGAATGCGGTTGTAGTTAGTGTAAGCTCTACAACATGATTTTCTTATATGCATAATTTTATTATAGCCCATTCAATAATAAGGCCAACGGCAAAGAGATCAGCATAAATGCATTTAAAAGTATGATTACGACTTGCATTTAATTGATATTCATGCACTTGAGGGCAATACCAATATTATTCACAACCTATCCTAACGAGAAAAACAAGAAATTTAACTCTCCTCTGGTTTTTATTACATTTTACAACAAGATGGTAACTTCTTGGGATCACCGTTCTAAACTACAAATGTATTGTTGAGAATTCATTGACAAATTTTCATCAGAGAAAAAACCATATGTTTATATGGTTACTATAGTCAAAATATTGGGAACCAAAGCGTATTATTTTGTATTAATAATTGGTTAGGTGGTTCAAGGTGTTTTAGTTACTCAACAACTAAATTTGGCGTTAATATGTTTATTACCGAAAAAAGTTAAGCTTTTTTAAACATCGAAAATGGTTTTAATTCTAGACTTTTTCTTTTATACGTCGTTAATATTTATGTTCTATTTGCATTTCAATTTATATAAAACTTCTATTTCTTTATTCTGTAACTGCTGAAACAATCACTATTATCTTTTGTATTATTATAAAAAATTGTATTATATATATGTATAGAGTATGATAGAACATGGGACTCATTGGTATGTTTTTGTTATTGGTTTGAAGGATGGAAGAGTCAAGGCTGCGTTAAAACTCTTTCAAAAGCACTTTTATTACGATATAAATGAAGTGTTCTTAAGAAAATATGACTTTTATAAATATGATAACGAAAACTGTTGATAGTAAAACCGATTTCGATTTTATTCAAAATAGTGGCCCATATCGAATAAGTGTTTTTAATCATTCTATGGGATATCTTGAGGAAATTATATATTCCGAAAAGTTAACAATGGCATGATATCTGATAAGTACGGAGAACTGTGGACCTTTTTGACGTTTGTAATTGCATATCTATTGGCTTCAATACAATTATATATTTTTAAAACATAACATTATATCTATATAATTTTAAGTATATTGTTTTTTAAGTAGGTGTTATTATTTAAATAAAAATAAATTCATATAGTTTCTCGTTAGATGATATAGTTAAAACTACAATTATTCTATTAAACTTTATTCAACTAAAAAAAATTTTTATTTAAATCTACACTGGATGAGTTATTAATAGCTTTTTACCGTAATTCATAAGATACTAATAGTTTCAATTAAAAACTGCTTTTTCCTCATTAATTAAGAATGCGATTTCTTTAAATTAATATTTTATAATTTAAGTTAAATAATGTATAAACATCATTTTCTTATTTTTATTTGTTGTTTTGATTCTTTTCCATTAAAAAATCGCATTTAGATTTATACACAAACGTGTAGATACTTAAAACACTTAAGCAGAAAAGCTACCTTTGAGTATAAATAATACTAATTACTATACATATGTATGCAATCATTGTACGCTATTTGCTCACATATTTCTTTGTCACGCTCTGCTGAACATAGAGGCAAATTTTCCTCTAGCTGATTTTGGTATCATTATTAAGATACTATAAACAACGACTATAAACTGCGACAGCACAAAAACTGCAAGATATTTCTTAAATGTATTTTAGTTTACTTAATTTGTTTTTCCATGGAAATGCTAAATGCTAAATGCTAAATATACGTATGATAAGTATTAAAATTTTACATTTTTACAGCAAAAAAGCAAAAAAAAGTCCATGACAGAATGGAAAGTGTCTAAATTTAATGTTTTTCATAACTGTTCATGGAACACTATAATACTTATTGTACTTGTTGAGAGCTTATGCAGTTATTAATTGTTTTTTAATAAATATATGCATTTATATATGAATTAATTAATTAAAATTGTTTAAATAAAATGAATACAAATTAATTTATACAAAGAAATCTATAAAAAACAAAACCAAGATATTAAGTTAATCGAACTAATTTACAGCAACAAATTTAATACAACGAATATACTGATCTCACAGTTAAAATTTAGACAATCATACATATTTTAACACATAAACTACTTTCAATATCAGTACCGTTGTCAAAACAATCTCAACATACAAACTTGTTCATGTAAAAGTTGGGTTGATATTCGGTGCATAACTCCGCTACCATTGTTTTTATTTTTATTTTGAATATACATTTGTACACATTTGTATACATTTATGGTATCATTTATTTGGAATAAAAAATTCATAATAAAAAATAAATTAGCTCTTGTTTTGCCGTAGTTTCAACACCCTTTACACATACAGTTACTCTACAAAATGATTATATATTGAGAAAACGACAGGGTTCTGGGACCGTATCATTGTGATCATATATAGTAAACTGGATTCTTGTGATTATAGTAAACTTTAAGCTAATGATTGTAATAAGGAAATTACAAATTTGATCACCAACCAAATTTTTAACTATGCTTCTAAATGTATTTCTAAAGTTTCCGGACATATACTGGTACCGGTCCGTGCGATACCCACTACATTTAATCTTTTTGGTCGACAATATGTTTTGGGTGTGTTTCATCACTGCATCACAAACATTATGACAGACTTAGTATACCGTTTAGTCAGATGAGCGTAAAGGGTATAATAAATGAAGCAGCTAAGAAAAATGGCAAGAAATACAAACTTTTTATAATTATTTTATATGGCATACATTTACTTTGATAAGATGCAGTACATTTAACATTTAGTAGCAATAATCAAAAAAGACATATACAGTATTTTAAACGAAATAAAAAACCCAAATATTACAAAAGTAAAAATGGTGGATACTGTCCCCATTTTGAAGTAAAAATATATGTTTACTTACACTATGTTGACATTTAAAACTCTTAGAAATACAAACAATTTGCCACTTGACACCTAAATCTGCATCTAAAGTGCAGCAACTAATATACGACACTTTACGCCCAACAACAGATTTAACAGGCTTCCATGTGAAAGAAAAATAACAAGCACAAAGAAAAAAGTATGCGATCTTTTAGTGTACACTTTTTGTACTAATGTCATTCATCTAGGCTATTTTTATATAGAGCAAATTTTCATACCAGGAAGGAAAATTTCTATGGGACTTATATATTCTGGTAATGTACGCAGCACAAAATTTTATTCTCTACATTAAGACTGAAAAGTTTTCGGAAATTCTCATTTAAAATTCGCGCGCTGTATATTTTTCGATATTTTAAGTTTATGTAGTTTGGCAGCACTGTCCTTAATTACTATGCCAAAAATGAGCGCGATCTGTCAGACAGTTCGTTTACGGCAGCTGTTGAAACCAGTTCACCTCAGTAGTGCGGTGCGAAATGTCTTCGACGGTCGTACGGCCGTCCTGAAAGGCTTTGTACCACTCATAAACTTGAGTTTTCGATAAAACTGATTCCCCATAAGCCTTTTGTAGCATTCGCAACGATTCTGCACACGAAATTTCGTTCGAAACACAAAATTTGATGCAAACTCTTTGTTCAATATTTTTTTCCATTGTTTTTTTCGCAACGCACTACTGAGGTGAACTGGTTTCAACAGCTGCCGTAAACGAACTGTCTGACAGATCGCTCTCATTTTTTGCATAGTAATTGTCCTTAATTGCTGCCAAACTACATAAACTTAAAATATCGAAAAATATACAGCGCGCGAATTTTAAATGAGAATTTCCGAAAACTTTTCGGTCTTAATGTATACTCTATATTTTTAGTTGGTTACACCCAAAGCAGGAGTATAAATGTATCTCTATCAGTTCTTATATGAGTTTACATTAATGCATTGACCTATGTTAAACGGAATGCCAGTTTGTATTGGATTATAATAATCATAGAAATAATAATTATAATTAAAAAAAATTACTATATTGTTTATGTAAAATTATTTCATATATTTTAGTTTAAACAACTTATGATAAATTCATATTTTTATTAAATAAATTTTTATTATCGGTAGACTATATTCTATAAAAAGTATATATGTATTACATCAATAGAGCTGACATTATAATAGTTTTTAATAAAACGCTTTTTATAAATGCAATAGTTAATAAAGTATGTAATTATCATCTGTAAATTTTTATAATCTCCAGTTTATTATTACCATAGTTATTGGTCTAAATATTTTTAGACAATAAGAGACTCTGGATTACGTCAAGAATGAGGAGAAAAATTACTAAAACAAGTTTATCATTATTCTTTAATTTAAGAAAATGAATTATTGTTTAAGCTTTATTTAAATGAACGTTTTTCTTTAGCTACCATGTATTTCAGTAAACATGCGTTCATACGAATCATTTTCCGCATTAATATTGAATAAGGCGTATACACTCTGTATATATACCACCTGACTAAGAAGTATCTAAAATATATAGTTTAAAAAACGTACATTTGAGAGGTCGAATATGATTTTAATATAAATATGATGTTTCTTGTTGGCTACGGAACCCTTATAATATGTCCAACACTTGACATGACTCATGCTCTTAATTCAAAAATACGCATATTGAAGATGTAAAAATGTTTGTTGTTTTTTTTCCGTGTTTCAGAAAATATCTTTGGAGCGCAGAAACGTGTTTTATCTCCTTAAAATCATTTACAGTGCTTATTTTAAAGTTCTTAGTTTTGTGATACTGCAAGCAAATGCAGTGTTATATTTAGCAGGGAAAAGACAAATTCTATTCTAATTTGTTATGAAATAAGTGTAGAAAAAAATTTTATATTTTTAAATGATTATAAAACGATTTATTTTAGAATGAGGAAAAATATGTAAGCTATTCGTAGAGTTGTGACTCTAATAATTTATAAGTGGAGTATAAAAAGAGAAAAACATTATAAGCTAATAGAAGTCCAAATAAATTAAAAAAATTGGTTATCAACAAGTGCGGTCTTTATAATACAGTTTTTGATCGGATAAGATAAACAGTTTGTCTGAGCAATCAATCAGACTCACATTTTATGGGATATTTTTATGAGGAGACAGCTTTCTTACAACAATACTACGAATGATAACTAAGCTTGCATTGAAGAAGATTGGAGAAGTATTGTATCTCTTCTTTTTAAATTCACATCGACCAAGAAATGGATGTATCTTTATATGTATTAAATGACTTTAGCTTTAATCAGACCCCTTTCAGAAATACATTTATCGTTTTAGCTTTAAAAAATTTTCCAACTCTTTTAGTATATTTATCCGAGCTCTTTCTGTTGTAATTTAGTAATTAATCTTAGTAATTAAGTTTAAATTTCTTTGAATTATAGATCTTAATTATAGTTTAATGAAATAAATGAATGCTTCGCAAATTATTGTGTCTGATATTAGTTATTAATTTTAAGTCTTTGCTATATAAATGATAAAACGTATGGTTATGATATAATTGAGTTATATATTTGAACACATCCAAGTTCAAACTTTGTCATTAACAAAATCAATATCACAGTATAAAAGCTTTAAATTGATTAATTGTGAAGTTGAATGTCTTAATCAAAATTTTAGTTAGATTTACACAAACAACAACCGTTTAATATGGTGTATACCAAATATGGTATGTAGAAGGTAAAAAAAAAAAAAGAAAACATTCTTACTGTATTTTATTTAAAAACCTACTTAGGGTTTTTTTTTATTATTTTTCATATGTATATATATAAATCTAATTTCGATTTAACAACCATTTAATGAGTTTGACTTTATCCATCTACATGTACAAAATATAATTATGGAACGCATCGTTCGGTTAAGTCAGTAGATTGTCGAGTAAATTGCCAATAAACAGACACGGTATCTATATATCGATCATATGTTATAATACTAATTAACATCATTCATATGATTATTCTCGATAACTGTTCTAATGTTTAATTTCTTCTTGTGTGAAAAAATATTAAACTTACATGCTGTTATTGTTAGTGTTACTATTATTATTGTTGTAACTCTAGAAGTGACTTCTGCTGTTTTGAAACAGTAGTATCTAAACAGCTAGGAGTCGTGACTGTAATTTGACCAATGTAGACGAGTGAATCCAGAACGAAGACCCAGTCGCTTCTGTCTATTACAGTATCTTATTACGTTTACTAACTTCTGGACAAACTTAAAGTACGTTTATTCGCAATAATGGGAATGGTATACCAAAATAATTGAAACCACTGATCTACTTTATTAATTTTCTATTAATAAAAAAAAATAGATAACATTAATTCCTTTTTCTATGTTGAAAGTTACTGTTTCTTTCTTTTAGCTTTTTTTTTTACACAATACCGGTATAAACAAAATTTGCAATCAGATTCAGTTTTGGTGCCTATTGAAATTTTGCTACAAATTATTTATTCCTAATATCTAAATTACTGATTTATTAAACTTGGTTTTATGGTATTTGCAATTTGTGCTCTACCTTACTATATTCAATTTCAATAGCCTTTTCCTTTCATTTTCTATATGGATAATATCACGTCGAGTCGACACATAAGCAATTTTTTGTCTTGCATATGAAGTTATAAAAAAATAAAAATAAAAAAAAAATTAAAAGAAAATGAAAACAAAAACTTTATTTTAGACTTGTAGTTATTATTGTTAGATTGTAAGAGAGAAATATGAATGTGGCGGTCATCTGCGAGGAGCGCAACTCATAACATTGTATAACGCGATGTGGTTCTGGTATGAACTGGTCATTGCATGTATATTTAGTCGATTTTTGGTATAAATAAAATACATTTCAAGTGTATATTAATTAAAACCAAAAAAAAAATAAGTTACATATGTTTGATGACTATTTAAATTTTATAAAAAATGCATAAACTAAATTTTAATTCAATATATAAAATCATTTCTTAATTATCGCGAAAATAAAGGAACATAGGTGTTAAATGCAAGGTACAGGGATTTGATAACTTACAATAACAAAATGGATATAATAAACCTTTCCAAACATAATATGTACACGAGAGATTTTGAATAAAAACACAAACTATTGTAATTGTTATTGTTGTGTATATTATAAACCAATATATTCACTTATCTCGATTGACTTGCTTATACGATGTTCCAAATTCTTTACCCTTTTAAATTGTGTTTCAGCCCTATTATCTTCTATTTTTCAATCTATTTTTTTGATTATTTTATGGTCTCAAGAGTGTATTAGAATATCTAGAATTTATCAATATTTAGGAGTCTGGAAAAAAAATAATCTTGTTGTCTTAAAGAGTTCTAATAGAGCCCTAGAAACATTTAAGCGAATTCAATTTTAGTGAAATTTCAACAAACGCTTTATATTTTCATGACATAATTTTGAAATGCGATAAACCGAAACGTCTATACCATACACTTTATGAACTTTTTCGCTGATCTCAGTTTTTACTATCTGAGCTGAGTACGCAAGTGCTTCAAATAAGCAACCCACTTTTTTTACTGTTGCATAAAAAGGTACTAAGTCCCGGTAAACTTAAACAGATTTGGATTTAGAAATTTACACCGGCACATTGGGCTATTTATTCTCTGGCCTCGCTGGTATAATCTAATAAAACTTCACATTTCCGCTTAAAGTCAGCCAATCAAAAAAAAAAAAAATTGTAAAAAAATACATTTGACAGGATTCTAACACTTAAAGTCCAAAAATTTTTTCGAGTAATTGAAATAATTTTAGCTCAAAATCTTCATCAAAGAGGGCAGTAATTTTTTATATATTTTTGCATATTTAAAACTCTATTTCAATCAATTTGCTCAATTAATTAAGAAGTTGACTGTACCTGCACTCTTCATTTGTAAAAGTCTATATTTCGGTGCAAGCTTAACCATGTATGTAAGTTTATGACATAACTTGTAATTATATATTAATTTATTTCACTTATTTTGATTTCGTGACATACTGAAATGTTTTTGTGAACAAACTAATAATAATTAAGGTAGCGAAATACAAGAAATCGCATGACGAAATAGGCGTCATAGTATCTATGTAGCATCATATCATGTAATGATGTTGCGTCGATATCGCGACAAGCAAATAACTTGTGCGCTTCATGGAATGATGTTGAAAAGAAAGAACATGCGCTATAGCATTTTATACACCTGATGGTTAGATAGCCTGATATTAGTAATATAATGGAGAATATTCATTTATAATTGTTTTAAAAATGCTTCAAATAATTAAAGAAGAAGATTATCTAATAATAACAACTTATACCGAAGTAGGAATAACGTCTTCTAATAAATCAGTGCATTGTGATTTATATCTTTAATCAAATACCAAATATCTCTAATGGCTTTTGTCAAGTAGCGTCTACTTTTTGCGAAAGGTACGTAGAGAATTTCCTTTCTATCTCATAGAGAATCTCTATTATTTATTTTCAAATAAAGAAATTACATTTTTTCTAATTATTTATGTTTTTACCATAAAAAGTATTAATAACTCAAGTGCACTTAATTTTAAGCCATCGATCTTACACTAGAAATTTTACAATAGGTTTACTCCTAATAGCTTTTTAACAATATTTTAATAACTGCTGTTTTTTATTCCGTTTTGGGTTCAGTCGTGGATTCGTAATATTCGTACAAGATCAGAAAAATCAAGTTTTAGGATGGAGATTTTTATTTTTTTTTTAATGTGTTTCTAACAGTTAAAGAGTTATTTAAATCGAAGGGGACTTTTTTTGAAACTCCTTATAACATTTCAAAAGTTATGTTGTTCAGAAAAGCCATTATTTCAGTTTTTTTTCCATCATTTTATAGACTATAAAAATAAGTTTTTTTTTTGATTTTAAGTTCATATTTCATTGTTTATTGTTATTAATTTTTTAT
The DNA here is from genome assembly GCF_002237135.1 of Teleopsis dalmanni. Lineage (NCBI taxonomy): Eukaryota > Metazoa > Arthropoda > Insecta > Diptera > Diopsidae > Teleopsis > Teleopsis dalmanni. The sequence goes on along the minus strand of NC_051847.1, from coordinate 159,722,298 downwards.
TCATTTAAAACAAAGTAATTATGAAGGGTTTTCACAACAACTTTTTCGCAACAAAACGTATCACGCTTTCCAAATCAATTACTATAACAATAATATTTTATGTTTATAACGGATTATAACCATAAAATATTAATTTTTAAAGTCAATGTAAGTAGAGAAAAGCAAAATATGTTTAATAAAAACTGCTATTTATCTGAAACTATTCCCTGCATCAATACAAGATTGAGAAATTCAAGACAGTAAACGTGGAAAATTGGAAAACTTGCTTTTTATAACCCTTAAATAGTACAATAACTAGTTTTAACATACTTAATAACTAATTACCCATAAATATAAATATCTGAAGGCAAAAATATTTGTAATATATAAAATTATTGTTTATGTATAAATAAAGTACTGGTACAAATATTTAGTTATAACTTACGTATCACTTCTTTCAGAAAGTAGCATACAAAGAAGAGAAAATGCGTTATTTAATTTAGTTTACAACATAAATTATTGATGTATTGTTAATGGACTTACCTAAAAAAAAGAGAAGAAAAAATGTTATATTTGACATTCATATTAAGTAATAAAAATTATAATTTAATGTACGATATAAAAATTAAATTAAATTAATTTTAAAATCATTTATTTAAAAGAAATTTTTTTTTATTAAAAATGTATGTTAAAACATTGTTGTATTTTTAAGATACCAATCTTATTTGCCGGGTTTATTATATAATAATAATATGCTCTAAAATTTTTTATCGAAATCGGTCGGATAACTCCCGAGTACATCAGTACCATACAACATAACTTCTTTTCATATAATATATACATAAACATATATATATATATATATATATATATATATCAGTACCCGAGTATATATATCTTCACCTCTGATATTGCTTTTACAATACTTAACAAGTCTTGTAATTTTTTTCAAGTCTTTTGTTCAAATCTTACAAATATGAATATGTCATTTTCTTTGATTTCATATTGTCTTTGTATCATATATTATTCTTTTATTTTATATTCCGAGTTTCTTTTTTAAATCTTGTTTTACTCTGTTTTTTTTGAGAGTCCAACAGTGGAAGCTTCAAATTTTCAAAAAGTTGAAACATAAAAAAAAAGATTTCAAGGCACTTTATAATCAAAAATGAAGTTAAAACCTAAAATCTTGTATATGTCTTACTTAAGATTTATCTCGATTACCTCGATTCCGATAGTGCCATTATATTATTTTCTCCGTTGAAAAAAAAAAATTGAAAATTTTTTTAATATTTTGAGCTATAACTTTTAGTGCTATGTTATTAAAAAAATCATATTATTAATTCAAATAATTGTTTATCGAAATTAATGATTAATCTAACAGAAATGTATGTCTTAAATTTAAAATTATGACAGGAATTTCAATAAAGTTCACGAAAAAAAAAGAAAAGAAACTATTTTAAAGGTTAGACGGATTTGAATAGCAAAGAAAATATAAGGACAAAAATTTTATTTAATTTTTTAAAATTTGGCAGACCATACAACGCTGTTTCGAGTATTGCCAAGTACTCATCATCAGTGGTCTTAGGAAATTTTGGAATTTCTTAATTAGTTTATAGACCTTTTGTAATTTGTTTGGACTGCAAGTGCCAGGTTTAGAACTCGTGCCTGCCAAATAAGAAGCGATGACTAATCGTGTTTTTCCACAAGTAGCCAAGGCTATATATAATAGTATAACAATATTATATTCCTTTATTTTAATTATTGAGCAATCGTTTATGAAAACATATTATTCATTAAAATTTAATCAAGCTGAATGTATAATTTATAATTTCATCAAACCTTTAACATTGTTGATGATAAATTAATATAATTTAGATCTACAGTTATTGAAGGAAATAAATTTTGAAGCAATTTACTTAAAACGAAAAAATTGTTTTTGTTTTCGGCATCAATTCAGAGTATCTTATGAACCCTAAAAGAGCTAAAGAAGAAGTTTATTGTACTTTGGCCAAAAAGTGGTGAAATGAAGGCATTCAACTTTGATTTAACATTTTTTATGCTTTAGTAAATGTCACAATTTTAATGCTTCAATAATTTTATCAAACGCTTTATAATGATAAACAAGAGAAAAGACAAATAACTACTTCAAACAATAATAATGTTTAAATATTTGTATTAAGCAAACATAAATTTTCACTTTTTAGTTTATATGTGTAATGTCAAATTGTTTTAAGAAAAGAAAAAAAAAAAAAACTCATATGAAAGTAAATTTAATTCGTGAATATAAATCAAGGCAATTGTTATATTATCATTTATATCAGACTTAAAATAAATGCAGTACTAGAAGAGTAAAAAACAATATTTAGGCAAACATTTAATTTAAATTTTATGAATAATAAAAATCCAATAAAGGATAAAATAATTTAACAATAAAAATAAAAATAATAAACAATAATCGTCCAATTAGGGAAATACGGTTTATAATTAAAATGAAAAAATTACTATACTCATTTATGAGTATTCCATTTCCAAAACTCATAATAATTCTGAATTTATGTCATTTAATGGATTATAGATACTAAGTAAAAAATGTGTAATCTGGTTCAATAGTATAAACGCATCATACAAAGCGAATTCGAAAGCCAACAACAAAATCAAGTGTGGAACATTCTTGGTTCACATGAGGTTTATGAGACGGTGTTATTTCGAGTCTAACTTGTTGCTTTGGTGTAAGATCTTGTGCCTTTTGGAACTTGTAAGGCTTTAACTTGAGCTCATTTTGGAATATGTGTTCGATGCTTCGCTGGGATATTTTCAGTTATTTGGCCATTTGATTACCACTACGACGTGGATTTCGTTCAAGTTGATCCTTTACTTTTCATCCTATTTCAGGTGATGTTGCTGTTTTTTTTTTCGTCGGCCACCATAGCGTTTCGCGTCACTCCTTATACTATTATGGTACGATACACAAACATTTTATTTACTTTGATATGTTTAAGCTTACGAACAATAGCTGGTTGTGATTTTCCAGCCAAATATAACGCAATCACACTATTACATTTGAATTCCATTTCAAATAACTTTTGTTCTATAAAACTTAGACGCAAATGCTTGTGGTAGCTCGTAAACTATATAAACAGTTGTCATTCGTATAAATTGCACGTAGTTGGCAATATCAGTTTCACAGATATACCCGTGTGTTATCAACTAACACTTTAATAGTCTTACCCTGTATATAGGCCATCTTATTAAGTTCAGTAGATTTATTTCCTATTTAAGAGGATTCAACTGATTACAGATATTTGTAGATCGTTAATCTATCTATATCATTAATTCTATATAGAAAGACTTCAACAATTGTTTGTCTATTCAGGTACCTTATCTACATACTTCAAATTTATATATATATAAACGTTTACACAATAAAAGAATAGAACTATTGAATAATTAGGTTGTATGAAAAAAGTATGTTTGAAGTTACCAAATAACTTTGGTTAACTTTGTTGTGCAGCAGGCATAAATAAGCCATAAATGGCTAGAAGTAATTAAACTCTGAGCTTGCTGCTTTAGCAGCTATGAACTTAAAACATAATGATATAATTTAAATTAGTCATGAAGATTTATTTAGCCAATAAAGAGTTTTTCGTTGTTACAAAGTTCGCACTTAGTATAATTAATCAGGAATCTTAGACCTATTCTCCAGTACATCAATCTTAAAAAAACAAAAGTATCTCAACTTAGTTTTGTAAAAAATTTGTTTTAATAAAAAAAAAAAAAACAAAAATATTAAAGAAGTTCAAGTTTTTCTAAAGTCAAATAAATGTAAATTCAAATAAAAGATGTAAAGATTACTGAAAAAGTTAGTTAAGTAATGTCAAAATATACATTGAAACCAAAATTTTTCTATTGCACCATAAGATTTTATATGCACAGAGGTTAGGCGCGAAGTCAGTGGAACAACACAAGCGCACAGCACGCATAGTTAGTGGTGGCCCTTATTGACGTGTCTTCCCATGATGGCAGCTAAAGAAACACATTAATTTCTTTAAATGAATTGCAGAAATAAAATCAGTAAACAGGAAAACAAAAATTTAGTAAGAAAAAATTATATAAAAGAAAAGAGTTAAACAACAATAAACGAAATTAAAAGTATTTTTCTTTAATCATTAGTTTAACGCCTATTTTATTATTTATACCAAACACTGACAAGCCTTAATGTTTCCTAAATTTTTCAAGTTTCACATTAGCGGAAAAGAGAGCAAATATCAAAGGTTAAAGTTGTAAATTTCATGTTTAAGAAAGTGTTCAACATAGGTAATTAAATTAATATTATGACTTTTTCTTTTGAAAATCATTAAGATGAAAAAAGAAAAGAAAAAAAGTAAATAAGTTAGCTTTGGATATGCCAAACCTTAAGTACCCTTCGCACTGACTTATTGTTATAACACCAACAAAAATTCTTAATATCAGAACCACATATTTTTGTGGCCGTACTATTTCACTCAAATCCTATCAATAAAATTTCTAATAGTTATATTTATTTTATATTTTAGGGCTATAATTTATAATATTTATATATAAATAGCACAATTTTAATTATAAAATATATACCAAACCATGAACTGGTATTACAATTATATTTACATCGTAAATGGAGCGTTTATGATCATCCGTGCTTTCATAACCAATAAGTTTAATTTTTGCCGATCTGATGCTACAACATATATACCAATTTTGTAAAGAAGACGTAATATTTTCGGCTAGGTTAGGTTGAGAAAAAGCGCGTGTTGACAGTTAGCAGCACTTCCACTCGGAGGCATATATAGTCCATTGTGGTGCCTTCAAAAATTTTGCCGATAGAGACGAGTTGCTAACCTTTGTTATCTTCTATATTCTATATTATTATCTTCTATATTCCATATTATTATCTTATATATTCCATATTATTATCTTCTATATTCTATATTATTATCTTCTACATTCTATCTTCTATACAGTCCATTTTTTTAAACTATATCTAGCACGCAACTATATCTAGCATACAAATTGATGTTACTGTAACTGCTTTTGTGATATAACGTACAAAATCTCATGGTTCACATCACAACTTCAAACATTTGAACCGATTTGATTGAAATACAACATAGTTATCAAACATCATACGATTTAAAATAGATAACGAAAAAATCAATTCGATTTGTAAGTTATATTGTAGTCAATACCAATCACTCCAACAAATTTTCAAAATCCGTTCCTAAAACAGCTTCTTTAGTCTTTTTAAATGCTGAGAGCCTAGTTCACGTCGAAACAGATAGATAAATGGATATGACTATGCATATCGATTCATCTCGTCAAACTAATATAAAACATAATATGTTTATAACTTCACTGTCTTCCAAACATTATTACAAACTTAATATACTCTTCCCTACACACTATAAGTGTAAAGTCACACAAAAAAAACACATTTCTTTCACATTAAGTTAGGTACTTACTTAAAAAATATAAATATCTTAATATAATAATCAGTGTGTTTTCTGCCTGTGGCGTAAAGACTTAACTCGATTATGATGAAACCTGTCTCAGTGATTGTTTATTTCTTTGGTATTAACCTGTCATGTATGGGAAATGTTAAAAAAGAATTCTACAGATTCTCTAAAAGACGAACTAATAACAACGGCTTTTCTTAAACCATACACCATAAATCCTAAGATGGTGATAATACTTAAATGAAAATTTAAGTATGAAAGAAAAGAGATTTAATGCATTTTCACTGACGCTTTATATCCCAAGTAACGATGCCGTTTAAATCTTGACGGGATATTGAGTTCTCTGATTTCATATCACTCACATTTGATTGTTCTCCATTATAGTACAAAGGAATCTATTTTAAGAGTGGATTGTACCATTGCATGTGTAAACATAATATGTCGATATTTAAGATTATTATTTTAGAAAACAGCGTTGGAGACCCGCATGGGAGAGGATTAGTAACTCCATTTGTTCAAAAATTATCAATATTGGAAGTTGTTATAGATTTAGTCAACTATTATTACCATTTATACTTGATAGGTACGAACATTATTCGGAATCGTGATGGCTATAACATACCTATTCGCAATCTTAAAATCCATGGAAAAAATTTGTAAATTTATGTGAAGATAATTTGTATCGTATATCTAACATATCTAATGCATTCTACAAAAATGTTTATAATCTTAGGTATTGCATGCACTTTCACTCGTCGTTCATTAAACACCTTTTTATGGACTTGCGGAATGATATGTATTTTGAGCAGTGGATCATCTTTGAGGTTCGAATGATCAGATTTAAAAACCGTCTCACATATCTTTAAAGTGGAAAGTAAAAGTGCTACAATTTCATACACTCGTTTCTTTCTAGACTCAAAACTACACAAATTAAAAATAAAAAAAAAAACAAGACAAAACATTTTAATAAACTGCATTCAAGCTGAGAGTTAATTAAAACGTCTGCATGTAAAAAACAGGAAAGCGCTACTTATTTAAATGGAACGTTTCAAAACGGTAAAATGCAGTCAGCTTAACTGATGTGAATTGCGAACTATTTTTATGAAAACCTTTCAATAAAATAATTTAAAAAAAAGAGGTTAGAATAATTAAAATAAGTTAACAATCCATTTTTAAAAATAAAATAAAAAACCAAGAATTATAAAATAAAAGTACATAAAAATAATAAGAGTGTACAACATATTGAGTCTTTATTGCAGTGCATGCGAAACAATGCATTAAAGCGATCGCATTTTTTTCTACATTTTCAAAATTGAGTTGAAACCACATTTTTAAAATGAATTATGTATTTTAATTCAAGTATCTATCTTTTAAGATGATATAGCATATGTGTGCATAAACAACGATTAGACCTTTTTGCTATCTTCTAGTACTAGATGTTAAGGCATCTAAACGATAAGCTATGCAAATGCTATGATTATTTTTCTATTATACTCGTACATTTCTTACGAATTCTTTTTAGTTGATAGTCGGCATGGAGCTGTTCTTAAGGTTTTACAACCATAAAGGAATATATCAATGAACGAAACCGATATTTCTGCACTATACTGTGTTTAAAAATTTTGGTATGAAAACGTAAGAATAGTCTAGGGAATTATTGAAGCCTCTTCTAAAAGATTTCAAAGTTTTGAAAAACCTTCTAAAAGATGATTGCAAAAAAACATGGTAACTACTGTGAAGAATGTTTATCTGGATAATAATAGAGTAATAAGATATGATAGAAAAACAAACAGCAATATATGTATATTAATATATGTTTTATTTCATCAGACAGACTGTATTTTAAATTTATACTATTTTATTATGGTTTTATAAAATAAAGTGACGTATTCTTATATGTCCGATGAGAAAAGCTAAGAGTAGAATACTTTTAAGATGCTGAAAGTTTAGATGTATGCACAGGTATAACAAAAAAAATATCCAAAAGTATAGCATTGAACGCCATTATCACGCAAGCATATTCTTGTCTCAATAGAAATTTTGTATGTTGAAATATATCTGACCAAATACGACTAGTGTTAAGGTTGCACTATCAAGGATAACGTCAAAGGAAAAATGTGAAGTGAATTACATCTGAAGAAATGCCAGCTAAGAAACACAAAGTATAATTCAGTAGAATAAAAAACAGTTCAAGTTTTAAAGGAATGTGATTCGATCTTAAGAGATCTGCCAAAAATACTAGATATTAGATATATATATTAGCTTTCTAATGCTTTCAGCAGCAGTTCTGTTCATTTAATTTAAATAATACATATAAAATATGATCGACCAATTTCAGCCATTCGGATTTATGTTAATGATTTAATTATAATTGAGAAGCACAGAGTAGGATTTGATATAAGAGCAGAATAGAATCTCTTTGTTAAATCAATGAAGAATATAATACTTGATTTTAGATATTATTTTTGCACATTTATTAAGACTAAGATAAAGATTGTTGTTTAATTTAGTTAATCGGTTTCAGATTTTCAGTCTCATGTTTAGGCATGATATAAAATTCTTTAATTTATTGTTAAAATTATAAAAATGTTTTCAAGAAGTACAACCGACTAGTTTATTGCCATACAAACTTATTGACTGAGATAAGTTATAGATTTTTAGATATGTAAACAAATATAATCAACTTAATTTGTCTCGTCAAACTTAACTTATTCCTGTCGTACAAATACGAGTATACTTATATACATTATATGATTTTTTACAATAACAGAGTAAGTCTTCAATGCTTCATTCCTGTCGTACAAATACGAGTATACTTATATGCATTATATGATTTTTTACAATATCAGAGTATTAACATTAGAAACCAAAGTAGTATTGTAATATTTAAACTACATATTGCCAAAACTTTCTTAAGTCATGAAGGTGTAGAAGTTTATATAATTATGCAGCAATCAACATTAAATATAAATATTAGCCTCACAACAACTGATGATGATTGTAAAAGCAGTATTTAGTAGTAGCATTTAAACAAATTTAGAAGAATTAGAGAAAGCAGCAGTATTGTTAAAAGTAGCTATGAAATATTTACAAATGATTTATAAATCGGTATTAATTTATAAAGAAAAGCTGAAATGATTTTTTTGCAGTTCTTACAAATACTGTCATAAAAGTAATCAAATTAATGAATGTAAGCTGAAGTTGGCTTTTGTAATTTTTAACAAAATTTCTTGTATTAAAACATTTTAATAATTGCTGCAATGGAATTGAACAAATAAGTTGAAGCTAAAATAAAGTCAAATGTATAAATTACTCTTAAATATAATTCAATATATTAATCTTTTAATGTTCATTTAAGTTGCCAGCTGTTACTGCTGCATATAAATCGATCTGGAAACAAAATAGAATCCAAAGATCAAAATAAAAGTTATCAATTTTTATAAATTATTATTAATTTTTCAACATTATTTATCGTATATTATTTCTACTGTTTCAAATATCAACCTTAAAGTTAAGAGAAAAAAATTGGATATTAATGGATTAAAGATATTTTAAGGTTCATTGTTGATGCATTATAGATACAGTCTTTGCATTGTTTTTTTTTTATTTGCTGTTCACTGCGATAGAAAAAGCATATTATTTAATAGTTTATTACTCTACACACAAAGCGAATCAAGCTCATTACATCTCTTAATTTAGTTAATCCTTTTGTATTTAATGCATAAAAATTACTTTGCGGATGAGTTGATGCATCTACGACTGAATGCAGTTCAGAAAACTGATGAAACTAATAACTGGTAAATAGTAAAGTGGAAATGATGCAAATAAAGTGTTGTAGCACGCCTTATAAGCTTACAATGGGTTGGTTATTATGAATTATTGAACGCACAACTGAGCTACTAAATGTTAGTAACACCGGCATATGGCTAATCTGAAGCACGAGCGATGCTGGAAAGGTACGATGAATAATAAATATGTTCAAAGATATAAATAGAGGAGCAAAAGTCGCTTGGCTGACTTAAAAAGCAATAATTTTAACTGCAAATTACTGCGGTCAATTATAGATGTTGTCGAACTGAAACAGTTTATTTAATGTTGTATTTGTAAATTATATTAAATTACCCCACTCTGTGTTATTAAATTTATATACATACATGTATACATGAGATACCGCCATAAAACTTTCATTGCAATAATAACAATAAAAAATATTAAATATTTATTATATAGCAACTATCGGAGCAATCCATTGATTCGTGCTAGGAGTCACAAATAAATAAAGTGTTTTCCATTTTAGTTGGTATTTTTGAGAGCAAAAAATCTTAATTCTCTTCCAAAAAAAAATTTATTCGTTTTGCAACCACCGAAAGAAACTTCGAAAGCGGGTTTGCACAACTTCTTTCCACAGCGTTCAAGTAAAATTTATTCGCAGCAGTAACGAAATGCGATATAGTCACACACACAAGCAATATTATCCATCCACATCTCCTTCACGGCATTACAAATATCTTAAATTTAACACTAGTATGAAGGGTATATATAAGTAAAATGTCTTCTTTTGTGCAACAATCACATATCTTTGGTTGCCTAAATTTTTCTCAAAATTAAACTTAACATAAATGTAAAAGCATTGTGGTTAGAGCAACATTCAAAGCATGTAACTAACAGTCTTAATTTTTTTTAATAAAAACTGCTTTGTTTCGGTTAATTTTTAATTCATTTATTATTTTTCATTTTTTTTATTTATTACACTTTCAGCTCGAAGGTAAGAGAAGGCCTCAGTCATTTTGTGGAGAACTTACTTGAAAAGGAACTATGCCAAGAAATGTAATCAATCATGTTTTGCTCACCGTTTTTTTTCATAAAGCATTTTTTCATTAGCCCAATACAATTTAAATAGAATTTTATAAAACCAAGAAAATCATAATGAAGAAGTCAAAGATGCGATGCGCTTTGATTTTAAGTCAGATTTTAAATCAACTAACTGAAGCAGCAGCAGCAGCAGCATTATAAACAGTAATACCATAGAAAATGTTATTAATAAAAAGATTGAATGCATAAATTTTATTATCTGCAACATCACTCCGTTGGAATGAGGAGAAACAGTGTAATGCGATGAACACAATATAACTTGATGTAGATATATTTCATCCAAGATTTTCCTCAACTCAGCTTTAAATTATAAGAAAAAGAAACAACTTTAATTTAATTTCGTGGTTAAAAAAAGATTAAAAAATGCTTTTGTTAGGGAACAGCAGTACATTTTGAAAATACTGATCAAGATTTTACCTATAAAATAAATAGGACACGGTAAGATACTCATAGGTATTGATCACATTTATGGCACAAGAAAAATTTTTTTTAGATAAATTAAGTTTGGGATAAAAGATATTCATATTACGAAAGTGGTTTCTAATTAATATTTCCTCTCTAAATTTATCCAAACATCTGTAAAAGCTTTAAAAATTGATAATGAAAACAATATTCACACTCATGCATAAAAAAGTCTTTTTTAATGGAACAATGAAGAAGTGTTTTGTATTAAATCACAACTATTGACTATTGATCTTTGTATTTATTCATTTGATAGGCTTTTAAATATAAAAGCAAAACAAATTGATTACACTGTTAAAATTAACGAAAAAATTATGTTTTAAAATACATCTTGTCTGACCAATTAGCTTTTAAAGCGTGCACTTATAATGAATGTATTAATAAAAACATATTTTTTTGCAATATTTTATTATAGATACGAGTTTATTACACTTTGATTTCATATATTTGATTAGGAGTCAAACTGTGAAGCGCAACTGTATATTGCAACATGTTATATTTAATTAATTTTAACATGTTATACTCTTAATTGCACATTGTCATAAGTCTGGACCTATCCCCGATATTTTGATTCAAACTTTTATACTATATATATTATAGTATATAGTTATACACTAACTAGTAACTATATTTTTATTTATTATTTATTTTATTAATTATTTATTTTTTAATTAATTAAATTAAATTAAATTTAATTTTAATATTTATATTTAATATATTTAAATAAATTCTATAGTAGGTTTTATAAACTCTCTATTACTGAAACATGTTATGCAGAGTGTTTCGGGCACGGCAAAATTCGCTCTTTCGGGCTATGCCGAAAATGCATGTTATGCTGAGTGTCACACCAGTATTGCCAATTTTATGTTTTTACTACTTCTTGGTACTTCTTGGTTGTTCCCAAATTTAAAAGGAAATTTAGATATGCTCACTTTCAATTTGCCACCAAAAATAACTAGCAAGAAAAAACTCATAGAGGCTGTAATAATGTTAATTTATTATTATACCATATAATTGTTAATAGTACTTACGCCTTTCTTTAAAATCGGAAAGTGTAATAAATATATGATTAGCGATTTATAGAAAGGCTGTGTTGTTTACTGCCATTTTTTTCTCCAAAACGTATTAGAATTGTAGTCATTTGCTCCTAAAAGGTACAAATTTTAAAATTTATTACTAAGCAACACTGTTTTGCCTTAGTGCCGTTTGGCTAAATGGTGTTATATTAAAATGGATGATACTCTAGCACTTCGACCAAGCATATAGCATCATTTTTCCTGCAAAAAATTTTGTTGTCGCTTTTTAAGCAAAACTGTTTTTGTACAATATTACTGGATAGGATTCATTTCTCACCATCTGTTACCAAATGCTTGAAAAATGGTTAAGTTCCACTCCATTTGAAGAGTGATTTGCAGATAGAAATTTGGGCCATTAAAATTTGTTTTTAATCATTTTGAGGGACACTTAAATATGAAGGCATGTATGTTAAACCAACTCAATGTAGGTAATGTAAAATAGTACTGCTGATTGATCAGTTGGTTAGAGATTTTGTTTTTGCTCATATATACATTGTGACCGAAATTTTTTCGGAAATTCTCATTTAAAATTCGCGCGCTGTATATTTTTCGATATTTTAAGTTTATGTAGTTTGGCAGCACTGTCCTTAATTACTATGCCAAAAATGAGCGCGATCTGTCAGACAGTTCGTTTACGGCAGCTGTTGAAACCAGTTCACCTCAGTAGTGCGTTGCGAAAAAAACAATGGAAAAAAATATTGAACAAAGAGTTTGCATCAAATTTTGTTTTTCGAACGAAATTTCGTGTGCAGAATCGTTGCGAATGCTACAAAAGGCTTATGGGGAATCAGTTTTATCGAAAACTCAAGTTTATGAGTGGTACAAAGCCTTTCAGGACTGTCGTACGACCGTCGAAGACATGCCGCGTTCTGGACGACCTTCGACCTCTACCACCGACGAAAACATTGAAAAGGCAAAGGAAATCGTGTTCAAAAATCCTCATGTGAGTGTTAGAGAGATAGCACGAGAGCTAGGCATCGGTCGTGAGATGGCTCGTTTGATTTTGGTGGACAATTTGTGTATGCGACGTGTCAACGCCCGGCTTGTTCCGATTCACCTCAATTTGTTCAACATTATCAACGATTTTAAGGCCAAACATTCAATAAATACCATCGAACAGCCACCGTATTCACCTGATCTTGCACCGTGTGACTTTTTCCTGTTTCCCAACCTCAAATTACCACTCAGAGGAACGCGTTTTGAATCCATAGAAGACGTAAAACAGAATTCGCAGAGGGAACTCAAAGCCATACCGGAAAGCGCCTATAAAAAATGTTTTGATGATTGGAAGAAACGTTGGCATTTGTGTATCGCTTCTAATGGAGCATATTTTGAAGGAGATAAAATAAATATTGATGAAGATTAAGAATTTTGCGTTTTATTTAAAATTTCCGGAAACTTTTCGGTCACAATGTAAGTATTATTCAACATCGGTGATCAGCTAACTAAACAGATATGTTATATATCTTTCCTAGAAAATGTGTCACCTAATTATTTTTCGGTAATTAATTTCAACATAAAAAACATATTATTATGTTTAGGCTAGTTGAGTCAGTGCACTTGAGCACTATTAACTACAAGGTTTCTTCATAACCCTTCTCTACGCCTTGACTGGATTATTCTGACCTCAAATCTGCATACCTTACCTGTAACTATTCAAAGATTCGATAATGCGGTGTTGGAAAGCCTGTCAGTTTTCGTAAAAAATTTCAGCGCTCAATCCTTTATATATTTTTTGATTGGATCATTGTTAAGTTAAGCTTTGCTTAATGACTTTAAAAATTAATTGGTTCAAATAAGGAAACACATATTCAATATTTAAAAAATTTGTTTAATATTATATTTAGTTCACACGCAGATCTGAAAATGCACTTCTAAATAACGAATGTAATTACAAGAAAATAGTTGCTAAAAATACCAAGACTTTAAATGAAAGTAGCTTAAATATGTTTAATGGAAAATGAGGAAAAGTCGAAGACAACACAAATCGAATTAACAAATTATTGAGTATAAAATAAAACAAAAATAAACAGAATTTAGTTTTTCACTAAACTTTATACTTAAAAGCGAAATGACATTTGGCATTTTGGAAAACTTTTAATTGCCGTAAGACACGTTAACCGTCACTACAATATGACAACACACATGTACGAAGCGACGAAATAAGATCTCTGCGTTTTGGTACGCGCATCAGCCTTAAGCGATTATCTGTCAGCGTACTTGGAGCTCAGGTACAAATGAGCCAGACACTAGTTAACACTAGATTTACATTAAAATGTTGGTTCAGTTTAACTGACCTCAAAAAAAAAAAAAAGAAAGAAAGAAATTAGAAATTGTTTGGAAATTTTTAAGAATAAGTAGCTCCAAAGTCGGCTAAGACCAAAGAGTAAACATACTAGAAGAGAATGGTAACTCGCTCGCTCAGCAAAAAAAACCATATTTCCGTGTTTATAATGTTGTTAATTAAAGTTGACAGTTTGCGAGCTTAAAACTAAAAAAATAAATGAGTGTAAAATTTCTTCAAATGTTAACCCTTTTGTAACTAAATTCATCTAAACTGCTTAAAGTAAGCATTTCTTATATTGAACTAATTTAAAAATTTTTGAAACTAAAAATAATAAAATAAGTAGAAGCAATTTTTTATATTCTTTAAATATATATTATGTATATGTATATTAGGTAATAAAACCGCATTTTTTTTAGAAAACTACATTTTATGCTTTAATATAGTCCCTCTACACACCAATCTTTCACCATTGGGTTACCTTCTAATAAATACGATTTATCAAGTCCTGCAAAATATACCTCAGCTAACTCTACTATATCATATGATGTAAATCTTTTTCCCTGGAGCTATGCGAGCCAAACCTGCAAAATACGGTGGGCGAGGATTATTGTGTGCATTATTCTGCAAAAACAAAATTGTTTCTTCTACAAATGTGGTAGTTTTTTCTTGATTTCCTCATTCTATTTAGCCAATAATGTGCTATATATAATAATATTATTCCACTTAAATCCCAAAATACAGAAGCCAAAACTTTTCTAGCCGATTGTTGAGTTCGTGGTCGTTTAGAAGCACTAGTCCTGGGCTCTACCCATTCTCTGGCGTATTGTTTTCCATCATGTGCGAAATAAAGGATCCATGTTTCATCAATTGTTACTACTCGACGCTCACAGTCAGCTAGATTGTGCATAAACATTTCCAAACAGTTTTTGGTCAATTGTTATCAAACCCAGCACCCATTTTGCCGAAATCTTTTTTATACCCAAATATTCATGTAAAATATTTGATAAACGTTTATATGATATGTTTGTCATCTCTGCTATCTCACGCAATTTAATTTTTTTGTATAATTTAACATAATATCGTAGAGATTTCCAATGTTTTTTTCAGTTGTGACCTCTTTGGAACGACTAACCCGAATGATTTTCATTAAAAACACTCGACAACGTTTACAACAACGTTTAAATTTAGGTTTCCAAAATTTTATTGTTGTTAACAATGGTGTAAGGTTGTCTTAAAGAGAATCCATTTCTAATTTGATTGCATCATTGTTCATTCCTTTCAAGTGGAGGAATTTTATTACTGAACGATATTCATTGTTTTTCATTTTATAAAAACTCACCAATTATCAATTATTTGCAAAAAAATAACGAAACATCTAATGAAGTCGAAACTTGTCAGATATACAAAATATAACTGATTTTGTTCTGGCGGTGCCACCTTTTGTGAATTCAAGTATTTATCAATCCATGTAGTATATAGATAAACATATTACTTAAATTATATTACTCATATTGGACAATTATTTTACAAATCATTTTCTAGTTGCATAGTTTTTTGGTTCTGTTCTTCAGTTTAAGTTATTGCGCAAAATAAGTGTGAGTTATGATATAAAATATGACTGAAATTCATTGGGCAATCGATATAATAAGATGTGTTTCACTTCGTCAATATATAAGCATAACAATATTTTTGCTCACAAAACTTAAAGGAAAAATAATACACTACAAGATAACTAAAAAATAGTATTAGCATGCAATTTTGAAGAGTTCGTCACTGAACAGTAAAACAAAGTTTTTTTTATCACACTGATCAGTTCCAATTCTAGTGAGAGCATTACAGAAACATTAGCAATAAAAAATTCATGAAAAATTTTTTTCAATGTTGCATTATTGCACTGGATTGTGCTTTTTTTAATCTAATGGTGTTAACAGCTCACATTCGAGATGTTACAATATTGCACTGGGGTGACGATATTTTGGAACGAGAAATGTGTGATCTTATTGTTGCTTATTAACATTTTTTGTAGTTTCTTGCTTTAAACCATAGCAATGGGAGATCATATGTTTTTTAACAGAAACACATTTGCTGTGTTTGTTTATTTGTTTATTTTGAAACTTATAAAGCAATAAATAAGAAAGTCATACTAAACGCACAGCATGTACAATAAAGCCCCATACTGGAGTTTACTCTAGCAACATATACATATATTCTTAATTTTTGTTATTACTAAACTTATACAGTCTTTTTTTTTCTTAAAGGGGCAATTAGAAGAGATGAACTGAAATATATTTATTGAATTGGTTATATACACAAAAGACTGAATCTCATAAATGATTGCTCAGTTTTTCAGGTTCTTTTGTAATTATTTTGTGTTAACTGATTAAATATCTACCAACTCAAGACAGAAAAATATGATTATTTAAAGGCATAGTTTTCTTTAAATGACCTAAAGAAATGATGGAAGTTGCAAGCGAAGATATGTGATAAAATTGCGATATATACGTGATATGTTGTCTTAAAGCATCTTTAATAACAAAATGCATCATATAAAATTATTATGTTGACTAAGAAGTTTAATGAAGCAAATTTAAATATTCGCGAAAATATTCATAAACTGTGATTTGAACTTCCATTCTGAAATGCGAATAGTTTTTAAGCATTTTTGGAACAAGATAAACATTCAAAAAGTACAAAAATTATTTACACAGTAAGCTAATTTGTTTGTAAACTATTCCTCTTTCCCCTTTCCATTGGAGCTACATAAAATGACTAACATACCTTGTTAGTAAACGAATAAATTTTAAATAAATAAATTATGGAATCTTAAAACAAGCGTGAACCTTCAACGACGAGCAAAAGTAATTGTGTGCCATCAGCTTACTTCTTTGCTTTTGTTGTTCCTATCAGGTACGTACAAATTTGCGAATGGTAAGCAAAGGAATACGTTTCGAATAAGTGAATATTTGCCTATATAAACACGACTTACAAACTACGCAAAAATTCTGGAACAAATAATATGAACATAAATAAATAAATATTATGCATTAAACGTAGTAAATTACTTTCAGAAGATATTTGCTCTTCGCTTGGATGAAACTTCATTAAAATAATTGTAAACTCTATAATTGTAAATAATGTATATAAAATACTGTGAAGTGGAAGGAAAGTAATAAAAAAAATATTTTTTTATTCAAATTCCTCAAGGTGTTTCGAAGTTGTTTGAACTTAATACTTTGGAATATCATTTCTATTAGTTCTTATAAATTTACGATGTTGCAGAAATTAAATAAATATGTATAATATTAAGTATGACATCAACTAATCTCTATTTTTTTTTTACAAAATATCAAGTGTTTTTTAAGCTGCATGAAATATTGTTGGAATAAAATTTTTTTTTATTATAATCTGGTAGATAATTTCATTGCACTTATTTTTTGAATATGATTTTCGGCATATGTCTGCGTTGCTACGAGTTACATGGTCCATTCGATCAAACCATTTTTTACTATTTTTTGCAAAAAATGTGGCCATATGCCGTCATACCCCACAAATTTAAAATCATATCCAACGACTTATCATACACCATAAAAAGTAATCGAGAGACGTTAATTCGTACGAACGAGGGGGCAAGTTAACACAGGCCAGACCACTTCTGGAAATAAAGAAATCCCCCAGCCATCATAAAGTAAAAGTGCCCAGATGCACTAACTCGGAAAAGGCTCAGCATAAGAAATAAGACAAAAGCATGTAATTACAGAGAGGATCTTTTCAGAAATAAAAGTTTAGAATTTTGCTAAGTAAACTCAATAACTCTATAGATCAAATTTTGGGTTCTTGGAACATATTTCTTAGTTAAAGCAGTTTATCAGAAAAAAGTGTTTAAGGAGAGAGTACGTTGTACCAACACGATTTTCAGTTAATCAGGTATTCCAAATTCAATACTTATACTTTTATGAATGGGTACAAATGGGTGAAATTTGATATAAATAAATGTTTAATAGAGAAACTTCAAAAAGTGGTGAACTACAACAAAAATTCTTTTTATATTATTTTTCGAGTATTGCCAAATATCCATCAACAGTGGTTTTGGAATTATTTCTTGTATTTAATTATTCGTAAATAATTTTTTGAGACTGCATGAAATAAAAAAAAACTTAAATGTTTATTTGATATATTTTTGATGTTTTTGTGTTCAGAATTTTACAAAATTACTGATAAAAAATTTATAGGAATGCAAAACATTTTAAATATACTTTAATGCCTTGTCTTCAAAAATTTATCTGGACTTTTTTCACAATTGGAAAATATTGCCACAAATAAAAAGTCTTATATTAAACGTCTAAGTTCAATTTTTTGGTTAGATAAGATAAACCGTTAGGAAATTTGTGGTTATTTTTATATAAGTTTCTAAGATAATTGTTATTGCAATACATATATACTTCCACTTAATAATATTATCTTGTAATGGAACTTCCTTCTTTTTTTTTTTTTGAATTGTGTTTTTATGTGTACATTTTTGCATTCAATTGTTTTAATTGATTTTAAAATTTTATACATTACTGTCCATAATAAATTTAAATCATATTCATTTCTTGGTTGTTTCGCATTTATACTTAAAACAAGAATTCGACTTACAGAATGCACTTTTCCATATTTCTATCGGCACGGAACAAAATTTTTGTTCAAGTTATAGAGGAATTCGCGTTATAGAAGTTCGAGTTATGGAAGCAGAATTGTATGTAATTTGCTCTCTAAAACCTTGCTGCACTGTTTTTGGTTCGAGTTATAGAAAAATTGAGTTATAGAAGTTCGATTTATGGAAGTTTGACTGTATTTACTTATACTATATATACTTCTGCAAATTTACATATTAATACATTAAAACACATATAACAGGAGATTACATACTCATAATGGTAATAAATTGTTGGTATGCTTAATGTTAAAAATAATGTCAGGCTTGCATCAAACATATTGTTTTTGATATAATATAATAATTTTATTTAGCAAAATTACTTAAAAAATCACGCTATTATTAATTATGCAAAAAATAATAGAAGAAAAAGTTTGTTAAACAATAAAAAAATGTTGAAAAATTACTATAAACAGAAAAATATAAAAATCTCTAAAAATTTTCACTATATTGGAAATATTTTCACACAAGCAGTTAAGTAGTAAATCAGTAATTAGATTAAAAATTTTCAATTTCAATTATTCATTTTATTATAGGAGTTTTTTATAGGGGTTTTTATTATAGGAGTTTTAACAAACTCCTATCATATACAAAATAATATTCTTGTTGAAACAAATTTGTTGTTTTTTATTTTGCAAAGTTTTTGCATTTGCATTGTTGCTTCTTGTTTTCTCTTCGCGTCACAAACTTCAACTCAACTCAAATGTGTACATTTTGCTGTGCAAAGGAATAGAAATGCAGAAGTAGAGAAAATAGAAAAGTAGAATAATAAATTAAAATAACAATGTCTTTAGATTTACATATTTTGATACTTAAACTTTCTATAAACGTTTTCCTGATCTTGATTTGTGATGTTTGAAAAAATTATTGCAAAAATAAATTAATCAGAAAATGCAATACCACTTGTCTGTATCACAAATGTATATGTCATTTGTGATATTTTTAATTATTATCATTTTAGATTTAATTATTTTGAATTATTTTATCTTAGTCAATATCAATTTCATACGTTTCTTTTTACAACCTATTCTTTTTTTATACATTTTAAGCACGGCATTAAAATTTTAATATGTACCGGCTTATTATTATTAAGTTACAATTAAAAAACTGCAAGTTGATTATCATTTGAAATACAATATTATGCTACAAAAACCGTAGTTCCATCGTACATACCATATATATCGTATATCAGTAGTGAGCCATTCTGGCAACTAATCGAAAAATAAAAAAGACTAAGCAGTTTGCTATTCTATACATATGCTTTTTATTATCAAATTAAAATAAATATTCTTTACAAAACAAAACTATTAAGAAAACTATATGATGTGATAAGGAAATAAAATATGGACTGCAAAAAGGAGATTGTAGTAAAAAGTGTCGGAAGAATTTACATCCGTTGCAAGCTTTACACAATAAAAACAGGATTCTCTTCTTTCACCCAAAAGTTTATAATGAAAAGTAATATTTATATTCATACAAACTCCGACTTTACCAAGATATTCAATAATCTTCAGGAACTTTAATTTTATTACATATCATGTGAGCCGCGTCGAGAATATTGCATGTAATGATCTACGCAATACCAACAAAAGCAACTCATTGTTTTAAAATAAATGCTCTAATAATAATTGTAGCAATGTTCTTACTTAATCACTTTCTTAAATGTCATCCAGAGACACCATCAAGTATGTGGTTATCTACGACCACATGACTTTGCGGTTATAAACGACCACATGTCTATGTGATTAAGTCATAGTTAATATAACTGAATATGGCAAACCTAAAATATTTAAATAGTGATACTTCCGTTTGTATTAGCAACAAAGTCATTACGATATGACAACGTAATTTAATTATCATCTCTTGAAATTAAATATTACTGAAAAATGCTGAGCAAATTAAGACCAAATCGCTCTTATACTGATCTTATCAGATCACTTAGTAAGTTCTAAGCTTTACTTACACGCATAGCCACTTACACAAAATATCTATCATTTCTAAAAACCGACAAGCTTTTAAATAATGTGTGAAAATTGATATTCTAACCATTAGTCATTGTGTTACAATGATTTAAATATGGCTACATTTGGTATCTGCAAAAAAATGCAACAAAAATAATTTAATATTTAAATTAAACAATGTTTCTTGTTATTCGAATCAAGCAGTGCAGCAATACAGTTTATGGATGTAGTTGTCCTTTTAAAGAGTAGTTGTAGTTATCTTATCTGAATACAGTATTATTATAACGTTAAAAAACAATTATGTGGAAAGCGGGTCAAAAACAGTTTTTTATTGACTCAGGAGTGCATTTTTTTAGGCTGTTTAAATATCTAGATATTGATATAGGATATGACTCACAAGCGTCGGGTTTACTTTGCCTACTTTGCAACAGAAAAATTCCGGCTCCACCAACACCGATGGTTGTCATTAAATGACTGCTCTTTTCCTGGTTAGTTTATCTGCGTATTCATTTCCGCGGCCAGTATGTTTCGGTATCCAGAGAATCGACACCTGATTTGATTCGCTGAGCAGGTTTAGCTTTTCAAAGCATCTTGCACCAATCTTGAAGTCACCTGATGCGAGTTTAGAGCCTTGATAGTCGCGTGACTACTGTCAGTATTGCAATATTTTTTTCTTGGTATTTCCGTCTAATATTAAAAAGTATACATTTGGATATTTCGCAAATTTACGTTTAGAAGATACTATTATTTTTTCCCAGCGCTTCCCAATGCTTCTTGCTCGGTCCAACTATGCCCGCTCCGGCACCTTCCTACGTAAGCGAACTGTCAGTGAATCATGCGATTATGTGTCCATTAGCTGATAGATTTGTTGGATGCCCTCCCATCTTTTTTTGTGGCTTAGTTCAGTTTTAAAAAGTTTTAAGACAATAAACATAGTTTTGGATGAATTAGAATCTATCAAGAAACAGTGGGCATCAAAATGCAAAAATATCTGGTTGTAGATATTAAAACTGTTCTACTAAGAAAGAGATTTTTCTCTTGAAATGAAGTCATATGTAAAACAGCCGTCCGTTTTGAAATAAAGATAAACCATTTTATAACAAATATAAACAGATATCTAGTTTTATGAAACGAGGAAATTTGTTACATATTGACAACGAATATTGGTTTGAAGCAAATCATTTCAGATCCAAAACAAAAAAGGATAAATATATATAATGTGTAATGTAAACACTATATCCACCATTTTTTACTGCTATACATATACTACTGTTACTATATTGAGTATCATTAACACAAATACAAATTAATTTTTTTAAGGTCCGAAAGAAGGAAAAGTACTACCCTGATTTAATCAAAAATATAGATTATCGTAATTTAGTGACGAATTTTATGGATATGTAAAATGCAATAAAAATCTTATTTAACTTGTTCTCTAACAGATCATGTATTACCTTCCTTCATACAACAGATCAAACCATCCAAAAAAAAAAAAAATCATTGTTTCCGGGATCGTTCTTCCGTTATTGAAGGCTGTTATGTTCGCTGTGCGAATGGTAAAGTATCTGGTTTATATTCTGAAGACACACAGTGATATTAATATTAAAAAGCTGGTAGTCTCGTTGAAAATTTACTGTTTATAAGAAAACGAATAAAGACCCAAGAATGACACAGTTATAATAACAACACACTATATCAGGAATCTAATAAGTTCAAACTGATACAATTAGTAACAAAAATTAAAGATAAAATTCATTTAATTTCATTACAGTTATAGGGAAGAGAGAGAAATTGCATACCATGTACTTGGGCAGTGCCCGGCACTGATGCACAAGCGGAAGAAACACCTAGGAAGGTGTTTCGTGGATCATAATTATTCAATACTATGAAAGATAGGCTCTATACTGTCTTTCATTAAAGAAATCGGACTTAGAGAAACACTTTAATCCGACTTAGGGGCAAAATAGATCTTTAAGTCACAGTGCACTATCCCTTCTTTTCAATAATAACAATAATAATATAGGTATATCATAATTTAAAAACAAGTGATAATGGATTTATAGAATGACTTATAAAGTGTCAAATGTTATATAAAGTTAAAAATAATATATTTTAAATGCACAATACAATTTTGAACTGTTCTATGTCAGTTAAAAGTTCAATTATTTTCAGCAAAACCTCATCTGCAATACAAATACTTATAAAAAATGAATTTGTAGTGAAAACTTTTCAGACTCAAATCTTAAAACATTCAGTTGCACTGAAAAATCCAGAAAACAATTTGGCACTTGTGATATTTTTAGCACTACGAAAAAAGCATGTTGTAGAGCCAAATGTATAGACAGGGAAAGTATCTATATTTGTCATACTATGAATTACTAAAAAAAAGAAAGAAAACATAAGATTATGAATTATGTTTATGACAAGAAATGTGTAAGTGTGCAGTATGTACTTTCTACTTAAAATTCTCGTTGTGAGTATATACTTGTAACATATATATATAATTACTAATTTGCAGTCTTACAATTGTAAATGGTACAACTATAAATCCAGAAACAGCTATAAAGAAAGGCGATTAGACTAGTGCCATTTGCTACTGCAGTCTGCAATAAAAACTCATGAACTCAAGTGAAAAGAAGCCCTAATTGATTTGCATGTGGGCTGCTGTTGCATTAGTTCACCAGTCATCAAAAGGAACACATATGGCCACTCGAATTACTTCAATATATATATATATATGTTTTATAAGCAAAATGAATCTGTAACTGCATTGCAAAATGGAAAATGTATTTTCAGTGCTGTTTTCTAAATTTTAATTCTGCAATTTTAAAGCTATATCAATAAAATTGTACATTGAAGCATTACTAAACTTTATGAACAACTTTTATTTCTTGAAAGTTATTTATTGTTTTAAGTTAAAAGAAGAGAATAATTATTACTATTTAAATTCCTTATTATGAAAGTTGATCAATAGCCGATAATCGATGTATTAAATATTTTTTTTTTTTTGGTATTTTTATCTTTCAATATTTTCAATGTATTTCTCTTTTAATATTTTTTAATGTCGAAATAACCATCAATCTGCTTTTTTAAGAATTTGCCATTACAGTAAATTCCAATTGTATTTTAAAAAATCAAATATCCGCTTAAACCAATTCTAAACACTTGAAAATAGTATTATGAGTTCATTGTGCCTAGTAGCAAAAATTACCTATTTTTGTTAATTATAGTCAATTGGAAAGTGTGATGAACTTTAAGGAATAATAAGAGAATATAAATAAAGCAAATTCAGGTTTTTACTATAAACACAGCTTGTATAGTCATTAAATTCTATTTATTTACTCGAGCAGCTTTCTCCCAATAATTCTTCTCTCACAATAGTTACCAGCAGTAGCAGTATCTGATGCTTCAACAATATAAATTTTGCCATAAATTAATAATTACGTTAAAAAAGTACACACAGATAAGATAATTATTTAAAACATTCTAAGGTTTGTTAAAATTTGTATACCTTACCTTTCGCATTATTAAAAGCAAAGGTGTATTAAGCTATTAAAGACTATTATAACACAGAGTACGAAATGACCATATAAATTATATATTTATATTTTTAATTAACATATTGACTAAGTCATAAATGCCTTTTTGTGTGTATAGTATGTTTTATTATTTTTATTTTACTATATAAACTACATATATTATGCTCACCATTAAAAAACAAATTGATCTAGTTTTGTCTGCATATATTTTGTCAATTTCCCCGCTAACAAAATTGATTTTAAGACAGCTTTAGTCAATTCTAAATCAATCGGGTTCTAACAATATTACAAGAATAGTAAATATTTAAATGCTGAACTTAGAAAAATATAAATTAAAATGTTTAATCTTTAGATATTCAAATGTATGTTAAAAATAAATGAATATTGTCTATAAATACATTTATTAAATGCAAGTTAATAAGATAACTATATCTAAGTTCGAACCGATTTAAATGAAATCTTGTGATTACATTAAATATTATTCACTAAAAAAGTGACATTAGTTTCTATTTCGATACATACAAAACTAAACTACTTCATATAACGTTTAATATCGATAAAGCACATACATCTATTACATACTCATATTAACTAAATACTTTTTAGAAGAGAAAAAAATAAATTTTGTTATTTTAATTTTTATACCAATCAATCCTTTCAATATATAGAGAAAAAAAAAATTTAAGACTATCTATCGATTTATGTTGTAGGTTTTATATATGTTTCATATCTCCAAAGTCTATTTTATTGAGTTACAAATATATCACGCTACTATATTTCATTTAATTTATACATGAGACAATGTTAAAAATGGCATTGATGTAATCCTATATACTATATATTTTAAATTAAGCTTTTATTCCACTAATTTATTACATATTTATTGAATATAAATACTGCATTTGATAACGTAATAATGTACTTTTAATATAAAAACTTACAGTTTTAATATTTATATAGTAAACAAATTACTTATTGATGTTTAATTTCGTACAAGGCAGATATTACGAAATTTAAGCATAATTACTTTTTATAACAATTTCTGATATTATAATACGTATCAGGGATTTTCATTAGAAATTATCTATTTTTTAATCATAGTTTTCAAAACCATTCATTGATTTGAAATTGATTCAAATGGTGCAATAACGTTGCACAATAACAAGGATGATAATAATATTAGTTGACAAATAAGTTCTCTATGTCAATACCCTTTTTATTTTCGAAAATTTGAGTTACTTATAAATTTCTTTAAAATCATTCATTATTGAACATAAAAAGTTCATATAATTCACAATTTGTAAAATCTTCAACTTGATTAATTGAGTGTCTACATTCGTACTTTCTTAAAAATTAATTTCATTAGAAATAATTGAATACATTACATACATTAGTAATAAATCAAATAAAATATTGGAATTATTGCTGTTATGATTATTTATAATTACCAATTATTTGCATAACAAAGATATACAACTTTGTAGCACTTACCTGGAAAGAAAGAAAAAGATACAATTAATTTTAAATTTATGTATAATATAAAAAATATTTAATAATAATATTTAAAAATTTCAATAATATGTTTGAAAAGGTTCGTAGAACTTGGATAAGAATCTTTAACTTACATCGTAGCTGTTTCCAAATATATGACTATTAGTGCAATGGTAGTGCATATAAAAAAATAACTTTAAAAGTTATAAAAGCTTTCAATAAAAAATTATCCTTTTTTATTATTTACTTATACTTTATTTACTACTTATTATGTTATTTACAGTTCAACTTTTATGACAGCTACCAAATATATTTAACCAATATCGGACAATTGTTATTTAATGGATAACAATGTTTAATATTTTTACTCTAGTTCAAAACGTAACATATTTATATATTTTATATGCTTTTCGAGATCTGGAGAGCCATGCTAGAAGACATTCGAGAAGATGAATTGATTGCAATGAAGATGACATAAGAACAAAAGCATAAAACTAAAAGAAAAATGCATAATCAGGTGGGTCATATCTAACTATAAATCTAACTAATAATATATTCTATATATTGTAAATTTCTTATTAAACTTAAAAGATAGACTTTGAACATCTTGTATATAAAGGATATATTATATTGAGTTTACGAAACTTATAACAATGACTGTATTTATATAGTATCTACTTAATTATGTGAACTCTAATTCAGACTAGATGTATTTAGTAAATTAATTTAATTAAGTACATATTTATTATAACAAGTTTAAGTTGTTATTAATGTATATTAAAGAAGTAAAATAATGTAACATATTTGCATGTATCATTTAATTTATGTTAAAAACAACATAAGTCAGAATCAATAAAATTATGAAGCAAATATATCTCTAAATCTGCATAGATCTATTTTATTTTAAGTGATAATATATAGTAGATTATAATTACACAAAAGTAACATTTAAGAAAAGTTCATTAATAAGTACAAAAATTTGCTATATATGTATATGTTTTTTACATCTTAACTTATATGGTAGTTATTTTGTTATCGGTCAGGCAAATTTTTTATATAAGTTTTAAAATTTAATTTCATTTGGTAAAATCAAATTTTAATTTGGTTCAACCAAATTTGTTGTAAAAGAATTAAAGTTTTTGTATAAAAATATGTATGTGAACCGTTATTTTGTAGGTAGATATGTCCAAATCTCAAGTGAAGAGAATTTGATTTTACATATGTAGCAATAGTAACATCATAGATGATGATCATCATTCATCCCGCATGTAGTTTCAATTAAATACTATAATAAATATTGAATAAAACTCATGGTTTACTTAATATGACAGGTGTAAGATATAGTTAACTGATTTTATTTACTTCGATATATGTTCATCATCCTTTTTTACGCAAAATTTAGTTTGTCTATGAAAATATGACGAGTGTTATTTGTCGTTGATTCGAACTTTTGAAGAATATATATGTTTATTATATAATTTCCGATATTTTCCATAACCCTTTACACATGTTACGGAAATAATTTTTTTTTTTCATAGCGTATTTCTTTCGCAACATCAAAATGTTACTAATTTTAAATTTCAACTCATAGGTAGACTTTATTTATAAATTTATTTTTCTCCTTATCATTCTTGATTTCTGATTTAGTACAAACACCTGCGATTAAATTACACCTATTATTCAGCGAATCCTAAAAAAGATAAAAAAAAATTTAATTACATACGAATCGAATAATTATATATAAATTTACTCACCTCAATCTCTAATGAAATTACTTGATTCCAGCTGGCACTCTAAATCATTTAAGTATTTTTTCCTTAAGATGCTGGCAGACGAAATCATCTTTCGAAATTTTCTGCATTTTCTGTATATTAATATTTTTCCAACCAAGTTTAATTTTTGGAACCAAGTTTGAAAAAACTTGGTTCCAAGTCAAACTTAAGTTTATTACTGTATTTTTTTTTTGTAGTTTTTTAAACTTTACAAAAGTTTTATCCTTTGTTAAGAAAATTGATGTCACCAAACATGATCTAGAAATTACTATTTTATTCGGATAACATGTTATGCATGTACATAATTAGTGTGCTTTCATTGAGTGATATACGAGTATGAACATAACTCGATTCCATTCAGTGTGCTTGAATCAAAGCTTTATCCAATGAAATTTATTTTTATCAGCATTATTTTTTTTTAGTTAAATATTTCGTTATTTATTCAGAGGAAATAGGAACATTTTAATACTTATTAGAGTTATTTATATCTCACTAGAATATTTAACACTAGAATATTTAACCGTTACCATTAATGTTAGCCAGCATTAAAAATTTTTGGCAAAAATAAATGATTACAAAATAATTTCAAGTTTAGATACAGAAATACTCCCACGGCTTACAATAAAAATATTGAAAAAATTAATTCCTTTATTTAAAGCAATAATACAACATTACTGTCAAGAATATTATTGAAATGTATTCTATATAAAAAAATATAATATTTTATAAAAAATAATATATGCAGATACGCTGGAAAGGCGTTTTTTATTTACTATTATTGTTAATATAGTCTGTGTATTCAAACTCTCTTTTTTAATATATTATAGCTCTTAGACTTGGCATATATACTTATATGATTTTTACTTTACATCTTTTCAAGAAAAAGGTAAAAAAGATATTCTATTACAAAACAATATACTACTTCTAAAAACATTCATAGAGCATTGCAGTCAACGAGTCTTAGTCTCTTCAACACAACTTATAAAAGTAAAATGATTTTATATTTCAAATGTCTTTAAGATCAAAAATGAAACAAATCATGAATCCAACACTAAAAATCAAATGATAATACACACAGGTTCGGATCAATCCCAATTCTAATGAACTTTAAGTTGTAACTGATCACTTTTAAAAATAATATCAAAAAACAAAAAGATTAAAAATAATATGAATTACCATATATAAAATATATAGTATAAAATATATGATGGAATAAATTTCGATATTTCACATACTATAAAACATTCTATAAATGTTATGGAATGGCTTCATATATACAATTACATTTAAAAATGGAATAAGTCCATTTACAATTTAAGAAGGTAAAATATTTTTAATACGAGTAAGTAATTTAATATTTATTATTGCATGAATAAATTTTACTTAAAATTGTTAAAAATATCATTTTATTTGGTTTCCGTTCATCAACATTTTTTTTAATTGAATGAAAAGCAAACCCTTAATTTTCTTTAAAGTTGAAAAATGGACTTATTCCGGTCTCATATGCGACGACGACTCATGTGGTAATTTAATCACTCAAAGTCTGATGGGCTAACTTTTAACCGGTGTAAAACAAAAAAATCGATTGTGTCATTGTCCCTTTATTTGCATGCATGAAAAAATCAATTAAAGAATTTAATTCTATTTAAATATGATTAGAAGCATTAATATATATATATATACTTTTGTAAACATA
Organism: Teleopsis dalmanni; assembly: GCF_002237135.1. NCBI lineage: Eukaryota > Metazoa > Arthropoda > Insecta > Diptera > Diopsidae > Teleopsis > Teleopsis dalmanni. Next base: position 159,692,981 of record NC_051847.1, on the reverse strand, counting down.
CTCATATATGTATGTATGTTTGTATTTCATTCATAAAATCTAACAAGCAATAGTTTCTGTGTTGCAATAATAAATATGAGGGTCTTTGATACTATTTATATTTACTATATTATAATTCTACTATTTAGTTTACTTTTTATACATGCATTTACTTTTAGAATAGATTTTCGAAAGAAATAGATTTTTATGGAAGTACTACATTGATAGCTTGTTAGATTGATATTTGGCTTATCAGTAAGACGAAAATATCTGCTAAAATGGATAAACTTAAATAAATGTATCTAGTTTAATAAATGTAGTTTTAAAATGGCTAATAACTGCTATTTATGAGAGACGGTATGGTAACTGCCGATCAGGCAGGCACTGCAACGAACAACTATTATCATAGTCAATATTAATATATAATAATAAAATATATATATTTTGCGAATCTGTCTTTCGTATATAACTTATATAATATATATTCAAAATTATTACAATAGGTGGTCACAAAATTTTTTCTAAAAAAAAATGAAAATAAAATAAAAAATTTACTAACTACTGCAACAAAAGGTAAAAATAAAAATAAGCAATTTAAAACTTTAAAAACAATTTAAATAATTTTGTAATTTTCTTTTAAATTTTTTTTTAAGTTACGTCGTTGTTTTTCCACAATTCTTCTGATGAAGACAAAGAATTTGCCGAATTACCTATAGGAATATACTAAAAACAACGATCGAAATAAAAGTTAAAATTCTAAAAAACAAAACCGACTTTAAAAAATGAATAATTATTTCGACCTATATTTAATAAAATTTAATTTAACAGGGCTTAAGGTCGGATTTTGAACTCAAATTGTTCATAAATAACACTTACTAAGTTTTTATTTATTTTAAAAAATAAATTAACAATTTGAGTGTTCATTTAAGAGTATATTAAATTTTATTCAAAGAAATTAAAAATTAGAAAATAATATATTTTATATACAATTTTACAAAAAGTGTTTTTCATTAATGTTATAATATATGTAAGTACACTAGGCCAGCATTGTATATTTTGCTTGAAAACTATGCAATAACAAATTTATATGCATTTAATGCAATATTTTTTCTGGATTATACTTGCGTTATCGTTAAGTTCCACAAAATTCGAACTTTGTATATTGTCGAAGACCGTATTATTGAAATGACCAAAGACCGTATTATTGTAAAGACTATGCAACTAGCACGAATTTCCTACAATATAAAGTGCTTAGATACAGAGTTTAGAGAAAATGTTGCATAAACATTTATTGTTGCATAGTTTTAAAACAATATGTGTGTATTAAGCGAAATTAAGGTCTGCAGAAATGCATATACTCGTACAGAAAGACATGACAAAATAGAAAATTTTGCATATTCGATTTTATATATTCAAACTGTTCATAATGCACGTCCATACATGCTACCATTGCGTTTATTTTCGTTTTCTGAATAAAAAATAAGCAAAATGTTGAGCTGTCTCACATTTGCAGTGGGTGTGCGTCATGATTAAGACATTCTTTTCAGTTTTAAGCACTGCCGTGCGTTAACCTCTTCTATTCGAATACAGTGACAGTATCGCGTTATTGGTATGAGACAGAGTAATAAAACGATATAGTAATAAGACAAAGGCAATATGCACCCACAAAATAGAATATTAAAGCAAAAACTGTCGATGATTCAAGTTTGTTGTTAGGCTGGGAGAATGAACGTGCAAAAATGAGCAGAGCTTGAAGTCGAATTTTAAGAAACTGATTGGAAGACAGCTGTACGCATTAGCAGAACCATACATTTTTATACATTAACAACATAGTCAAGTAGGAATGCTCTTAAAATTAATTTATATACAAATACATAGACGAATATAATATTATATAATTTTGACTTTACAACCATATGCATATTTTTTAAAATAATTTTTGTTTTATATTATCAGACTTATACGATAATTGGGTTAACCATTGTTTGTTATTTTTTTTTTTTTTTTGACATCAAATCAACAAGGAAACAATAGTATAGTATGTAGTATTGTACAAAATGATAACATTTTTCTTATAGAAAAATAAAAAACATATATACGTACTTTTAATCACTTCATACAATGTTGGCATCTGAATGCAGATTTATAAAAAAAAAATGGATTTTCAGTTATCTTGATATATTTACTTACATTCATACTTTCTGATAGACTCACACATATAGTATATTAAAATAATAATAAAAACATTTACAACAGCACAAGCAGTTGAATAAGACATGGAAGGAAAATAAAAGTGTCATCAAAAGTGTGACATATAAAACTAAAATTATAAAATTTATAAACCAATTATTGCATCATTTTATGTGAAGGATATATGATAACAAAAAAAATATATTCTTAAAAGATATAAAAAGCTTGACCACATAATGAAGAAGTCTGCTGTATTTAAATGATTCAAAACCATAAGTTTCTTTGTGGTCATTATTATTATTATTGTTAGGGGATGTAGCACTGCGACCGTCGGGTCTATTGTGCCCCCTTCTGGGCTTAGAGTAGGTCTTTAAGTCCTGTTGTGTCAATAAAAGTAGTATAGAACCTACTTTACAGAGTTTTATTGTCTCTTCCGTAAGAATATACATTCCTAGGAGCCTATTTCGCATGAGCATTAGCGCAGGGCATTCTAACAGCACATGTGTGGCCGACTTCTCATTCTCTTCGCAGAATCTACAGTTTGCATCCGTAAGTATATCCAATTTTGTAAGGTGGTGTTTTTGTGGTCATATGAGCAGTAAAGATGCAGAACGTCCCGCACATGTCTGCATCCCTAAAGATGCAGAAATGAAATCGGTTAAGTTGCGTTACTGAGCAACTCACTTAGATACTACAAGGCCATTGTGATAGCACTTTTTGAAACTAATAAAGAACAGAATCTTTGTAATCTAAGAACTGAAGACTTCTGTGGAAGACTTAAGAGCGAAACTGCCCAAAAACTAGGCTGCGTTTTATTCTTGATCTGTGCAGCTACAGAAGAGCTGTGAGCTGTTTCTCTTCATATCCACAACTTCTACGATACATAGCCAATCAATATAATGAAACCTCAATTTAACTAATGTATAATTTAATTAACAAGAAAATTTTCATATATTTGTCATAATTTATGATGCATAAATTGTTAAATAAAATATTTAATGATTTAGCGAAGATTGTATGAAGCAAAAACTAATATGAAAGAAAAGTTGTCGCTAAGGTTGCGTAAAGGAAACTTCTAGGATAAGAACGTGTCTATCAAATAATTAGCCATAGGGGTTTATAAAAACCCCTACCTTCGATACGTATTGTATTGGTTACCAAATGAGGTAACAATTCCAATTATAGTGGATACTAACCATGAGCTAGTGATTGAAAATCGCTAAAAAAAGATACACAAGATTACTGATGTTGTAAAAATCTCAAGTGAAAGCATTCATAACATGACGCAATGTGTTAGACTCCTAGCCTAATTTTTATACCAAAATAATATCTTAGTCACATATTTAAAACAGGCCTTTTCTCTATGACGCCCCTTTTCTCGCTACAATTGTACACATCATGATTCATCAGAAATTGCAATAATAAAATTAATCTCATTAGATTAAGAAATGCCACCACATCTACCATATCCAACAGATTTGAATAAATTGGTTTAGTGAAAACACATTTTCATCCAAATCAGACCTTGAGGCTTTTAAGTTTTCGAAAAAATTCTTCTAACGACGAAAAAAAAAACTTTTTGTCCAAGTCATTTATAATACATATTTTATTTTACATTCAAAAGAACCGGCTGTTTAAGTGCTATAAGTCTGTTTCTATTCGCTCAAATATTATGTCAACACATCATAACACTCATCAGTTTTATTATAACGGCTAGCAGATGACTTCACTAAAAAAACTTATTTTTAAAAAGTCCTTTTTGCATTGCACTCCAACCTTATATTCTTAAATCAGTTCTGTATGAAAAATCTATTTAGCGAGTCTCAGACATAACCTATGTAAGATAATTTTGTTCTATAAAGGTTATATAAAGTGAAAAATCAGAATTAGTTTTTTATTATTGATTATAGAATGTAGTTAAAATTCAATTGGTCATTTGAATCTGTTTATATTTGCATAAAGTTGACATATAAATTGTCAAATCAGTTATAAGTTGTTATAAAAGGAATATATTTATTTGTTGTTGTGCTACTGGTATTTAAATTGTAGTTTTTAAAACTCATATTAGTTTTTTATTCTTATTTATTATTGATTCAAAGAAACTCGTACAGCACTTACAAAAAACTATAGAATTTTACTTAAAATCTAAATTGACAATAACATATTTGTTGTTTCTCAGATTGGCATACAAACTCATATTATGTATCGCTATTAAATATTAGTACGATCGTCAAACTATATCAATGATTTCTACCAATTACATATTATTACTAAAAATATGGCTAGCATATGTAACAACTAATACCTTCAATTTATGTTCTTGAAAAAAATATTGTTTATAATTTTTTCAGCAAAATGTAATTAAGTATTGTTCTGTCACTGTCAGGCACTCGCCAGAAAGTGTCTAACCGTTACAAACACAGTATCCGTGGTTCCTACAACCAATTATCGTACCTTAAAACTATTTTGTTTTATCACAAAATAGAATGGGGCGCATTTCTTAGGGGCTGACATTCAAACGTTACTATCTATTTATTCAGTTGTCAGTACGTTTGCAGTTCTTCTGTCATGTATCTTACTATGTACATATAATACTGAATCGCATCTGTACAGTAAAGCCTTACATCTGTATGAAAGGTACACTTTAGATCTGTATAAAGGGTATTAAAACATAAGAAAAGATAACCTTTTGGAAATTTTTCTGTTGAATTTTGCTTTTCCTTGTCAGATAAAGCCAAGCCATAATAAAAATAATTGACAAAGAACACGTACTGTTAATACTGTTAAGGAAATGCATGAAAAGTATCAAAGTATCATGAAAAGATCTACGCGGTTTCATATTGTTATCGAGATCGTCTTTAAAACAAAGGAGATTAGCTGTTTAAATTACTGGTCTCAATTCAGTGAAAAAAATAAACACAATCAAAGTGAATAATATTCCTTGTTTAATTAATTACTCATGGCAATTATCATTTTGAAAATGATAATCATAAAGTTATATATAATACATTTCAAAGAAAAATATTTTTACAAATGTATAAATGTTAGTCATTATTTTGTGCGTAAAGTATCGGCTATGTCTTGTTGTTGTGACATTCGAACTTTGCACATATAACAAAATGAATTTTGTTTGTACACATTTTTATATACATATTATTAGATCGTATTGACTTTTTGTCTACATATGTTGATCTATACTACTTGTTATCGTCGTTATAACTTATATGCAATTATATACACATACATAGGTATGTATATTTAGAAATTCTATTATTTAATTTTAACCCCATATTCTTTAAAACTATTTATTTACAAACTGGTTATAATTTCACATTTTTTACAATGATTGACAAAAGTACAAAAATTCAACATAATCAATAAGTTTTTTTATATTTCAGTGTCCCACATGCAGTTTGCAATTTTTTTTATTTAATTTTGTCGGTCTTTGTTAAACAAAGAAACTGTAATATTGTTAATATTTGGCGAAGCCATATCTCTTTTCGCTTAGCGTTGAAGGCGTATTCGCGGTGTTAAGAGAGAGCTGCCCACAAGGTTTACTTGTACTTCAGAAATCGAGAGCGCCAAACGAGGTTGAAGTAGTATTTATGTATGTTTGGCGTTAACTTTCTACTCTTCAGTTTAACTAGATGTAATCAAAAATCGTTTCTTGATTTTCAAACTTTCATTTGACATTTTCTTTTGTAAACAAACAACAGCTGACTTCGAATACCATACAAATAAGTTATTATATTTAAATTTTTAGTCTCAATAAAAGCGCCCTTGTCAAAGAACAAAATGCAAGAAATTTAAAAATAATTTCTCAATTATAGATGTAAGACAGAAGTAATAAGTATCATACATGAGATATAAATTTTTTAATACATATAAATTTTCTTAAAATTTATTTTTCAATAAATTTATTTATTTTTTTTTCTAACGCTCTATATCTTAATTGCAAGTATTAATATTTTTATATGTTCTAATTTTTATACACATTATTTACAATAAATTACTTTGTCACAGATAATAGTTCGAAAAATTATCAAATAAATTTTCGTAAATGACAAGTATTTACAAGAAAAAAAAACTCATTTCGAACAACTGCACTTCGTAACCCTAGCGCGATGCATTAAAAATTGGCCATTTCACAACACTACATGTGTGAGTTGATATCACGCACACCTACAAGAATGGTAAAAAAAGCAACAAAGTGCATGATTGGTCGAAGAATTAATTGTTCACATTTTTACTCAAATTTTGCTTTTGTATTATAATCCATCGGTAATGTATTTTATAATTTATTGCTAAATAATATAAAAGGCAATTGATTAAGTTAAACCGGCTTTCTCTGTAAACTTGCCGGTCTATTATAATGGCGTTGTATATAAATTATTAAGTGCAAATATACAATTTCCACCCAAGGTTTTAAAGAAAAGGAAAATGCAGCATGCATACATATGCTGCAAATAATGCACCCCTCAATAATAATTTTATCGATAATCTCTAACTACGTATAATACTTACTTGCTAGATGGTTTGTTGTTTTCAGTGATTCCAAAGAATGTAGACATTTCCGCTTATATTTTAAAAATTGTTTTAGGTAGAATTGTAGATTTTAAGAGCACTTAAAAAGTTTTTGTTATACTATAAATAAAATTCGAATATATTGAAAATGGTAATTCGCTTCAACAAACTAAGTTATAATATATACTGATAAGCCAAATTTATAAAAAACGCCCAGTATAACACAATAGCGTCTATTCTCAAACACAATCAAGATATATATGCGGCACTAAACCCCAAACAGAACTTCTTCCGATTATCAAGCCGACAAATTTAATTTGAAAATGACAGACATGCAATAAAATACATGAATTTGTGTAATATTTGAACCTTTGCTGTACTGTGGAATGTAAGTGTAACAAAATGTGTAGCATTGCCATGTCACCATTGAAATGTAGGAATTCATCACATGAATAGTGCATTTACATTTATACAAGTTCGAATGTTGGATTAATGTGTAATATAATATATTATTAAATTATTTTTTAAATTACGCAATTTTGTGATAGTATTAAATTTAATAACTGGTCTACGTGTGTCTTAAAATTTAAGTCAAAAAATATTCGATTTTAGTCTTGCGAAAGTATCCTAAAAGAATTATGCTTAAAGTTTAGCAAAACTAGTTTAACATCAGTTTTTGTAAGAAGCATAGGGTTTAATAGTAAAGTTAGGGGTTTGATTACAACGTATTATCTGATAGAACCTATAAAAGCACAAAATGTGAATAAACGCTGTTAAAAATAATTTCTAATTAAATATTTAAATTCGCACAAACATAGCAATTACTACTTATAATAATAAATAAAATTAGTTATTAATTTTGTGATTGTAGTATTTCAGGCACCATATGGTATGGTATATAAATACTGCCGTGCTTAACAAGTTTTGGAGTTTATCATGATATGGGTGTAGAGTTTAATCATATTTGCCATACATAACTAACACATGCATTGATTTAAGAGATAACACTGCATCCATATTTTTAGAAAATGCGGGATGAGAAATTTATTAATAAATACTTCATCGAAAACAGCATTCTAATGAAAATATTTATTTATATTTAACATTATTTTGGTAAATTGATTTCATATAATAACTTCAAAACAAAATGTCGAGGTGGATAAAATCTTATTAAATATTTTTTATTATTTAATTTAACACAAAATCTAAGACATTTACATTTTAACTAAAAATAATAAAAAAAATTGCGTAGCATATTAAATACACTACGTAGGAAATTTTTAAAATTGCAAATTTTATCAATGTTAAATTAAAAATAGGGGGAAACGTAAGAATCAGTTAAATTTTGGTTTTCGACGTAAACGTATGACAAATTTTATATAAGCTGATATCACATTGTGTGGTGTTTACTGTTTGTCGTTTTGCCTGTTACATTTTCTAAATTCGCTCCGTCTAAACTAAATTTGTCAACTAAACGTCAAATAAATTCATTTTTTAAAGTGGTGGTAAATCAATTCTTTACTATTACACAATGTTGTACAAACTGTTGCATTAACTGATGATGGCAACTTTGTTCGAAATAGTGTACAGACGTGCCATCAATTTTAGAGCTCGTTCCACATATACAAATACGCAGAGTTATAAAAAGATTTGTTTAGTTTAAGTTTTAAGTTAATTAAATGTTCTAATCGCTCTAGTTTGGATGCGTTATATATATTGGACTAAATTAATCGCGAACAACTTATTGTTCCAAATCTTTATGTAACGAAATTATGATAAACCCAGCAACCGAAGCAATACACTCGGCCACTTATGTGGATAACTACATAGATTCTGTGGAGAATCTTCCAGATGATATACAAAGGCACTTATCTAGAATACGAGACATAGATGTGCAATATAGAGGTATGTAAAATTTTTAAAATATAGTAATTTAACACTTAAACTTTTAAGTGAGAACCTAACCTTATTATGAAAAATTCAAAATTTTTTTAATAAATACAATTTGCTATACTTTAGGTCACTTACGAGAAGTTGATCATTACTATGATCTATGGAAATCAATGCAAAACGCAGCGGATATCTCTAATAATAGAAAAACCCGCGCTATACTTCGCATGCAACAAAACCTTATACAAGCACAAGAGCTTGGTGATGAAAAAATGCAAATTGTAAATATACTGCAGGAATTAATTGACCTTAAAACAAGACAACTAGATATAGATCAGAAAAATCTTGATATAAAAGAGGATTTGCAGCAACATCGAATCGATAGCAGCCAGCAAATGGACGATAGCAGTCCAATCCCTACCAAACAATTACGTACACATAGTCCAATACGTGGTGATTCCGCAATAACATCCAGCAGCAGTAATGAACGTCAAAATAGCAATACTTCTTCGAAAGATAATAATTCCAATACATTCTCTAATATCGGTCGTAATTTTAATGATGTCGGTAATATAGAAACTACGGCTAATTCAGGAATTAGTAACGGTGTGCTTATAACAAATGGTAACTCAACTGGTACCTTAAATAATAGTAATACAAATAAACGCTCACGTCGTCGACATGAAAGTCATGTAAATAATAACAATGGAGTTATGGAATTTGGTGGAAACGAATCTAATTCTGCCAACGAAGGTGGTAGCAATGGCGGTAGTGAGCGCCACTCTTCACAATTGCGCTCGACTATTATTAGCGGATCTACACAAAAGAAAAACTCCACACAAAATCAAATCGGTTCGGGCGGTGTGGGCTCTGCAAGCAGCACGAGTGGTACCGCCACCAATAGTTCTTCTTCAAACACTGGAAATGGTTCCGGTAAAAAGAAAAAACGTAAGGCACGTGGAACACAATCCACATCTGCTCAACTGGTTAATACACGTGAAGAAACGCCGCCCCCTGATCCAATAGATCCTGATGAGCCAACGTATTGTGTTTGTAATCAGGTAAATATAAATAAAATGTTTAATAAAATGAATAATTATATACGATCTCTTTATTATTTTTCATTAATTTAGATTTCCTTTGGTGAAATGATTCTTTGCGATAATGATCTTTGCCCCATTGAATGGTTCCACTTCTCATGTGTGTCCCTTGTGCTGAAGCCAAAAGGTAAATGGTATTGCCCTAATTGCCGTGGTGAAAGACAGAACATAATGAAGCCAAAAGCTCAATTTTTAAAAGAGCTTGAACGTTACAACAAAGAAAAAGAGGAAAAAACTTAATTTTAGTATTTTTAATTTTAATAAATATTAACGTCGCTTTGTACAAAGTAAAATAGTTTAGTAACAACATCGAGCCGTTAATGGTATTTTTTGTCCTTTAAAGTATCTCTTCTATTGCCAAAAGCATACCTTGGAGAAAACGAACATTAAAAATCAATGAAAGGAAAAAATATATTTTGAAATTAATATTTACATTTTTGTCGCATTAAATAATTAATGCTTATTAATTGTATATTTCACTTCATGTTACTTTTAATTATATGTTTTAGTTTAAATCCAGTTATATATAATAATGTCAGACATTTATTTTACTTGAATATAAATAATAAATTTGAATATTAATGTAGACGACGTTTTGTATACTTTTTGTGTACATAAAATTTAAATGGAACAGAGCAACAAAATTGTCAGCAGTTATGATAAGAACTTCAGCTGCACTGCGTTGTTTATTGGTATAGATTGCGTTTTATCGAAATGTAATTAATTTATAAATAATTTATTAAAATAATTGTACAATGTTCTATAGTTATATTTTGTAGTATAAAGTGTAATTAAATAATTTTTACATTTTAAATAATATACACTTTTAAAGTTATTAAAGAAATATTAATTATAATGAAAATGCTGTGAAAAGTTTAATATTATTTGTTAATGTTTGTGTTTAGGTATTGTACAAAAAATATAAGATTGCGATTAAAAGTCAGGCTGTAGCAATGTATTACTCCCGTGCTGTACGTCAGTATCCATTAAGTATATTATTCATAGTATTCATTGTTCCATGAGCGCTCTGATATAAGCTACTATTTTCATTACAAATTTACTATTATTAGGGAAAGTAAACCAAAGGATGATGAAAAGACAAGTGTTGAAACAGTAACACAATTTTATTTGCAGCCCAGCTTTCCCAATAATATGTAAATTGGTTACAATAAAAATAATCAATGATATCGTCAGCATCAGCAAATGTCTTTATTGTTAAAAACATTTTAAATTATGACGACTAAAAATTTGAAATTGTTAAAGTTACATATTTTTAAATTTAATGAGGAAAGTTGTATCTGATAAGAAACATACAAAGTTTTCATATACTTGTCTTAAAGCCTCGAAAAATCTCTCCAGTAACGGACGGTCAAACAAGCAGTAGACATTTTCTAACTTTTATGTTATCAAGAGTTAATCAAAAACATAGAAATATTTCTATGTTTTTGAGTTAATAGTATCAACAAGAACACTAAATACAAGAGGACTTCTCAACATCTTGAAGACATCTGGACTTAAAATTCTTGTCAATTCAATCAATCAAATCAGTTTGTGGATCATCCGCATAACATGACTCAAATACATGTAGTAGATGATAACTTCAAATCTAAAAATATCAAGAAAAACCGTTGTGGAAAAAGTTATTCAAATCTGCTGACTTTACTGTAATATTAATATACATAATATCCAAATCGCTATATAATTAAATATATATATATATATAATAGTTACATAATTGAATGTTAAAATTTATATACTTTTTTCACGGTTATAGATATCTTTTTTAATATGTTGGTTATAACTATTGTATCTGTTAAACTCAATCTGATAATTTTACTGTCATCAGTGAACTGAAAAGATCCTCAACTTCCCTAAGCGGATTGATCCAGTAAACATAACGGAATATATTAGACCACCTAAGTGGTGAGATTTGAAATGCAGCGGAATAAGAAATTAAAATTGAGGGGCGACAGAGTAAAGTGAATTGGATTATTTTAGGGACAAGCATTAATACAATATTTAAACTGTTTTGGATACTAGCTTAGGTAGATTTACAATATTATATGACATCATAGAAAACTCTTCGTTTTTACATTTTACTTTTACGTTATTAGATGCAATGATTTATGCAAATCTTTATTGCAAGTGGTATAATAAATAGGTCTGTATCATAAAACGGTATGTTAGGAAAAAGTGAAAAAATGTCTTCGTTATCTAATATGGAAAAGCTTTCAATATATAAAATTTATTACTCGTATTTTTTTTATATATACTTATTTATTATCACTTTTCTTAAGAACACATTCAGTTAGCTTGCAATGTTTCTCATAATTTTTTATATTTGTAAAAGTTCGTGGACATTTTTTACATCGATATCTTTGTTGTCTAGTGCTGCCTGGATTTTTATGTTCCTCTAGATGTAGTTTCATACCGTAATTTGTGGTAAAGGATTTCTCACACACTGGACAAGGAAAAGGTTTCGCTCCCGTATGCGTAATCATGTGCCTACGCAAATGAGACTTTGAGCGTAGCTTAAGTCCACATTGTTCACATTCAAATCGCCGGTGTTGTTCATCATGTGTCTGTTTGTGTTTGTTTAAAGCAATTTTGTGTACAAATCGTTTACTACATATCTCGCACTCAAATGGGGTTTCACCGGTGTGATAAGCCATATGCAATTTGAGATGATATTTGGCGCGGTAGCTTTCACCGCAAATTTTACACTTAAAATGTTTTATTGGATCATGTGTTCGACGATGATAAATAAAACCAGTGTATGAATGAAAAGATTTCCCACACTGATCACAAACAGAACCGAATTTCTTTGCCGGTTTATGAGTGGGTTTCTTATTATTCAGACTTTCATTTATACTTTTCTTTTCTTTAGTTTCCATTTCTTTTGGATTGCTAATGTCCAATCTACCAATACATTCACTTTCCGACTTTTTATCACATTGATCAAGTTCTGCTTCAAAATCTAAAATAAATATGTTTTCAAATATATATATATTATATATATACATATAATTTTTTGAACTATTATAACGTACCATTATATTTTTCATCAATTATTTCTTTTTTTATAACTTGAGAAAAATTATTAAAGATGCTACAGTTTTCATCAATTTTGACTTCTACAGAGGATTGAATATCATTTTCTATGTCGTTGTCGGTTTCATCTGAATCATAATCCTTTTGGGTTTCGACGTTTTTGTATAAATCTATCAGTTCCATTTGAATGCTTTGCATTTCTATTTTGGCTTTGTAATATTTTTGAATTTTTCCGTAGCATTTTTTACAAATTTTTTTATTTTCTTTTACTTTATAACTTGGACCAATGCATTCAATTACTATATCATAAATTACTACAGGTGGTTGTCCAAAGCGTACTTCGAAAATTTTGAACCCTATTTTAAAGTCATTTCCACATAAACAACACCCAGGCATCGTTTCTTAGTCCCAGTAAATTATAAAAAATATAATAAACAAGTCAATAAATAACATTACTGTTGACAGATAGAGACAAGATGCCAGACTTTTATTGCAAACAAATCACGAGCAAAGAATATTTCACAAAAAAGAAAATAAAGGCGCATCCGAACGAATATTCGCAGGTAATTGTGCCTGCATAAGTTACTACATTTGCTTTGGTGTGGATGCACCTTATCATAAATATTGCACATATTTCTTTACAAAAGTTAATAATCATTTTGTTAAAGTTCATGAATGCGTTTGTGCACAAATTGCACAAAAAAGAGCTTAAGTTATAAAAGATATTTATATCTTTCATATACATTTTCATATATGTGCTGATAACACAATTAGCATCAGAATAGACAAATATGATTTGATATTTGTATTTTATTTATTTGCAATAAATTAACTAAGAACCATACTTTCTATTATAATATCATTTATTGAAATATGTAAAGATTTTTCCTTTATTTTGAATCAGATCTAAGAAAATAAATTATAAATTCGTTAATTTTTGCATTTATGATTACAATTTGTTTGTGTTTGAAATGTATTTTGATTTCCATTTGTTTTTTGTCTGTGTTTGTCAAAATTTGTAGCTATTAATGCCACATTGGAATTTCTTGAAGTGGCATACACTGAGCTAATAGACTTAAGCAATAAATTCGTTTTTTAAGTTAAATCTAACTAAACACGTTAATAGAAATAAATCCGAAAATGAGTAAGTATAATAGTCTAAATATAACAAAATAACCTTATTTCATTATGCATAGCATACACTAAATGGGAAATTTTTTCGATTTTATTTGTGATTTTAAGCGTGGTCATACTCTAATTTACTTAATTAACAAATGTATATATGTATTTAATTAAAAATTTTTAAAATTTTATTTGTATTAATTGTTCTAAATACATCAATAAAGAAATGGATTAAAAAATATAATAAATATTTTGTTAAGTAAACTAAGTAATATAACACAGCCAGAATATAAAGTAATAAATATTATTCTAGATAGTGAGATATATCTGTAATAACATTAAATTAAATTGTTATATCAAATTTAATTATCAACAGTACTCCAACTCACTTTATCAAAATAAAATAAATTTTAAATAATATTTAAAAATATTTGCGCTTGTGTTGTAAAATTTTTCTTGTTTTTCAAAATGTGTTTTGCGCTGTTACTTTTTAATTTCCATTTGTACTCTTTTATTTTTCAAAAAACAGCTGTTTTCACCAGACTATTCCATAAACATTTGTGTAAAGAACGTAATCTGGTACTTTATTTATGTTACGCTCTTAGTTTGTGCTTGTGTTTTACTGAGTAGCTCACGGAACAGACCTATTATGTACATCTTCATGTAGTCGTATGTCAATATTATTTCTTATTTTTAATAGCCTTGATATTTTAAACAGTTCTTCAAAACTACTCAATTCATTTATCAAGTATTCTAAATTTCACGTTTAAAACTTTCAAGTCAATAGGCATTTGATTAATTGATTAGAGACTTCCTTAAATGTCGCAACTTTAGCGTTTACTAGTTTGGTTTTTAGAATTGTAACAGGTACTGAACTATTTGAAGTAATTTGAATGTATTTTGAAAGTAAATTATGCAGATTTTCTTAATAGCTTGAAATGGAAAAATTGCAAAATATAAAGCAAAATTTTAAATTCCTAACTTTTATTCGTCACTTGATTTTCGTAACACTGTTCATTTGTATTATCGTTTGTTACTTGAATGCAATCGTTTTGCTCACAATGTTTTTCATAATTTTTTATATTTGTAAAAGTTCGTGGACATTTTTTACATCGATATCTTTGCTGTCTAGTGCTGCCTGGATTTTTATGTTCCTCTAGATGTAGTTTCATACCGTAATTTGTAGTGAAGGATTTCTCACACACTGGACAAGGAAAAGGTTTCGCTCCCGTATGCGTAATCATGTGCCTGACTAAATGATACCTAGAGCGTAGTTTAAGTCCACATTGTTCACATTCAAATCGCCGGTGTCGCTCATCATGTGTCTGTTTGTGTTTGTTTAAAGCAATTTTGTGTACAAATCGTTTACTACATATCTCGCACTCAAATGGGGTTTCACCGGTGTGATAAGCCATATGCAATTTGAGATGATATTTGTCGCGATAGCTTTCACCGCAAATTTTACACTTAAAATGTTTTATTGGATCATGTGTTCGACGATGATAAATAAAACCAGTGTATGAATGAAAAGATTTCCCACACTGATCACAAACAGAACCGAATTTCTTTGCCGGTTTATGAGTGGGTTTCTTATTATTCAGACTTTCATTTATACTTTTCTTTTCTTTAGTTTCCATTTCTTTTGGATTGCCAATGTCCAATCTATCAACACATTCACTTTCCGATTTGTTATCAAATTGATTAAGATCTGCTTCAAAATCTATAAATAAATATATGTTTTCATATATTTATAAATAATTTTTTGAACTATTACAACGTACCATTATATTTTTCATCAATTATTTCGTTTTTCATAACTTGAGAAAAATTATTAAAATTGCTACAGTTTTCATCCATTTTGACTTCTACATATGATTGAATATCATTTTCTATGTCGTTGTCGGTTTCATCTGAATCATAATCCTTTTGGGTTTCGACGTTTTTGTATAAATCTATCAGTTCCATTTGAATGCTTTGCATTTCTATTTTGGCTTTGTAATATTTTTGAATTTTTCCGTAGCATTTTTTACAAATTTTTTTATTTTCTTTTACTTTATAACTTGGACCAATGCATTCAATTACAACATCGTGAATTACTACAGGTGGTTGTCCAAAGCGTACTTCGAAAATTTTGAACCCTATTTTAAAGTTATTTCCACATAAACAACACCCAGGCATCGTTTCTTAGTCCCAGCAAATTATAAAAAATATAATAAACAAGTCAATAAATAACATTACTGTTGACAGATAGAGACGAGATGCCAGACTTTTATTGCAAACAAATCACGAGCAAAGAATATTTCACAAAAAAGAAAATAAAAGTGCATCCGCACTAAGGCAAACGCTTGCGAACGAACGAATATTCGCAGGTAATCGTACCTGCAAAAGTTAGTACATTCGTTTTGGTGTGGATGCACTTTAACATTAATATTGTAGATATTTCTTTAGAAAAGTGGAGTCATGTTAATAATGATTTTGTTAAAGTTCATGAATGCGTTTGTGCACAAATTGCAAAAAAAAGAGCTTGATTTAGAAAAGTTATTTAGTTTTATTTTAAATATATTAAACTTATGAAAAGGTTAGTGTGTAATAATTTATTGTAAAAAAAGAATCATTACATTAGGCATCTTCAGTGGCTCGCAAGTGTGGCAAAAAACGCATGCTGGCCTATATTCGCTAAGCGAGACATTGGCATCACTGTTGCAATCTGTCCAGTGTTATGTTTTGGTAAATAGTAAATTTTGCATATGCGCACAAATTCCAAGCAAATTACATTTTGTATAAAAATAAATAAATAAAAAATTCAGAATTAAATGAGTTCAGAATTAAAAGGAATGATAAGAATGTTGTTCAAAATAAAGCACTGAATTTTTTTTCTTCTTTTCCAATTTTTAAATTTTGTTTGAATTTTTGTTTACATATGATTTCTGACATATGATTGCAATATTCGTTGGAATTCCGAATAAAGGTTCATAATAGTTCGTTTATTGCGTTGGCAACATTTTTTTCTTAATTGGCCGAAATATTTGGTCAGTAAACAACTACTGGCCTAGATAGAGAAAATAGTGTTGTTATTTTGTGTTCATTTCAACCAGTATAGGCCAGCAACTTGCTGTTTTTTGCCACACATGTGAGCCACCAAAAACGCCTTTTGTTTTTTGCGAATAAACAAATTACATTTACAACTTAAAACAATTGTTTGTTTTAATTAAAGTAAATATTATAAAGTTTTGTAATATTTTTTACGTTTTTTGAAAACACAATTAGCGCCAGAAGAGACAAATATCTTTCGCATTTTTGATTTGATATTTGTGTTTCTAGTATTGTTTGCAGTTTTGAGAATTCAATTTAAAGCAATAAATGAGTTCACATTTTTTGCAGTTAGTTAATCAAAATGATTAAAAATCAAATTGAGTTAAGCAACATAAGCATCAAACTAACCCTCGGGCAAAGTTTTAAGCCCGATCACATGCTTTAGCTGAATTTTTTTTATTTTTATTTTATGATTTTAAAAATAAAAAAAATAAAAATTTTAAAACGTTATTTCACCCTTTTTATTTCTGAAATTAAACATATGTCAAAATTTTTTTCTTATTTTTAATAACTTCAATATTCTAGGGAGTTTATTTCTCTCCTCAAACAATCCGAAATCCACGGTAATAACTCTCAAGCTAATAGACATTACATTGATTAGTGCCTTTCTTAAATTTTACAACCTTAGCGTTTACTAGTTTTGTTTTTTGAATTACAATTGGTACTGAATTATTTTAAGTAATTTGAATGTATTTTGAAAGTAAATTATGTAGAATATTTTCTCAATAGCTTTAAAAGGGAATATTGCCCTTGTTTAAAAGTAATATTCCTTACTATAATATGCAGTAGTATAATCCCGATTTCTTGGTTCAGTTCATCCTTATCCTTGTACACCGACATTCTTGCAAATTAAGATAATACCACTTTACTCACTTTTAATTATTTCAACAAATTGGATACTATAAAACTTATAATTGAAAATTTTTAATAATAACGCAAATTTTAATTTCTAACTTTTATTCGTCACTTGGTTTTCGTAACACTGTTTATTTGTATTATCGTTTGTTCCTTGAATGCAATCGTTTTGTTCACAATGTTTTTCATAATTTTTTTTATTTGTAAAAGTTCGTGGACACATTTTACATCGATATCTTTGTTGTCTAGTACTACCTGGATTTTGATGTTCTTTCAGATGTAATTTCATACCGTAATTTGTGGCAAAGCATTTGTCACACACTGGGCAAGGAAAAGGTCTTGCTCCTGTATGCGTAATCATATGTCGAAGTAAATGTGACTTTGAACGCACTTTAAACCCGCATTGTTCACATTCTACTCGTCGTGATCGTTCATCATGCGTTTGTTTGTGTTTATTTAAACCAATTTTGTGAACAAATCGTTTACTACAAATATCGCACTCGAATGGAGTTTCACCCGTGTGATAAGCCATGTGCAATTTAAGACGAAACTTGTTGCGATAACTTTCGCCGCAAATGCTGCACTTAAAATGTTTTACTGGATCATGTGTTCGACGATGATAAATAAAACCAGTGTATGAATGAAAAGTTTTCCCACACTGGTCACATATAGAACCAAACTTGTAAGCAGTTTTCGTCCGTTTCTTTACAGGCTTATGTGCTGTTTTATTACTGTTTAGACTCTCATTTATAGTTTTTTTTCCATCTGTTTCCGTTTTTTTAGCATTGCTAATGTCCAAACTATCAATACATTCACTTTCAGATTTGTTATCAAAATCAAAGTCGTTGAGACCCAGATCTGTATGAAAATCTATAAATAAATACAGCTATATTTATATATATTTCTATATAATTTTCTGAACTATTCTTATGCAACATACCAATGTATTTCTCATCAATTATTTCTTTTTTCATAACTGGGGAAAAATTACTATAATTTTCATCAAGTTTAACTTCTGAGAATGATTGAATTTCACTTCTTGTGTCGTTGTCGCTTTTATTTGAGTCATCATCCTTTTGGTTTTCGACGTTTTTGTATAAATTCATCAGTTCTTTTTGAATGCGTTGCATTTCTATTTTGGCTTTGTAATATTTTTGAATTTTTCCGTAGCATTTTTTACAAATTTTTTTATTTTCTTTTACTTTATAACTTGGACCAATGCATTCAATTACTATATCATGAATTACTACAGGTGGTTGTCCAAAGCGTACCTCGAAAATTTTGAATCCTATTTTAAAGTCATTTCCACATAAACAACACCCAGGCATCGTTTCGTAAATCCAGCAAATTGTAGAAAATATAATAAACAAGTCAATAAATAACATAACAGTTGACAGATGAAAGTGAGATGCCAGACTTTAAGTGCGAGTTTATACCAGCAAAGGATATACCACGAAAACGGACAAAATTTATTTTGAATAAAAGTGCAGTCATTTTAATAAAAATTTCTGTAAGTAAATTTTCATATAACAATCTAAATTGTTTGATTCAAAAATCGTATTATATTATAGCATTGACAGACGGACGCACTAAATTATCATTAAGCAGCCTTAAGTGATCATTTTAAAAATACCCTGACAGACGGTATAAATTATCATTATTATATATTATTATATAAATTATCATCGTTAGCAAAATAAAGAATTTTTCAATTCAAAACCAACCAAATAGCTTGAAATTTGTTCCATTTTTTATTTCGTTTCGCTTGCATATACAGTATTACCATTTCTAAAAACCTAAATGATGAATAAATTGGGTTAAATTCGGTCATTTAAAGACCATAAATGATCATTTAAAACTGCTAAATGAGCAAATAAATTATAATTTAGCCCTTTAATGATAATTTAGCTCCCGTCTGTCAATGCTATTATATTCAATAAATATATAATTTTTAAAATTCTGATTCGAACAGCTAATTCGAACGTTTGGATTTAGCAAATAATCTAATTTATTAATTATATATTTATTATTATATATTGAAATGAGTTCACATTATGATAATTAATTCACTAAATGTGCAGCAATATATAACATTACACAGTATAAACTTTTTCATACAACATCCACATAATATCTATGTAAAGAAACACCAAACAGGGTTGATAATTATAAGTGTAAAAAAACCTTCAGTACAAGTTAAAGCAACGTCACATCAACGTAAAGAATTAATTAAATGAAAATGTGTAAGTTAAAATTCATCTAATACTATGTTTACACCTACATTTATCAAAGCATTTCAGTACATTTTTGTATACATTTTGAATAATAAATGGCATGTACTGCTTAATATTTCTAGAGATAAGTGCACTAGTCTAAACTTAGCTCAACTGGTTATTTCACTGCATAAAATATACATATGTATATGTAACTTTACATGTTGTTCGAATTAAAGCTAATAAATGAGATTTTGATAAAGTTTTACCTATGATATACAAACAATATAATTAAAATTTTTTCTTCTTGCTGTCACTGAATATACTTTTGTTAAAATAATTTTAAGATAATAGGGAGGCATGGTTTGGTAAATCGGTATTCGGTAAAGCGATATAATAATGAACCTTTGAATGTCACGTTTACTTTTTTTATTTTTCGATAAAGTTGTAAATGAAATTGACCAAACAGCTGATTCTCTTTTTATTTATTTTGCTGCAATTTAAAGCAAGACAATGACAAGAAAAGTGAAATTTGTTCATTTATTTATTCCCATCACTATTTTTTTTTAATAATTTAATTAACTTGGAAATTTTGTCATTTCTCAAAAACAATTATATATGGACTATGCAGTGTTGTCGTCTGAATACTTCTACTATGTAAACAAAAAATCTGATGAAATACAAGGTTTTTCGAGTGTGACCGCTTCAAAGTAAGATAATTGCAAAATGATCAGTTAGATTCTTTGGTGTGACTAAAGTTGTAGGCGTTTTGAACAAATAAATAAAAGAAATTATAAAATCATAGAAAGTAAGTACTTCGTAATTTAATTATATATAGTTAATACAATACATAACAAAAAATTAAGAATTTTAATAAATGTTTATATTAATAAAATACATATTTATTAAAAAAACAACCCAGATCAAATAAAAATATATATATCCCATATATACATAGATATATACATAGATATAATTTAATACTATTGCTAATTTTTATCATTTAATACTCATTTTTTATCCTGGTAAGTTTTTGGTTAATTGTCTTGAATAGTTGAATATATTCATAAGATCGTTTTTAACGAAATCATCCATTAACTTTTGTACTTGATCTTTAAGTCCACTCGATATTTGTGAAACAATTCTAGAAGCGAACATATTTGTTAATGGACGTACCACCAAATCACCAAGTCGACTTATTATGTTTCCACCACTCAATTGTATATTCAAGTCGCTTAAGAATAAAGAAAATCAAGTAAAACTTTAAATATAATTTGTTTACGAATATACAATTCTCACCCATAATTTATAACGCGGAGTTCATTTAACTTGAATTGAGGCTGAGCTATATTCAATGTTAAGTCCGTAAAGATAATTGCGTCTTCCATCGAACCAACGACTGTGCCTTCAACATTTATACCCAAAACGCTAAGACTGAAGTCGTAATCAATCTAAATTTAGTATTAACAATTAGTATTAATTCTAAAATATATTTTCCTGTTCCTTAAATATTATTAAAATATCAAAGCTGGTTTAACTATCATTTATATCATTCCAATAATACGATGTTATATTATAATTTTTGTAGACAAAATTTTAATATCAAAATAATGCATAAAATGGAAAGGCAAAAGAAGGACTAGATAATTTTATAGGGATTTTAGCTGACAAAAATTAATCATTGGTATGTATGCTGAAATTAAATGCAGCCTACAGATCGTTACATCGGAACAAGTATTAATAAAAAATTTTAACTTATAGTTGACATCGTAAGTTACAATGGATTATATGAATGCTAACAATATACCATAGTTGATTACAAGCATCAATGAGTTGACAATTCTAAGCTTGTTTAAGTATATTGAGGCCATATATATTGGAATTTTTTATTCGATATGTAATTCTGAATGAAATGTGGCTCTATTGCTACATTCTGGACATAAATCGATGGTTAGCTGAGAAGATAGTAAAAGGTAAAATTATGCCAAAATAACCAAAAACGCAACATTCAGCTAAAAATATAATTTGTCTGCCTCTGCATTTTGGAATGTTTAGAGAACAATACTTATTGATTATCTTGAAAACATAAAAACCGCTAATAGTTAATAACTCAATATAATATTACTTACGTACTATTGGTATGTTTTAAAAATGAAATAGCGAAAAACAATCCTAATGTAGAAGAAGAAAATGCTTTTCCATAAACTCAATAAAATATATCACAAATGATAATAACGATTATGCGAAATTAATCGCTTTTACATTCGGTGTATTTTTGACATATAATATAAGAGGATATAAGAGGAGATATAAGAGATTTTGAAAATTATGTCAAAATTTAAAATAAAAGTTTTAATTGAGAACAATTTATTACATACAGTGTGAAATGGTCCGAACTATTTTCGGGGGAGTTTAAACTCCGAAATTTTACTGGAAAAGAGATTTTTATTAAAATGCAAAAGGGTTCGTCGAAACAAAGGTTCATTTAAAATATTTAAAAAAACCGGCTTATAATAAATCATATAAATTGCATAAAAACAAACAGAATAAAAAGAAACAGAATAAAAAGTTAATGAATAAAGCGGAATCTGGCCTAAATCTTATTATTTTTATACATTTTGTTATAATTAATGTTAAAAATTTGTATTAAATAAGAACTGTTTTAGAATATTATTTTATCATATATCAAAATCAGTTTTATATCAATATACTTACTTTTAATTCATTTATTTTTAAATAAAATCTGACAAGGAAACCATGTTTGGCGCTTGTCATAAAAGCGTTATCATATCTAGTGATATTATCAATGCTGTGTAAAATTCCATTCCTTAAAGATAATGTAGCAGGTACAGATAATATCTTTTGATCCTGAAATTGAAACAATAATATTATTTCATGAAAAGTTTAGAACTTTTTAAATTATTGTTCTTACCAATTCAATAACGTCGTCTATATCGGGTAAATTTAAGTACTCAAGTTCCAAATCTTTAAAATGATTTATTAAAGTTGGTATAACCATATCTACTTGTTCATTGATATTCGCCCAACTTAAATATTTCATTGAATTAAAATAATAAATTGTTTTTTTTTTTTTAAAATATATTTTATTGGCAAAAAAATTTGTTTTTTTAACATAATAGTTTTTTATGTTTAGGAGGGCATTTTTGCAGCCCATAAATAAATTTTCCTTTATATTATATTAAATTTATTTTAAAATGATGCTTGCCTTAAACACACATTACATAGCGTTTACACTGACTAGGTTGTGTTTTTCCTTTCGTTATTGGGTTATAACCTAAACTTTAAATAATATCCCCGGATAAAGTGGGTACTTAAGCATTTGCTGTTAAGCGTGTTTTACACGATCATTCCTTATCAACACTCAGCCCGTGTATGCGTGCTGTATTTCAGTCAATACACGTCATCAATCAAAGAATGATAATAGGCCTTTTCGGTGGCTCGCGAGTATGGCAAAAAATGGATGCGTATATTGGCTACGCGAAACATTGGCATCACTGTTGCTATCTGTCAAGTGTTATGTTTTGCAAATAGCAAATCTTGCACATATGTACATAATGAAAGCAAATTACAGGTTCATAATGGCTCGCTTATTGCGTTGGTAACATTTTTTTTACTAGCCGATACCCAGTAGAAAAAGTGGTCTTCGAAGACATTGTCTTCAAGACGGTCTTTGATACCGCGTCCGCATGTAAGCAAATTTGCAAAACAATTGCTCAAAACATGAATGTAAATACTCTTTCTTTGCTTTCTCTCTCATTTTTAGTATTCATAGCAACGTATTTGAATTTTGCCTCAGATGACGCTATGTTTTATAAATGAAGTGACGCAATAATTTTGAAGTGTAGTGAAATAAATATTAAAAAAATCAAAAAAAATAAAGAAACAAAATCATTAAACTACGAAATATTAAAAAAAAAGAAATTAAATCAAAACAAATTAAATAGTGACTTAGTTCCTGGAAAATTATTGATATTAATATTGAAGACAATAATTCCAGTGAAAGTTGTTTTAGAAACGAAACAAAGGATGTTGAAAATAAAAAAACTGAACACACTTGTGAAAAATTAGCTGTTTTATTTAAAAAACACAGGATTAACAGGCGTTGTAGTAATGCTATTTTAGAACTCTTAAGATCAGAATGTTTAATTGTACCAAAATCCTCTTCAACGCTTTTGAAAACATATAAAACTTCAACAATTGATGATAGCGAAATGCTTTAAATTATTTTATATTAGTTTTAGTTAATTTTAGATATGTTGAGTTATATTAAGTTAAATATTTAAATTAATTTTTACTATGTTTACTAGTTTTTACTAGTTTATTTTTAATATCTTAATAAAATTTATAATAATTTATAATAAAATTTATAATTTATTTTTAAAACTTTTAATTTTGAATGTAATTTAAGAAATTATTATATAAAATAAATAAAAGTACAAAATACAACAATTTCTTTCTACTTATTTAAAGAGAAAATTGAAATTCATTTAAAATTTAAAGAGCGCAATAAAAGAGTAAAAATAAAAAAAAGGGTGAAAAAATTATATGAGCACTCCACTAAGAGCGCACAACTTTCTGTCGAATGCGTCCGTTATGCAAGACATGGTCTTCGAGACGGTCTTCGAGACATGTACACAAAAATTCATTGAAGACATTTGGCTAATTTGTATGAAAGTGTCTTCGAAGACCGTCATACATTTGGATCGATCGGTCTTCATGTATGTATCCATGTCTTGAAGACGTCTTCGATGACGGATCGATCCGTTTTCTACTGGGTATGTTTGGCCAGTATACCTATACGCAGAGGCCGACGTAGAGAAAATAGTGTTGTTGTTTTGCTTACATTCCAGCCTGTATAGGCCAGCAACTTGCTGTTTTTTTCCGAATATGCCTAATAATTCTTAGGGCAATTAAGCTAAACATTAAAAATTTCATAGAATAGAGTAAGATTGCAGAAATGTAATTTACAATAGTTAAGTTAATTTATATAAATATGGGTTATGTGTTAGTTGTAAATATTATATCACATTACAAAAGTATATGTAAAGTTTTAATATTTATAAAAATATAAACAAAAGTAATTGCTGAAACTATAAATTTGAACAACGCTATTTAAGTCTACGTTGGATTTGTGTGTTAATATACGGTTCCATGATTCGAATTTCACAGGGTTTAATTTCTGGAATTTGCAGCCCAAAAATTAGATACGGACAATTAAACCAATAGATTTTTTGAGAGACCACTGATTATGGAAATTCAGTAATATCCGAAATAGATGTATGGTTACCCGCATAATTCTCGTCAATAAAAAATGTTTGAATTTGAACATTTCGTAAATACTTCCCGTTTTGTATTTGAAATAGAACTCTAATAATAACAATTGTTTTATTATTAATTATTATTTTTATTATTAACTATTTTATGTATTTAATTTATAAAATTAAATTAAAAATAATACATTTATTATATTTCTGACAAAGTTTTTTAGTCTCTGCTAAATATTTTTAGTTTTTTATATTATTAATAAATTAAACACGATCCAAATCATTAACTTGAATGCATCTACGTTTTGATATATTTCTTGTTATCAACTATTTTTAAAAGCGCTAAAAAATCGTATTACACAGTGCTTTACTATAGTATTATAACGCATTCTGGACAAAGAACGTTTTATTTTGTTATTAATGTGTTTAAGTTGTATTTGGAAATTTCATCACTTATTGTATCCACGCTACGGGTACTCTCATTTTTTTTATCGCGACATACTATGAAATTGAATTTTTCATATATAATGCTTCTAGTAAATAAGTATCTTATAATTTAAGATATTTTATTATCGTCAACGTATGCTTTTAAAATCTTCCGAGTTAAGTTTCATTCGAAAAATTTTTACGCCTTAAGTTTTAGTGCAGCCAAATTCATAAAATCCGCCTATTGTGAATGTTGACTGGAAATGTGTTGCAATATTCCAGTCATCCGTTAAAACAATATAAAAATTTCATTTACTAATAAATTTAAATATATAAATAAATAAATTAATTTAAATATATAAGATAAAAATGCTTAACCTTTGCCGTTCTAATATTCATTTTGTTGTCTTTTATTTAAATTAATTAGTTTTGAGTGTACGATTTATAGATATGTTATCATATTGTACGTAAGACAACAAAAAACATATGTCAAAAATAAATAATTAATATATTTTAAAAGTGATGCCAATTTGTTTTAACCAGACTTAATGCTGTTTTTTTCACAACTCTGAAAGAAAAATTACGGCTAGTATGTCACCTGTCCAAAAAACGAAAAGGATTGTATATTCCTAATATTCTATCTACATAATTTAAAATATATAAATAATTTTTAATTTATATTAGTATATAAATTAATATCGATTAAATACGATATATATCTGCATAATATATTAATATTATAATTATTATTGGTTTTTCTGAAATTTTTTTCCTTATCTAAAGCGGTGTTGTTAGACATAGAAAGTCATAAATGGAAATCCTTATCAAGCATTCAAGCTCAAAACTTTCATTTTTAGATGCCAATCATTAATTAATTCGAAATTAATTCGTTTGTTGGTTCTGTTTACTATACACGAATAACAAAAGATCGCAATCAATAATCGAAAGTAGAAAATTTTTATAATTTTTTTATTGTATATAAACAGAGTTTAAAGTTTCAATTAACAACAACTAGTCATATTGACTAACAAGAGGTTTTTTAAATTAATATTACAAGTTATGTTACTTATCCAAAGTGCGCATATAGATCTGAGCTAGTCATCTCCTTGCTGGTTGAAACGCCTCAATGCTAATTAAATAGTTCAGTTGCTAACAGACAGTTTTAGGTGTAAGTATTTGTCTATTCGAAATTAATTCGTCTGTTTGGCATTCATGTAATTTTTTTTATAAATTATTATGAACGTTAAGCTGAATTATTATGAACTTTAACTTATAGTTTATTGAATTTTTCATGCTTCCTATTGACTTTTCTCTACGATCCGCTCTTTCTCACAGCTTTCGAACTAAGCTTAAATGAAATAGTTAGCGATTTAATTACAAATGTAACTTTGTTATTATAAAACAAGTAGATACAAGTGGCAGTCCGTCTCGTAGATGAGTAATAAATCACAGCACGAGTAACAAATTTTCGATACTATTATATTACGCCGGTACTCGAGGAAAACGTTTGAAAAAAGTGTCGATTGTCTTACAAATGAAACTGTCGGAAGTAATGATTCGACTAGAAGTTTTACTTGGCATAAATTTATTTTTCAATTTATAATTTATTAATTGTATGTATTTCTTATACATGATATAAATATAGATATTTGTTAAGTTAATAACAGATTTGTATGTTTATATTGCGTAAGATCCGTAAACGTCATATGCATTAAATTGCTATTTATTTTGTATCATATGTTGTGAATGTTGTACATATAAATAATATATACGGTTAAATAACAAGTAGTCAAATAACAAGTAATTACACACGCACCTCAGTTGCTGAGAATTTTGCACTTTACTCGTAATTAAAAATAAGCAAATAAATAATGTAGTTACAAATTTGTTAAACTTAAATTTTATTGCACACATTTTGAACGACTGCACCGGAAGACTTCAGTATAAAAGTTTATATACTCTTAAGTCTAAGCCTATTGCTCTTGCTAAGAAAATTAAAAAAGCTTCAATAGACTCTCGGATTTAACTGATTTAATAATTTTGCACACCTACAAACTGATTTCAAAGTTCAACCATATTAGTAGCACAAATGAGTATCTAATACGCTAACATTTTAAAAATACTTTTATTTATTCATAAATAATTAAAAAACTTCAGTACTTTAATACTTCAATTTTCACTCTCAAATTTCTCTAAAATGAATTGAAGACGATTTTAAATAAATCTATCAAAGTTAAAGAGAGTAAATTTAGTAAAGTGTTCTATTATTGAATGATACAGAGGTGGGAAGAGAGGAAGTGGCTAGATGGTTTTTGATCTGGGCGCACCAATGAAAAGTATCTAAACTGTGTAATTGTTTTCAGGGCGCTATGCCAGATTATGTTCTAGTAGAAAATTATAATAAAGAAAAAGTATGGAAAGCTGACAATCTATGAACTACGAGTTTCATTTTTAGAAACGCGATCAGGGTTTCAAAAACGCTGTACTGTAGTGACTGATTTCTGTATATAAGATAAAAGTGCTTACCTTAGTCTCTTAGTTCTTTTTGTTTTCTTTAATTTAAATTAATTAATTTTTATGAATGTATTTTAATTTTTGAATTTAGCTGCACTGAAACTTAAGACGTAAAATTATTTGTGAATAAAACATAACTCTGAAGATTTTAAGAGCATTGATGTTGCTTCACATGGATTCTTTCGTAAATTGCGAGTATATTTTTGCTACTCTGAAAGAAAAAATTACGGCAATTGTTATATAAACGATATAAGCCCGGTAATAATCAAAAAAGTTATTGTAAATTAGTCATAATAACAATTAATTAAAAATATTTTGATAAAATTTATATATTTTCTATAATTTTTGGTGCGGTGTCTTGTGGAATTGAGTACATTTTTCATAACGTCAGCAATAATGCAATAATGCTGTTCCAGTTAAAGACCATTTTCGAAATTTGCCATTTGCTTTTAAATTAAATGTCCAAGTAAAGTTTGATTCTCTGATTCCAAAATGTTACTCTAAATAATATACTATACTAATGGATGTAATATATGGTAACTATTATTGGTATAAGTCCTATATACTATACTACTGCTACTAATATTATTTCTATTAGTAATATATACTACTATACTACTATATACTACTATATATACTACTATATACTATTATACTACCATTTCTTTAACAATTTCTTTTCATATTTCTTCATATTTGTAGGAATAATGCAACTCAAGTCAAAGGTCAAATTTTTTTTTCAGATTGGTCCTTTGTTTTTAAACTTAATATTCAGATAAAAGTGAAACCACGTGTTGTACTATTTACTACAATCCTAGATCATATTCCTGTAGAATATACAATATATTATATCCTGTAGACATAATGTCTACAGGTATTATTAATATTATTTCAATTTCTATCTTTTGTATTTGCATATAAATTGCTGCTCCATTCAAAGTCAATATCCCAGACTTGTCCTCTGTTTACAAATTATATTTTAAGACATTATCGGATCTACTACATATTTACTAATAAAATACTATCACTACTAACTATACTAATCTTTCCAAAACAATTTATGGTTATTGTTCTACAATTATTAATAAAATGACTAATGGCAATACTTCTTCATATTTTTAGCAATACTTATTCCTACTTCAAACAAGTGCCAGTTTTTATACTGATTTTTAATTTTCAAATTAAATTTTCTAATACAAGTGGGTCAACGTATTTAACTGTTTACTAATTAAACAATATCATTAATAGGCTATACCAATTGGCCAAACATAATTCCTACAATAATATGGGTATGACTTTTATATAACACACTATACTACTGTTATTAATATAATTTCTGTTGACAATAGTCCTTCATATTTGTAACAATAATGCAACTCCAGCTAAAGTCCATTTTCCAGGTTTGTCTTTTGTTTTCAAATTAAAAGTCCAAACATAAGTGGGTCCACGAGTTCGAGTTTTATACAGAGGGCATTCATATATATTTCGTAGGTCTTGTTTATCTTTCGTGACCGCCTGAAAAAGAAATAAACAAGTACACGTTTAGAATTAAATGGTAATATATATTATATAAGAGTATTATAGCTAAAAGTAAGTTATTTTTATTTATTTGTTGTATATTAATGTTTGTGAATGTTTTATTTATTATAATAGGATTTTTTAACTTCTTAGTTTTTAACTTTTTCAGATCCTACTTTCAGATCCTCTTAAAAAAAATTGATAAAATCAGTGCATTTAATTACTTTATTTAATTTTCTAATTATGGTCGAACCACGGTTGTGTTTAATTTCTAATAGTATTATGTACATATGTATCTATGTGTGTATATTATCTGTTAATACAGTCGATTTCAACTTACTCGTATATTTATAACCGGCATTGGTGGATAAAGTTCTTTTAGACGAGAATCCATTATAATTCCTTGTTGTAAGTCCCATCTTGCACCCTCCATAAATACACCGTGAATATACGCACCATCACGAGGTACACTTCTATTTATTTCAATTAAAAGATTAGAAAATTATTAGAACTGAAGCTTACTGGTTTTATAACTGATATTAATATAGGTCCTGTATTATATAATGTTTAAAGCTTTTTTTGATTATCTGATAAAACAATAAATTCCTCAGTATGAAAAAATACAAATAATCGGAATAAAGTAATTATTCATACATTTT
The DNA here is from genome assembly GCF_002237135.1 of Teleopsis dalmanni. Classification (NCBI taxonomy): domain Eukaryota; kingdom Metazoa; phylum Arthropoda; class Insecta; order Diptera; family Diopsidae; genus Teleopsis; species Teleopsis dalmanni. Next base: position 159,662,562 of record NC_051847.1, on the reverse strand, counting down.
CAATAAGAATAAGGCTCATCTACTTATTGAAGATGAGGCTAATGCTTCATTTTTTTGAAGATTAGCCTGGTGTAAAATAAACATAGAAAGCCTAATTCCCAAGTTCCCATGGGAATTATAGTGATCCTAGGCTAGAAACAATTAAGAACACAAAATCTTTATCAGCTTTTCATAAGTGCTTCAGAAGATCATAGACTAGCAACAATCTAGAAACAGTTACTGCAATTAGTAAGTATTTTTACTTACTTTAATTATTACAGACATTTTTCGGCAAAAGTCTAGTAAATATCATACCATTTCAGATAGAATAACGATTGTGAGATAAGAGATCAACTAGCACCAATATTTTGGAATAAATTAGAGACTTTTAAGATTTAGATAGTAGTCACATTATTACGTACAAGTTCCGTACGATATTATTTTAGTTTCATTGACCACATAAAGAAATTTAACGAGAACTGCAGGAATGCGTGGAAAATTACCGGCAAAGCGGGTTATATGGTAGGCTTATATATATTTTAAACATTTAAACATACAAGCACTTCTTGTCTGCATCAATGTCAATAGTATTTCTAGGAAGTAGAAGGAAGTAATATAGAAAGGCACAAGCAAGTAATAGTCAAAGTGGTTATGTTGATCGGACTGGGTGTAAGTCAAGACTATACATTGTGGTTTTTAACATTACCAGAAGAATTTGGTTACTAAGAATCTGCTGTAACTTTTGAACTATTTGTAATAAACCAGATAATACGTTAACTAGAATAATAAAAACTGCGTTTGTGACCGCAGAAGTAAAGCATTTTTAAAATATTTTTGGAAAGATAATTTCATGTTGTAAAAAATTCAATTTTTTGTAAATACAATTACAAAAGAAATGAGTACCTTTTCTATAATACAGAGGAGGCAATGAAATTATATCACATTAATAAGTTAATTGAAAAATTATAGAATAAATTATTTCAAAGTTCCTGCTAATCGTTTGTAGATTTTCTCAAATTATATATAATAATTAAATAATTAATGCATAAAATTATAACTACTTACGTAAATTCTTCTTTTTGCTTTTTAGTAACATCACACTGAAGACACATCTTATCTAAGGGCAATTCATTTCTACGCGCCGTACTTTGCATAATTGCTGTTAGTAAGGATTGCGGGTTGAAAAATCCAGCCAGCCATACACATGATGGAAGCTTTTAGAGATTTTAAAAGAATTTAGATTTCAACAAATTTTAATATTCAAAATAATATTTAAAATATATTTACCACAAAATCGGTAGACCAGGTTTCAAGTTCACGTATTCGTGCACATAAATCAATAAACCATGAATTTAAGCCCAGCAAGGAAGGGTAAGCTCGATTTGTCCAAATTTGCGGAACTTGATCCAAAAACAAAGAATTCTCTAACAATTCCATGTCAGAAGTAATAGTTAATTCACCCTTTAAACCCAAATCTAATTCTTTCAAACTACGTTTCATTTCAGATGTAAGATAGTTCATACGTTCACATTCCTGAAACGCTACAATCACATATGGTGTACGCTCTTCTACTTTATTCATTATTTCAATCATATTGAATTCTTCGGGTAACTTTTCAATTATTTCATCAACAATTTGTTTTACTTTATCTTCGCGGGTTACTGTAGCACCGCCACTAGCCCCAGCATCACGTGGCTGCATTTCAAATACGGTACGAAAAATGTGCTCAGCGCGCATAGTCAAAAAGCCTATTTCAGCATTTGGATGTAACCCATAGAGATATGGAGATTCTGCTGGCATATTTTCATCAATATAACCATGATATCCGGCGTAATCAGTATTAGGGGGTGCTGGAAAACTAGGTGCTAAAAATAGCTCTCCATCAACCAAATCTGGTTGCATATATTCTTCTAAATAATTAATACATAGTCGTCTATCCCATTCATCAGTTATGTGACCTCCGTACATTATTTCACCAAATAAATACCGCAAGTCTTCCCATGGTACTTTCGAATTTGCTTCAAGATAGTTATATAAAACTGAAACACTAATGTTTAGATCTCCTACATTAAAAGGATAAACTTTGTTCCAGCCTTGCGGTCCAAATTTTCGTCTTTCCGCAACAACAGCATGGAAATAGCAAAGTGAGAAGAGTATAGCTTTGAATTCTGCTTCTTTTCCAGACATTTCAAGCGTTTCCTGCGTAAAATTATCAAGTGCTTTGTGTAGATTGGCTAACATACCAGTTGGTGGTTCATTTGTTATTTTAATTGAAGATTCCAGTATACCCTAGATGAATATGTTAAAAAAGGAATATAAAAAATAAAAATTTATTAATGTTATGTAGAAGCTATTAACTTGTGGAATGGAATGGTTTGCAGGTGATGATGCTGGTTCCGCACTTAAAAACATTCGGTAATTGGCATGTGATGATTCAGAATAAAACTCCAGTTTCTTTTCTAATGTTGGTAGCCATTTTCGTACTAAATGTATATTTTGTAAGACAACCCAATGACCGTTTTTAGCAGCAACATCCATAGCAGATTCTGCAATTATTTCCTGGCCTTGTCCCAATGACACATTGTGGAAATTTCCTTCATCTATTGAAAAACCTAATTGTCTGCCTAGAGATTCTACATCTTTTAGTGGATTTACACCAGGTGAGAGAATAAAAAATATTGGAGTAGTTGGGCTTGCTTCTTCAAATGATTTTGCAAATTCCAAAGCACGATTTTCAATATATTTAGAGCCCAGTTTTTCTTCAATAAAATTTCTAGGTAAAAAATATATAATATAAAATAATTACTGTTTTAATATTTTCGCTGTTAATATTTACGCTAATGCATAAGTCATGCGATCTGGTCTTAAAGCCCTTATCATACATAAACGTTGTAGGGCTGTTTTATTTTTCCATTCTTGAGGGAATTTTTCATTTTCAGGTGCTTCCGACTCAACTAAATTTTTCCATCTTTTAGAGGAAGTTTCTATGTCTCGATCTAAATTTCGGAATTCATCTTTACATGCTAAGCTACATATTCCACCCCATGAATTATTTGATATGAAATCAACGGGACTTGTCACATGTGGTTTTATGGGGAAACGTAACAAAAAATCTAGCTCCGTTAAGGTAATTTCTTCACTACTGAGAAGTATCTGAAAAATAATAGTTAATATTATATTCTTTAGTTATTCTTTCATTAACCTGAAATGTCATTTGTGATGCAAATATTAGTTTATCACATTCAAATAGACCTCTTGAGGTGTACTGGAATACTGAATATGTTATACAGTCAATTAAATTAGCGACACGAATATTTAGGTTTTCCCCGGGTTCCGCTTTAAATATAGCATTTTGAAATACAACGCTGAAAGCCTTAAAAATAAAAACTTTTAAAATGTTTATAAATGTGAATTTTATTCTGATTACATACCTTTAACGAAAATTGGTATATCGGATTTATAGCATTTAATTCGTTAAGTATAAAATATAATAGACTGGCCCTTGCAGCAGCTGGTCTGTAATATTCTCGTGCTTTGTCTATTTCTTTCGAAGTTATTTTTGCTTCACTGACCTGTTAAATATAATTTAAATTGTGATTCTTATATTTTTAAAATAATATTTATATAACTTTTTCTTCAATTTCAGATGCTGTACACTTAGTTGTCTCCAAATTCTCAACTAGTGCAGTATCACCCAGAATGTTTTCTCCAGCAGATGAAAGACGTGACAACAAATCATCTTCCAATTGTTTTAACATTATTTTAAAATCATTTTGCTGTTTTGTTAGTTCAGCCTAAGGTTTGAAGTATTTATAAGTATTTGAAAAATTATTTTTTAAATCTATTTCTAATGCTCACTTTTAGATCTTCTAGATCTGGTCTCTCAGCTTTCACAACTTCAGCTAATAATTGATCTTCTAACCCATCCCGAGTTACGGTAAAATTAATTATTGTAGTTTGTGCTTGAGTTTCCGGTTTATAATGTGGGTTTGCTAATTTCGTATGTAGAATAAGTCGGAAATTAGTATTATATTCAACCTCTTTGTCTCCGATTTTAATAGCTCTGTCGGGAGTGAATATTTAAAATTAAATGGTATTACTTGAAATACAATAAATACGTACTTTCCTTTTTTTATTAAATTTCTTCCTAAAAGCGAGTCCAATACTGGATCAATATGTTCATCAATATTTTCAATTAAGACAATGAAGCCTCCACTTATTGCTTTCTCAATTACATCCAAGTAACTACGTTGTCCCATTCTTATTACCTTTAACTCGTCTCCGTATTTTTGCTTTATCCACTTCACACCTTGTAACTGCGGGTAAAATAATCATTGCAATAATAAATTGTTATTACCAATTTATTTCAAATACAAACCTGTGGATCTATCATAAGCGGCCAACGATCTGAATTTGATAATATAGTAGCATTCTCGATGGACATCCGATCGCTAGGTAGGCCTTCATTGGTCCATACAGCGATTGTTGTATCATCTGTTAGCAAGTTTAGCGTATCTAAGTTCTCAGTTATGGGTAAAGGTGGATCAATGGCTTTTAGGAAAGGTGTCCACATTTTTTGTAGCAGATCAAAACGAAATTGCTTTGTAAAGCAACCCACATATGAAATAAACGCTGTTATAAGTAATATATCACCTGGTAATGTAATGCCCTGTTTCACAAAACTAATAAACACAACTTATATTTTTATTATTCTTATTAAAATTAATATAAAAACTTACTTATTAACAGATTCAGCCCAACGTACGTTTTCACTAGCTAAACCGTTAACCAAACGATTAGCTAACCCAATTGTTGCTTGAGTTGCATCCGCTTCTTGTTGACAACGAAGCTTATCGTTTTTAGCTTTTTCATAATCATCCGTTAGGTTTTTAAGTCGTTCCTCCAAATCCTTTAATGATAAAACATGTACATAAAATGCATCTAAAATTCAACTAAAAAGATTTTATAAAATACTTACAGCGACTTTACGTTTTATGCCAGCTAAATTATCTTGTGCTGCTGCTAATTCTGCATTCGCGGCAGCTAGAGCTTTTCGTTTTGGTTCTACATCACAATAGACTTCATAAAATTTAATAATATTAATAACCCAAGCACATAAACCAGCAGCAGCACCTGATTTAGATCTAACGAACTCGGGTTCAAATTCTGGATCCTTTAAATATGGCTGAATTGCTTTAATAATTTCATGGTGTATATTTTCCTTATCATAATTTATGAGGGAGTCCAAGAAAGTGTCTACTTTAGCCATTGCGATTTTTGCCGCTTTCCATGAACGGTCTTTTGGCAACTTTCCCCCAGGTGCTAGCAAGACCATAACAGCTGCCGTTACATTTGTTACGGCTCCTGGTGGTGATCCAAATGATTTTAATTCTGTTAAATTTGCTTTATTTAAAGTATTTAAAGCTTCTTGTGCTGCAAGGAGCGCTGGTTCTGCCTTTAAAAGATCTTCTTCGCAGTCTTTTTGTTTTTTGGTTACTTCATCTGCTATCAATGCAACTTTCATTTCTTCTTCGTCTGCTACAGCCTTTTCCTTTTGTACCTTTTCCGTTTCAACTCCAACGATTTCAATTAATGCATCCGCAGCTTCATTTTTCTCTCGTAGCTCGATTTCTTGAACAGCTAATTTAACTTTTAAATTAGAGACTTGAACTGCCGTGGAACGTAACTTCTCAAGACCATTCTCCAAACGTACTATCTTACTTTGTAAATCTTCATGTTTTTGATGAAGTAACTTCAAGTAGAGACTTATTTGTTCAAGATAACTTTTCGGTGTAGTGTAGTTATAGCGTCTTTCATTTTGGAGGTACACTTTTGATATGGAATTCACTGAATTGTGCACATATGCCATAAACTTCGCCACTGAATCACTTTGACCCTCTGTTAATATTTTGTCTTCAAGCAAAAAGTTCAAAGCAACTGATATAAGTGCCTCCTGTGGCCATTCATGAAACCAACTGATTGATGTGCCATTTATTATAGCGGGAAACTTTCGTGAACGAATGCGAAGTGTTGACCCAACAGGTGAAAAGCAAAGAACTACTTTCAGTTGCTTGCGTACACGTTCTATAAAGAATTTCCAGCAATTGTCACGGGTGTCCGCAATACCAGCACCTTTGACTTCGTTTCGAACTCCAGCTATTATATTCTCAATTTCATCATCAGGAAATAAATCGGGTATTTCTCCTGTAGCTAGCATATCGTTTATTAAAACAAGAAAATCTTCATTTGGTATTTGAGCATCTGTCATAAGAAACATAATTCCAACATTTTTCAAACCTGCCTTAAGATAAAGTCCAATAAATTCATTCTAAAAAATAATTAAAATAGTTTTTTTTAATAATATGTACAATATGTCATTATGTATTTTATTAAGAAATTATAATCGCATTTGATTTCCATTTAATATTTCTTTTGGATGTATAAAACTATTTTATCTTTAATCGTAGCATGAATAAACTATTGCCTATATTTTTTTTCCAAAATAAACTAAAAATACAATTAAGACTTAAAAAGGGGGATTTATTGTAGAGTAATGCGTTCTAATACATAAGATATTTATATCAACACAGATTAGGTTAGATTCGGATATACCGGCGATCCCTAGAGGATCCACTTAAGCCTATTGGCGCATTGTGTTACCGTATATGGAGGAAACTTCAAGTTTAAAACCACTTAGAATCTTTGGTCAAGCTTAGTATGCTGCTTATTTAGAGGTTTTGTAAGTGACAAAGATCCTCAAGAAAGAGGGCTTCTAATGTTTTGAGTCTCCGCCGTGCATGAGCTGGACAAAGACAGACTAGATGAAAGGTACTTTCATTGTCTTCCCCATAGCTGCGACTGGTATGATTAAAAGGTAGTTTTAATCTTTTAGCATGGTTTTAAGTGACCTATGATTAAACTGACCATAAGACTGATATCTCTGCGGGGCATGATAATATTGGATTTCCTTTTAGTGGAAGGTGGCCAGATTATATACAGATGCCTACATATCGTTGAGTCTTTGAATCTTTTAATAAAAAAATATCAGCACAGAAAGAACTCAGTAATGATTTGCAAACAAAACCTGTACTATGGTACATCGGTACCACAGTTGAAGTTATGTTTAGGTTAATTGATTGAAAGAAGAGAGCAAATAAAATCTATGTTTCAATTTAGTTTTCAGTAGCTATATTGTTACATAATATGCTATATATACGAAACATGAATAACCGGAATAGCATAATGTTACATAATATGATATATATACGAATCATGAATAACCGCATAATGTTAAATAATATATATATAATATATACGAATCATGAATAACCGGAATAACATAATGCGGCAACTCTACGCGAACTGTTCCTACAAAGATGAGAGAATACCTGTTTTTTTTAAAGAAAATTCTCGAAGAACATTATTATAAGTGCACTTGTAATATAAAGTTGTGTTTCGGCAGATCAAAAAAAATAAAGTTTGAATAAAGAATTAAATAGAGTCTATAAAAAATATATGGAAAAACTTAGAGAAATAGAGAAATTGTAAAACCGTAGTGTATCGCAGTAACAAAAATCGCTACAACAAAACTGAGTAACGAAATTAAAGTGTGACTATATTTACAAAACATGTAACTTAAATATTTGAAAATAACCTTTAAGTCATTAACTCCATATCCTTTCTTAAGTTGTATTTGTACTACTTCTAAGCTCGATATGAAAGCAGCAAGACGGGCTAAAGACTGTTTACCACTGCCACCAACACCAACTAGAAGAGCGCTACCCCTGGGTGATTCTAGTATTCTGTTTATTCTATAATAGTTTAAAGAAAAAAAAACTATTAATTATCTACAATTATAAATATTATATCTTAATAATCACCTGCAAATATGCATCATTGCATCTTCGAACAAAACTAAATTTATAGCAGCGACGAGATCGTTATATGATGCCATTGCCTCTTGAAGGAGTTTGTGAAGCTCAGTCCAGCCCTTTACAGGCATATACTTAGGTTCACCAATTCCTCCAGCGAAATGACAATATATGTTTGGTTTGTCAAATATAACGGATTCGTCTATTTCTTCAAAAGATTTTTTTATAATATCATGTTGGATTTTTGTAAATATATCTATATCTTTTTCATCAATTAACTTGTCACCATACACACGCTGAGTTTCGTGCTGCCACAATCGTATGAAATCAGATGAGCAAGTCAAACATTCAGATGAGCTGAATAATAATCCCTGTAAACGAAATATTGCTAAAATAGTAATTCGATGAGTTTAGTATTTTACTTACTTGAAAGACATTACTGATATCTCTCAAATTAAATATGTAATGGGATTTAATAGCAGTCGGAAGAAAAATTTGCAATGCTTTGTTGTGCAGAGACAAAGTTGCAGCAACAATATTCGGTGTCATCCGTGTCACAATGATATTAAATTTTTGTTCCGCAATATTAAAATGTTGTGAGAGAATTGTGGAATATATGGATGTTATAGACTCAGCGCCCGGAAAACTGACGGCGAAAACACAAAAATGTCGCTGAAGTCTTGGATTAATGGTGAAACTACCAGATGTTGGGTTCATGCAGGCAAGATATTGACAGTTATGTATGTCCTTCAAAGATAATTTGTTGCGATCATACCAGTGACCATAGTCCAAATGTTGTCGTATTAATGTATGTGGTTGAACAGTACCATATTCGTCTACTTCTGGCATATTTAAGTCATCAATAAAATAAATTAACGTTTTATTGCCCGGTGGGCCGTAATTTCGACCAGCTTTTTTCTCTAGGGATTTTTCAAATATTTTTTGTAACATTTCGGAGGTAGTATAAAAATTTAATGGTATAGTTGTTAACGCATAACTTTCAGGAAGTGAATGTAGTTTTTCATTTATAAGTACAGTTTTTCCACTTCCCGCACTACCAACAAGCATTACAGGATGCTTTTTTTCCATTAAGAGATCAAGGAAAAATCGGAGACGTATAGATTCTGAGGTATGAACAATCGCAGATTGTAATGGCAGATCACAATCAAATTCTGTTTTTGGTATTTTTTCAACCCAAGGACAAAATTGTTTTGTTTCATTATCAAGGAAGTAATCAAAAACAGTGCCACCTATAAGAAATTTATTAATTTTTACATACCATACATAAAAAGATCAAATTTAAACTCACCCGGAGGAAACTTTACTGTTTTAAATTCGTTAACCCACCATTTACTGAATTCGATTCTATAATCAATTGCTTGATCCTGAAACATTGTTGATCCAAATGCCCATATGCAAGCAAAAACAAAATACAATTCATGCCATTCCTTAGGGCAATCTGTTGGTGTATTCGCTGGAGTAAAAAAGCATTCCAGTAAATAACAGAGCATTTGAATATGTGCCATTTCTGCTACTGGCGTAATCTTCTTAAACCTTGTCCTTATAGTCTCTAATGAGGCTGGAATATATTTGTCGAAAAGAATAACCAAATTTGATTTTTCAGATGGAATTTTCCGTGTTTCAACCCAACTCGATACACAACTGAAACAATTAATTATATAATAATTTATGCACAATAATTCATATAAACAACTACTCACGGATTCCAGCCTAAATCCTGTGGGTTAATGTATAAAATTCCTGCTCTCGATACAGTTGCTGGAGTAGCTGTTCTCAAATTTGAAATTTCAAATAGTAAACGCATTGATGGTGTCAAAGCAATGCGTTCGTTACTGGCTAAAGTTAAAACTTTATTGTCATCCATTACAGTATTTAAACTTTCAATCCACATCGGATCAATATCGCCATCCAAAATGATCCATTTCGGTTGATCACCAAGAATGTTCGCTTGATCTCTCATAATGACTGAAAAAAGACCATCTTTCCATTCACGTGTGGCTGGATTTATAATGCCAAATAATTCATCATTAGTTACTGCTTTTGGATTTAAATCATTAAAAATTGGTTTTCGCTTTATATTTTGATAAGTTCGTAGAAGTGTTTTCCAAACTTGTGTCTTTCCAGTGCCAGCATTACCAACAATGAAAACAGAATGGCGTACTTCTAGTAGTTCCTCTAATTGCACTACTTTCAAAATGAAATTATCTTCTGGTTGGAGTAAAAGATCTGATGCGGCTTGTTTAACAGTTCGTTCGAAATCTTGATCACGTTTACGTGGTACATCCAATGCGGGAAAGATATCACTTATTAATCCCATAAATACGAGCATGTCATCAGTAACAATTTTTGGAATATTAAAATCTCTTAATGCGCGCATAAGTACTTCCTCTTCAGGACGACCTGGATCACCACGCTTTTATAAAATATATTCTAATAAAATAAAGTTGTGGCTTAAATATTGTATTTCATTTACCTTTAATGAACCAGCAACTACCAACACAGATTTAATGGCCCTTAACCCCCAATCATAATGATCTTGTTTTGAAAGTAACTCTTTGCAAAGAGTGTATAGTGTGATAAATTTTCGCGCCAACGCCCTTGCATCTTGGAAGCCTTCTGCTACAAGCATAATTTCACAAATTAATTCAAAATCTGGTACTACCATAGCACATGGTCTAAAAAGTGCTTTTAAATTTTCTGGTAACTCCGTGCGACCAGCATATCCCGGATTCATAGTAATAAAAATACCAACTGTTGGAACGCAGCTAATAATTTCGCCCATGAAATTAAATTTCTCCTTCTTATCTCGAATTGCATCCTGAACAGATTTTACTTGAACAGCGACAACCGATAATACCTCCACCGTGATACGATTGAATTCATCGAAACAACCCCAGGCTCCTGTTTGTGCTAATCCCTTATAGATATTTCCACAGGACTGGTAGTCCATTTGTTCAGAGCAGTTAAATACATAAACCATTATACCAAGTGCTCGACCTAAATCTTTAGTGGTTTCAGTTTTACCAGTTCCAGCTGGTCCTGCTGGACCACCACCCATTACTAAATGTAAACTCTGAGTTAAAGTTATGTAGCATCTATCAGTTAGTGGAGTTATAACTAAGCGGGGAGTATTACCCAAATACTCATGACTGTATAGAAATTCTGCATCGCAAATGTTGGCATAACAATCTTTCTCTACATCATCAAAGCGATGGCGCAGTTGTGATTGCCACATGAACGCCTGGCCTGAATCCAACTTTGCTTGTATCATTTTTGCAACTACATCTCTGGAATGGACATCTATAGTACAAATGGTCATAATCTTTTGACGATCTCCTTTCGTTAATTCGCCAATAAGTAAAGTTATAAGTAAGCTCAATTGTGATATTTGTTTTTTATAAAAGTCTTTAATTGCATTATCGTATCCTTCTTCTAGACGACTGAAGGCAATATTTACCTCTGTAGACCACCATATTTGTGAACCACACAGTGAAACCTGAGCAGGATAATCTAGCAACCATTGTTCTCGTTGCTTTTCTTCATAAGCAACTACTGCTTCAGCTACATAAGAACGTAAAGTAACACGCATGGCAGCTTGAACACGATTTAACCAAACTTCTACTGGTCCTTTTATACTAGTTAAAGAATTAAACTCCACATACTCTCCATCTTTAGCATACATACCAGAAGCAGATTCGATTTTATTTTGCTCCTGAGTGTTAAATTTTAAGCGAGCAATGGAATCAAAAAGTTTTGTGAGGTGTTTAGTAACCATATCTGGCTGTATTCCATTACTAAGAATATCAAGTAAGTCAGCAGATGAGACAAAATAAAATCTGGGAAAAGATAAACGTTTCGTTTCCAAATATTCTGCTAAGGCTTTTTCGCACAATGTGAGATCTTTCTGTAGCATTTCTAAACGTTTTATGAGGTCTTTTCTATTCGTTGATGCCACTACATTCGAGGAAACAGACATTTCATTCATTAATATCCGAAACTCAGCATCAACGTGATCAAAACGATCAGAATCCAATGGTAATTGTTTACGAATATCTTCGGAACTCATAAATATACTTTCTAAGTGTGTCCAAGTTCGTTGTACCTCAAACCATACTGTAATTACTTGATCTGCAACCATTAACTTATTTTGCCATACTGACACCTCTTCAAGAAAATGGGCAATGTACTTTGATGTAATTAGATTTTGAAGACACACTTGATTATCTTCAAGAGTCTCTATAAGTTCTTCTGAAGCACGCAAAAGTGTACAGCCGGTACGTTGATGAACTTCATGATCAAATTCCATAGTTGACCACGTAGTATTGAGATCACGTAATATTTTCTCCATTGACATTTCTTTAACGGCTTTGTCAACAATATTTTTAACTTCTTCCTCACATTCATGCAAATTTAATCCAAGTAGTTCAGCCAGTGTTGTTTCATGGTCCATAATAAATTTAACCTAATGGAAACAAAATAATATTAAATGATATTCGCGTAATAAAACAAATTATTAATGAAATACTATACACATCTTTATTGCAGAATTAACTAAACTTACTGTCATCTCCTTAGGCAATGCTGCTAAACTCTGTAAAGATATTTTCTTGTATTTACATTTCGTTATGAAAACTGTGCTTTCGATTTGTAAGTATGATTTCATCGTATAAGCCGCTCATTTTATTTAATTAGAATAGCAAATTTTTTCATATTAAAGTGGTAATTTATTATTTGGAGCTGGTCAATAGCGATCAATAGAAATATAGTCTATCTAATAGTTTATGGGTTAGGTTAAAGCATTTATGCACTGCGACCAGCTTGATCTATTGTACACGTAGAGTCTCTCTAATATAAAGACTAAAAAGTTTTCATTGGTTTTATTAAGTTTTCACCTAAGATAGCCTATGTATTTTGAGTATGGCTCCTATGCTATATAAATCAATTTATTTGTCCTTTTTTATTAACTGCAGATATTTTATAAGCTCATTTTTAGGAGTATGCACGCGTACATACATTAGAAGTTCAATAATTTACTTGCTATTCAGAATCTATTCAAATATTTGAACAATAAATGTTTATGCGTGGCATAAAACAATTGCGGAAAAAGAAACACAATATACCAATACTCATTGTATGTTACCTATTAAATAAGCTTTTAATTTTATGCATATAATAGATAATGTATAAGTAGAAGAAAGGATTCTACATTATAATTCGCTGTCAAAATGGTTTTTGTGTATTCAAGTGAGTGTCTTATGGATTGGAAATGATTTGCTTTTAGCTTAATTCCTTCGAATAACTAATGTTTTGTAAATTAAATCACGGATGTTCAAATTCGATATAAAAAATAATATTGAAAACTGAATTATATGTATATTTAAGCTATATTTATTACGCCTTTACATTTACTTATAAAATAAGCGACTTATACTCATTCTTAATAAATATATACAATTATAGAATGAAAACTTTGAGTGATTACAAACCTTTATTATTTATATATAGTATTTTTAATATAAAAAATTTAGAAATATTATAGTAGATATATTAAAAAGAATAAGCTTTAAAGCTTTTTACAGCGGATTAATATATATGATGTATATTTGTGTGCCTCTACATGTTATTGAAAAAAATTTCTAAGAATTAATTTAGAATATTTAAAAAGAATTTACACTGTACAATTTCATATATTCCTTTATTATAGGTATACTTTACCTTAGTAGAGTTCATTAATTGATTCCAATGACGTTCACGTATAGCCGGATTTTGTAATTCACCAACAGCTCTAAGAGATGTTAACATATTTTTAACTGTGGACTCCAAATTTGTAAATATATCCCAGGCTCGCATTTCCTTGTCAAGTAAGCGTATATCTTTCGCAAATTTTTTGCATTCAATATCCATATTTTCAACATCAACTTTTCGCCATGGTGTGGTCTTCCAGTCTTCAATACAAGTTTGGACAATAAAAACGTAATCCCATAAATGCTTTCAGTTTAAATAAAAATGTAATAGAAATTGGTTAATAATACGATAATAATAATAATAATTAATATTTTATAGGTGTATTAATATGTGTGATAGATAAGTACGCTGGACTATACTACTGGCGTCTGAAGATGATGCCAGGTAAAGGTATTGAAGAAATGGTCAAGTACTTATTAAATCACAAAAAAAAAGTTAACTGCTTAGAAGAGTTTTGTTTTGAGGAATTAGAAGAGCTTAGTAATTTTTGGCCTAATGAAACTGTTAAGGAGTTTAGTGGTAAATGGATTCTTTCTGATTTGAGAAGTTGGGATAAAATACCCTTGTATATTTATTGACATTTATTTTAGTGCATTACAACAACACAAAAATCGAGTACTGAAAAAATAGATGCAGTAAATAAACAAAAAAAAAATTAAAAAAAAAAGAAAGCGCCATTAAAGTTACGTAAATTAGGAAATAATTTCTTTAGGAAACATATTGTAATGCTAAAGAGATAAAAATAATTACCTTCAAGAGTTTAAGCTCTTTTCTGCACTGTTTAAGAATTTTAAATTCTGGAGTACTAACTTCAAATAAACTTCCTGATTTTTGTATACTATGCATTTCATTTTCAATAATTGTTATGTCAAAGTTAAATTTGTCTAGTAATATATAAGGTTCCGGGCAGATATAACGGAAGAAGTTACAATATTTGAATACGTCACGAAATTCTAGGATATGTGCTTCAAAGACGCTTACTTTGTTTCTAATACTAACAACTTCAGTTGCTTGTAATGGCGACACCTGTTGTTTTACATTTGTGGCAATTTTCTTCGTATTTATCCACTGTTCTGGCAACTCTTGTAATAAAACATTCACTTCTTCCGGAATATCCATATCAAAATATTTTAAAAGTTGAATTATATCTTGCATTGGTTCAAACATTTCATCTGTGATAGCAGCTCTTTCTTTTACTTGCATTAAAATTGCCATTATATTAACTAAACCATCATAGTCTCCCTCCTTAACAGTTTGTAATAAACTTTCATCAGCTTTTCGTATGAAATTACTTAAGTCCACTAATTTCGTTGTTACTGTTGTAACTAGGTGTTCCTTAAACATATTTCCCCACTTGCAAGCTATATTCAGCAAGGCTTGCCTAAAAGGACGAACATCGACTTGAAACCAAGAGCTAAATATTTGAAAAGATGTGATATCTTCAATTTCATTAAATAAAGCTTCATAATTATCGATTTGCTCCCGAAATGCATCAATAGTTGGGGCGCATTCTTTGGGAGCATTTGAATCTTTTATAGATATTAATTCAATTTCATCTGCATCTAAAATTCTTCCATATTCTAAAAAGTATTCCATACATTCTTTGCGATCATAAATCCAAAGGTAAGAGTAGCGTTCAAATTGTCTACAAAATGAGGAAGCTTCTTCCATTACCTTTTCAACTCCATTTAATATTTCACGCCGCATATTAAAAATATCTTGATTGGTTTTTACCATTTCTCTATAGTCAGTCTTCTCGCTAGTTTTAATTCTTTTTACGAGAGTAGCCATTTTCAAAATATCTGTCATTAATTCTTTCAATATATTACTGAACCCTAAAGGATCATCTGGATTTAAAGAAGGAACAAATATTATACTTGGTTCAACTAGTTCCAATCGTGCTTCAAACAAAGGCGCATAGTAATTTTCTGGATCCATATTTTCTGCTATATACGCAATACTCACACCAACTGTTTTGAGTACATATTCATAAATGATATTATCCACAAAATCTATATAATTTAACCACATAGGATCACTTTGCTTATCTTCCATATGAAATTGCAACATATTTTCTTGCAAAAGACAGTGTATTTCTTCGGATGCAGCTTTAATATCAGCATAACGCTTGGAAGTCCGATCATGACGTTCATCAATTGAAAGTACAGTGTCTTTCTTCGAATCCTTACGTTCGAAAAGTGGTTGCTTTTGCCAAGCGGACATTATTTTTATAATGCGTTGTAGATTTCCTTGTGTACGATCCATGCGATTTTGTAGTGCTGCAATAGGCTCTCCTAACTTTTCCAAATAGGTCATAATATCTATCAATAAATCAAAAATTTTATTTATATGTTTATTTGTATACGGGTATACTCGTAGTATAGTAAGCATAGTGCTATACTCACCATTCGATTCCCAACATAATTCACTTATTCCGATTTCAATTAAGCCATCTATTATCTCAATTTCTGGTTCAATCAGTTTTAACTCAACTAATGAACTGTTTTCCTGTATAGAATTATACCAGTCAATGGTCTTTTCCAAGTTTAGGGTATACTTTCGATATATATCATTATGTAAAGCAAAATTGAGGGCAATTTCTGAAATTCCTTCAATTTCCATTTGTTTTAAGTAATAAACTTCTCTTAATATACAAAATAGTTCAGAGCTGAAATTGAGAATAAGTGTTTTTTTATTGGCATGACGCACAATAAGCGATTGCTTCAATCCTTTTTCGATTTGTGCTGCCAATTTTGTACTCCAGGTTTCAAACACATCCGATTTGGCAGCCTTGAGCTTTCGCACGAGACTGTGACAACGATACATTATTTCTGCAGCTTTTTTTATATTTGTAATACTAACAGAAATATATTAAAATCATAAGAAATACTTATACTATATATTTGATAATAAAATCTCACCTGTGTTGAAGCGTCTCAAAGTATTTCATTTGGTTTACTACGCGTAATTCCAACTGGGTGCACCATCGAATGTAAGCTACGGTAGGTGGGCAATAAAAGTCCGGGTAGAGAAAATTCTGTTCGGGGCTTATCTGTGACTGATTTTCAAAAATATTTTCACAGCTGGTAATTTCTTCTTCCAGCATGTTTAGAATTTCTGCATATCTTTGAGTGAATTCATCTCTAATTATAGGTCGTTGTAGCACACTGCCAACAATGCTAATAAGCTAAATATTTAGACAAACAGAAAGATTATTTTCTAAATTGTATAGCCACATAATTATAATACATAGTATTCAAATAAATCTCACTGCACTAAAAGCCAACATAAAGTTCTTTTTACGGTAAAAATACAATAGGACTTTTATCAAGAAATGTATTATATTACGAAAGAGTGTACAGTATTTCTATGGTATAGAGTTTTTGGGGAACACTTCTAAACATGTTTTGCATGCGAGGAACCAACAATTCTCTAATTAATGTAGGATATCTACTAGTGAAATATTATTTCACTAATACTCATAACTTATAATTTAGCGGACTTAACATATAATCTTCTATTCAATTCCATTATTCTTCAAATGGCGAACTATTAACCATTCTGTGTCTATGTATATGTTATAAAAAGTGGAACGACATTTTTAAATTCGACATTTAAGGGACATTAACGTTAAATCAAAATAGATGTGATCGAAAGCACTCATGTTCAGTCAAATTAATCTATTTATCCAAATCTATTCTATTCTATACTAATCTATTTATTTAAACTCTGGGTAAAGATTCATTAGAGTTGGTTATATATTTTTGGTTCATTACGAACTAACATATGATAAGCAAACAGTCACTCAATGATTTTTATATACATATAAAATGTGTTTTATGTAAAATAACTTTGTCTTCTTTTTTTAAGTTTAATAAAAATTTTACTTTCTTACGAGTCTTTTTATCGTTATATCTTAAAAGCATGTACTACTACTTACCTTAAAAATGCTTTCTAAATTATGGCAGTCATCAAAAGATTGACATAATATTCCAGCTAACTTTATATCCAGTTCCTGTATGCACGTTTGAAAATTTTTAAAATCAGCATTGAATTCATGATCGTCCGGGTCAAGAACGTCATAAGTTTTTGATGCGAAGCTAGTAAAGAATTGATTGAACTCAATGTAAACAGATGATATGCGAACACTAAGTTGTCGACCTCGTAGTCCACCAATTTCAACTTTTTCTAATTTTAAAAATTCAATCACTGTTAAAAAGAACCTGTAAAATTTTCGAAATTATATTTCAGGACTATAATTTTTTCATATTATTTTAAAAAACCATTGAATCGTTGTTAAACGTTCCAAAAAATTATTCAAACGACTAAACACGGAATTCGGATGAAAAGTCCAAAATATGGGTAGACGTACGTGCGGTTCTTCAAAATATTTTCCTAAATTTTCTTTAAAATGATCAAATAACTCTCGAAAAAATTTTAGTGTATGCATCGATAGAGTTAATCGTTGCATTGCTTCTTCAATATCTGTTCGAAATATTGATGATGGATCCAAATATCGTTTAGCCTAATAAGTGATATAAGTGCAGGCATTATTTAATTAATTAATTGTAATTAAATTTGCATACCTGATTAATAATTAAATTGCAAATTTGTTTAAGTAGACATGTTATTTTCGAGGAATTGCAGTAATATTGTGACCGTCCCCACATTATACACACAACGTGCATAAGAGAAAGTAATATGGGCTTGCATTCAGCAAAGTCAGTTTCCTCCAAATTTTGCAATGTTCGTCAAATAGGATTTAAATACAATGTTATGTCCTTAGCTTCTGCCAATGCTTTAATTTAAATGAAATGATTGAAACTTAAGCAAAATGAAGTTCTATTTTAATTTTTAATTGCACTAATTTACCTGTAATAACATTTTTGAACAACGTTTGAAAACATGGATGGTACGCACTGTAAGTACTTTCGAGTATAAGAGCCATTGCCCGGATGCGTTCATTTCGTAATTGGTTATAGACAAACAAAAGATTCTTAAGTCGATCATTCCAGAAGGTTATTTCTAAATATTATAAAATAAATTAAAATTATTTTTTGCTGAAATGACACAATAATTTGCATTAAATTTTTAAATAAAACATTTAATTTGTTTAGATTTATGGTATAATTTTCGGCACACCAATCATTTAATCTTTAATTATATGGTAAACAATAAGTATATAGAAATCTGAATATATTGGATTATAATTAATGCCGATAATAATTATTTAAATTTTTTTATAAATGTTGATTTTATTTCTCTGTACCAAAAATCGTCCTTAATCCATTTATCATAGATTTGCTTGACCATATTAAATTCATTAACTTTAAATTTCTTCATTGTTCCACATATTTAATATATAATTATTTGTTTGCTATTCAAAGTATATACAGAATTAATGTAATTACTAACATAAAACAATTACTTGCCGCTATATGACTTTGTAAAAATGGAAAAGGAGGATAGATGACACATAAGACAACTATTTTTGCCTATAAGTTTTATACTGACTTTTATTTTCCAACATTCATGAGTTTGATGGATAAAAATACTTAGGCACAAAATTAATTCATATTGTAAATTGAAATTTTATTTTTGTATGTTTGGTTGTCTATAAATTGTTGGAGAACTATTCTTTCATTTTTTTTTGTTTGCATGTTAAAACCATTTAGAAGTTTTATTCCACATTTGCTCTATTTAAGTTTTTAATAAGTACATACAGGTATTACATACGTATATATATTAATTATAAGCATTAATATCATTTAAAACTAGGACATTGAATTGGAACCGAACCGAACCGAAAACCGAAAAAAACCGTTATTTTTGTTGAAAAGAAAACCGGAACCGGAATAAAAAAAAATTTGAACAAGAAGTTCAAAAATATATCGTTATTTATAGAAGCAGAAATTTTGTTATTCTAAAAGAATGAATATGTATTTTAATTATGGGGAAAAAAAACAGCATACAAATACTTAAAAAATATTGACACGAAACCGAACCGAAAAAACCAATATTTGAAGCGGAACGAAAACCGGAACGGAAAAAATTCCGATTTGATACCCTGCTTAAAACAAAGATCATCTTTGAAAAATAATAGAAAGAATATGTTCAAGAAAAGGCATTCAGAAAAAAGCCTGTTACGGTTGTAAATATAGATCTAAAAATGTTGATGTAAGCATTTATAATGAAGGCGCGTATGAAAGAAATGCTTGGACGGATATAATAAAGAATAATTTGGTTCACACGGTACCATAATGGGAAGCGATGTGCAATTTAATGGCTGATCTTTTGAAATGACGCCTCACACCTATCACATGCAATCTCTTCATTTCGCCTGTGTAGTTATGCTCTAACTACACACTGGTTAATATATATATTGAGTTATTGAATCTCTTTTATAAGAAGATTTACAATAAGTCTTCAAATCTTAAATAACTAAAGCAATCAAAATTAACTGACAATCATAGTTGGAGTTAAATGATAATAATTTAAGTTGAAGCGTGATCTTGAAGAAGGTCGGGTAGATTCTTTGCCAGGTGATTCGGAAGAATTTCAAGTTTTTGCTTGTATTTGCATTTGATTTTAATGAGTTCATCTTTGATAAGTGGTGTTTTTAGATCTTTATGACTTCATGAATTGTATCGTTTCTTATATACCACGGAACTCCAGTAAGTTAACGAACTATTTTGGATTGAATACGTTGAATTAACTTTAAGTTTGAATGATCATGCATTGTCCTATAGCTCAGCGTCATAGTTTCGAATCAGCTTAAGTAAAGTATTATATGTAGAGCAGCACTTTGTAGTTTCCCGTAACTTGGAGTTTATGTTCAATAACCAATTATGTTCAATTTTTGTGTATTTAGCTTTATTTGACTTTGCTTATCCTCAAGATGTTTGCACCAAATTAGTCTTCTATCCAAATGAACATACGTGCTTTTACTTTCGTTTACGTGAATGCGTCGAGTAAGATCATTTTGACCTGAGTAGTTAAAATCTGATTAAACCAATAAAACAATAGACAAAGATATGCAAATAAAAATAATAAAAATAATTTTCTATTATTGAAAAAAAATCCGTTTTAAGATTTGAACTTATTTCATAGGTCAGTGCATTTCGCATTATCTTACCCATTGCTGATTGTAATTTCTTTGTACATAATATGTAATTATACTATAAACATTCAAGACAAAATAAAATATACAAATTGTTCATACAATATCAAATAGAACTGCTATCGTATTTCAGAATAAGATTTGGAAATTTGCATACTTAAGTCTATGAGTTCATTACAAAAATTAAATTGTTAATGACGGCTTTAAGAACTAAGGTAAGGTAAGGTGGAAAATTCTTACAAGTCCTTTTAAGTAGATTGTAACAGAAAGAAAAATAATTTTTTAGACAGAAAAAATATAGTTTTTACTTTTATATATGCATTAAAAAACCTGTAGAACTACAGAAGTTTGAGTAATAGCAGTAAAAAATTTGTAGATTTGAATGCTCTTTAGAACTGGATGTTTTTAATGAATCGACCTGCAACTGTTTTCTATTGAACTTTTTTTTTAAATAAAAATAGTAATCTGTTTAAACACTTATGTGCATAAATAGTTCTTCATTAAGTTAAATTTTCATACAAAATTAAATAATACGAGTAATCACGAACTTTCATAATCAATATTTTGTTTCAAATATTTCATATATATTAGTTTAGGTAGGTGTTATTTTTAATAGTTTATTCCTATTCCTATTTCTATTATTATTATTTTATATTTATTCCTAAAACTTCTCCTCATATAATTATTTAGCATAAATATTTATTACATACCTATTTTTGGAGTTGGATTTTGTCCATTATTGAATGCTTCTACAGAGCTTTCTTTGATGACATCATGCACTTGAGTTGCCCATTTAATGACTACTCCTTCAATTGCACTTTTTAAGTATAAATCAATTACACACTGATTGGTTTCAAATAAATTATTAGCCACTTTCATAATTTTACCAACCCCAACAGGCATTGCTAAAATAGTTTCTCCACTCACTTGACCTTTTACCTGGTGTACAGTGCTCTTCAAACTATGTACATGTTTCTGAACATCTTGAGATACCATGAATGGCCAAGTTACATAATTTTGTTCATTCGAAAGCAATGGTACTAGAACTTCCTCAACTAAAGTTGAAAGTTGATCAATAGTGGTAGTAGCTAAATCTCCAAAAATAATAATATTGTTTGGACATATGCGCGGTATGGATTGTGGATGTTTTTTTATAAA
Source organism: Teleopsis dalmanni (assembly GCF_002237135.1). Lineage (NCBI taxonomy): Eukaryota > Metazoa > Arthropoda > Insecta > Diptera > Diopsidae > Teleopsis > Teleopsis dalmanni. The sequence continues at coordinate 159,640,668 of NC_051847.1, read as the reverse complement.
ATAAACACCTTTACTTTTTAATTGCGAAAGTGGGAATGTAGATGAAGGAACTAGCTGAGCACTTTGTGTTAAAATAATAACTAGCACTACTGGTGTGGAACGATCTAAAAACTCTTTTATTATGCCTTTGTGTTCCTCGACAGATATTAGACGTGTCCATTTTTCTGGTTTCAATTTTAGTGATTTTATTACATAAGAACCCATTAAATCAAGGCGTGGGTCTCGACCAACGGCGACAGCTTCTTCATTTGTCGATGACTCCATTACTTGAGATATATTTAAATTAATAATAATAAATATTATTTTTAATTAAATCTTTTATTTGGATTCATAAATATTTTTGCTAAACTCACTTTATTTAATTATATAATAAACGTTAGGAGTGACTGACTCGGTATTATAGAGAGCGAAAAGAAAAAGTGAACTGAAAGAAAATTTAGCTTGCAAAATATTATATTCGCTTATCTGTTGTTTTGAATATATTACTTATATTATAATTTTAAGTTTTATTAATAAAAAAATATTTGATCAATAACGGAAATGTAGCTTAGATACTTAACTGTTTGTCACGTAAAGATTTCATTGAATTAACTAGAAGGTACTCTGTGCATGTTTTGTTTTTATTCAAAATATATTCAACAGTTTATGTCTATAAACACAAAAAAAAAATATATTAGCATGTATGAATATATAAACATAACAGTAATAATGATATATATATATGTATATGTTAATATATTTTGTAAATAGAATTACAACAGGTTCTACACCTGTTGTAATTGTTCTACTAAAAATATAAATATAAATTTTATTTCTTTTTATTTACTGACTTATTGTCATTCATCAAATCAAGAAGAAGCAACAAGTTTGGACTCAACGAAGTTTTTATATCCTGCACGCAAAAGGTATTCTAAAAATATATTCATTCACTAGATACTCTTTTCATTCATTCATAACTAATTCATTCTTAACTTATTTATTTATAAACTTACCATCCTTTTTGTTTTTAGTTATATTTATAAATTTCAACCCTTAATGCAGTTAAATATAGATAATATGTATAGCAGATATTTATGTTATATAACATATATATGGGTACCATATAGTAAACATACATTGTGACCGAAAAGTTTTCGGGAAATTTTAAATAAAACGCAAAATTCTTAATCTTCATCAATATTTATTTTATCTCCTTCAAAATATGCTCCATTAGAAGCGATACACAAATGCCAACGTTTCTTCCAATCATCAAAACATTTTTTATAGGCGCTTTCCGGTATGGCTTTGAGTTCCCTCTGCGAATTCTGTTTTACGTCTTCTATGGATTCAAAACGCGTTCCTCTGAGTGGTAATTTGAGGTTGGGAAACAGGAAAAAGTCACACGGTGCAAGATCAGGTGAATACGGTGGCTGTTCGATGGTATTTATTGAATGTTTGGCCTTAAAATCGTTGATAATGTTGAACAAATTGAGGTGAATCGGAACAAGCCGGGCGTTGACACGTCGCATACACAAATTGTCCACCAAAATCAAACGAGCCATCTCACGACCGATGCCTAGCTCTCGTGCTATCTCTCTAACACTCACATGAGGATTTTTGAACACGATTTCCTTTGCCTTTTCAATGTTTTCGTCGGTGGTAGAGGTCGAAGGTCGTCCAGAACGCGGCATGTCTTCGACGGTCGTACGACAGTCCTGAAAGGCTTTGTACCACTCATAAACTTGAGTTTTCGATAAAACTGATTCCCCATAAGCCTTTTGTAGCATTCGCAACGATTCTGCACACGAAATTTCGTTCGAAAAACAAAATTTGATGCAAACTCTTTGTTCAATATTTTTTTCCATTGTTTTTTTCGCAACGCACTACTGAGGTGAACTGGTTTCAACAGCTGCCGTAAACGAACTGTCCGACAGATCGCGCTCATTTTTGGCATAGTAAATGTAAGACAGTGCTGCCAAACTACATAAACTTAAAATATCGAAAAATATACAGCGCGCGAATTTTAAATGAGAATTTCCGAAAACTTTTCGGTCACAATGTATTTCTTATATTTTTATATTTATAAATGCATTAGGAGAAACTGATTTTTACACCTTATTCTATAGATTCTATATATACATAAAGAAATGATATAATATAAATATATTATCAACTGATTTAAAGTTATTTAAATAATTAAATTACAAACCTGGTAAAAAAACCCTTCAATTTGACCGGGAACTTAAATTCAAGACCAATATTAAGAAAATTCATGCATTAGTAATTTTTTTTTTAGTTCATTAGTAACAATAGAACTCTGCCCAGAATACTATTGGACTACCATGATTGCGGCCTATGTCGATAAGTGGATAGTTTCACTTCATCTTAGATGCAGATGTGGCGAGACATGAGCACTTGTAAACAGGCTAAACTCATAATACCAAAATCGATGGTCAGTGAAGAGATAAAAGTGCTTAGCTATCTGCGGCTGCCTCCATTGAATACTGGACATGGAAATTTGAAATATCACCTTAAAAAAATAGCTTCTGTTGAGGTAGACACTTGTAGTCTATGTATAGAAGAAAAGGTGACAACGGTGCATAAATTGTGCCAATGTCCCGCACTGGCAAACACTAGGATGACTGCGAACGGAAACGACTCAATAACGATATCCGAGAATCGCAGGACAAAAAAGAATCCAAAGTTTTGTGATCTACTTTGGCTGATCCTTCACTTCAGTGGGGTCACTTGATGGACGTTGCACTGACCCCACGTCCCACGATATATATACTTGTATTCTGGTCGTACTTGACAGTGTATTTAATATATCGACTGAAGGTTTTCTTTTTTTTTACAATCTATTATAAATATTTATAATAATAATTAAATTACAAATGTTACAAATTAAATACATAACATATCTATACAATAAACTAATCTTTATTAAAATTAATACAATATATATGTATGTAGAGTTAAAAATAAAATTAGAAATTTAAATAATTTACTTACTTACTTATGTGGCCATAACAACCCGTTACCGAGTTTCAGCCTAACGCAGCATGTCTCCCCAGGCGCCTCTGCTGCGTGCGCGCCTTTTCCAGTCTCGTATATCAAGTCCAGTTAGTGCTCCCTCAACTTGATCACTCCACCGGAGACACGGTCTACCTCTACGTCTTCTTCCGCCAACTACTGCTTCAAACACCTTTTTCGCCGGAGCGTCTTCATCCATGCTCACGACATGACCAAGCCAGCGAAGCCGCTGGATGTTAATGCGCTGAATTATATCAATGTCGTAATAAAGCTCGTACAGCTCGTGGTTCATTTTAATGCGGTAGTCGTCGCCAACTCGTAGAGGACCAAAGATCTTACGAAGAACTTTTTTCTCGAACACTCCCAGTGCTGCTTCATCATTCTGTGATAACGTCCATGCTTCTGCGCCATACAGAAGCACAGGGAGGATGAGCGACCTATAGAGCGTAAGTTTCGTTTGTAGAGAGAGAGCTCTACATCCCAATTGCCTACTGAGCCCATAGTAGCACCTATTAGCAATGGTGATTCTTCGTCTGATCTCCAGATTGACATCATTTGTATTCGTTAATAATTTATATTTTAATTATTATGTTGAGATGCAATAAATCTTATTTGCTAAAGGAGAAATCTAGTACTCAGTATCTTTTTTGTTGTGTGTATAAAGCAATATGATTCAATGATAACTTAATTAGATAGATGCTGTATTACTTTTATTGAGATCATTATTGAGGAATACCTTAAGAATTTAGAATTTAGTTTTGTTGAGGAAAAACAGAAATTTTCAAATTATAATATTCACCAGGTAAAGACAAGTTTTAATTTACGGTTTTAGTAGGTTTTGTGAAGTTTATACCTTTAAGTGTAAATATTTAAAAAGATTGAAACGGTTTTGTGCAAAATGTTTCTTTTTGTTTAAAAGCATCATCGTCTCTTCATCTCTTTCAGTAAGTAACCCACTCCTGCTGACAAATTCAATGAAGTGGCTTTTTAGAGTACGTCCAACGTGTTCTCATTCACGGCTGGTTTATTGCTACTTGTTTTTAAATCGCATCGCTGAAACAAATCATAGTTACTCTGTATCTATAAATATTTGGCTATAAAATATTTAGGAGGCGCCAAAGACATCTGCCAACAAATGCTTGTAATTTATGAAGGATTGTGTCTGTGGTCGACCAGGTTAAATTCGATTTAAATATCTAGATCTTTGTTATTATTGAGGTGAGGTTAAACTTGGCTTTCTACGTTATGCAAAGGTTGATTTGGCTTCACCCAATATAGTTTTTATATCTACTTCTGAGCCACCGTCTGTAGTAATTACACAGTTAAGACAGAAAAGGCAATTTATCTATTCAATGTGATTATTGTTGATAATAAAATCATGGATTCTCTGAAGTACACATGTAATTACTTCTTTAATCAGATCATTTAGTTTGTTTTGCATATTGTTATGATATAATAATAGCAAGCAGATATCGTTAGGATAGCCGTGATTTTCAAACAGCTCTGTAAACGTCCATGACATGTTCCTTTTGTTTATATATATAGTGGTATAGTGAATGTCATATTGTTATGATAAAATAATAGCAAGCAGATATCGTTAGGATAGCCGTGATTTTTAAACAGGTCCGTAAACGTCCATGGCATGTTCCTTTTGTCTACATATATAATGGTATAGTGAATGTCATCAATCAGTAGTAGTAATACCGGTAACTATTTTTTTATAATAAATTGCACTTAGTGTTTTCTTAATCTATAAGTTTTTTTAAGTAATTAAATTATTTCTATTATTTGTAATTTAACCTATTAATGAAATTAATTCGATAGAAAGGACGTTTTAGCGCGAAAAGTGGAAGAGACTTATAGACAACCTATGCCAACTATAAGAGGCTGCTCGAAATCATTGACGTCGAGCAAGGCTTATTATTTTTATTATTAATATTTATTAGCTATTTATATTTAATTTATTTCCTACTTAATATATATAAAATATTTAATTTAAAATGTGATACAGGAGTTCATAATTTTTTAATTATTAAAATTAAAATTAAATTATTAAATTTAAACATTTATAGTTAATATACATAACATGCTTGTTCTAAAAGTAATAGTATGGATATCATACGTATATGAAAATAATTTCTACAGATAAACGTATGTGTGATTCGATTCAGTTCAACTTGACACTGAACAACTTTAATCGCGAATTTGTATTTTTATTGAAAAAGAAATTTCAGTTTTAAAAAGCTTTTTGAAGGTTGAAATTTGTGAGAGTAAAAATATTGTACAATATAGCCGATGTTTTCGCACATAGTATGAAATTCTCACAGAAGAGTTCCACTATATTTGCAAACACACACTTTATACGTAAGCTTGCTCCAGCTTCATTTCAAATAAAAGCTTCAAAGGATATGGCATTGATATCTCGCAGGATGTTTGCATTGTGCTGAGTAGAAGGAAGATTAGTCGCATAAAGGCATCGCTTACGTATGAAGTTGTGTATTAAATTTTTCCGACCATTTAACTTGAGTTTATTTCGCGAACGTAAATGAAGAGTGTTTAAATGTTTAAGACGAATATTAAAAAAAATTTATTATGAAGAAATTAAATTAATTAATTTGTATTTTTTAAGCTATTGGTGTGATATAGCTACAAAAATAATTACATATAAGAAAACAGAGTGTTGCTTAAATTCTGTTGAATTTAAATATAAGCAAATAAATTTTTCGATTTATTATTTGTACTCGTAATATAATTAATTAAAAGATTAACTATAACGACTCTTAATTAATAGCCATTGTACAAATGATTGCTTTCGATTTTAATAAGTGGAATTTCTTTATAACCAAAAAAATGTTTGTTTGTGGAACAAGATTTTTAAGAGAAACATAAATAATGGTTCATTAATAAAAAATGATTATACTTAACCTATATAACAATATCATTACCAGAAGAATGTTGTTAATTTAAAATCGAGTCAAAGTTATTCGTTATATTAATTACAATGTAACTTGCAGTTAAAATTTTGTTATATGGCATAATATGAGAATTGTGAATAATAAATATATCCATACATCATAAATTAAAAATGAAATTTTTCAAATTAAATAATACTTTATATACATGCGATAATATAGTGCTTAAAAATTAATTATCATATTTAGATGTGAAAAATTAAAATCCTAAAGGATAATATATTATTACTGCAAATTTTAAACAATTAATTAAACTCTCATTTTTCTAAATAAATTAATACTTTTCATAAGTAAATGCGATAAATGATATAGTAAACATTATTGCAAATAATAAACAACAATTAAATATGAAATTTAAATTTAAATGTGAAAAATATTACAAAAAAATACTATATTACTATTAAAAACATAACTATTAATAATTAAAAACCAATTTTTCTAAATAAAAATAAATTATTAATTATTTTACTTAAATGTGAGAAACAAAAATTCTGAAGGATAATGTATTTCTACTAAAAACTGAAATACCGCTTCATGAATAAACAACAAAAAAAATAAAATTCCAAGTAATAAACAATAATTTTTATGATACTTAAATATGAAAATTAAAAATCTTTAAGGATAAAATATTGCTTTTAATGCTTAAATATTTAATCATCATAATTTCTATAAGCTATGTATAATATACTAATATATGGTAAGCGAAATTATTTTGCAAATTTTAATTAATTTAATTGAGCTTTTACCAGAAAAATATTTAACGTGTTTTAGGAGGACCTGTACAAATATCTTTCAAAACAATAATATCGGTAAAGTCGTAAATACCGGTGGCGGATCGAGGGTTAGGAAACCTTGGTCTGGTGTTATCAAGACTAAGGGTCAATTTTACAATGAACACTTAGGTCAAGTACAGCTTCAATTTATTTCATTATTAGTCACTTAAGTTTCAAATAAAATTCAAATAAATATCATTTTAATATTAAATTGACACGTAAGTGTGTATTGTGAAATTGGCCCTAAGTCTTGATGACTTTTGACAAAGCAATTATAAAGTGACATTTATGGTTATCAAGAAAATTAAGAAGTTCGAGGTAGAGAAAAGAAATTCCTTTTTATAAGTTCTTCTGTTTTTGAATTTGAACACAATGGCTGAGTGAGTACTGCGATTTTATTCTGACCTCAAAAAAAAAAAATTGAAAATATTTATGTCAATATTATGCAATCAAACTAAAATTATTTTCAGCTAGCTGTCTTACAATTGTAAGGTCAATTACTAGCCACTATATATTAGCAATAGCAATAATTTTATTCAAAAAAGTGTAAAATTCTTGTGTTTTAAATTAGTTTCAATTGAAACTTATTGAAATTATAACTAATATTAACTAAATAAATAATAATTTACTATAACTAATAATATACTTTAAAAGTTTTTTAATTTTCAGACATCGTATGAAATTTTAGTATTAGATTCAAAACTCAAACAAACCGGAACAAGTGTATGAACTTTGCCTGTTGATTTTATTCAAAATTATTACTTATTTTTCACAAAATAAATTACACATAATATTGGATATTAATTAAAATAATATCAGTTAATATTAAAAAGCCCTATAGCAAATTTTTCTTTTTTTTAATAAAAAGTGAAAAGTTTTGTTTATGTACAGTGAATAAAAAATTTATGTCGAAACAAGCTTTGTTTATTAAAAATTAATAATAACTAATGGATACTAAAATTTTAATAAGCGAAAATGGTATGGTTAAAGCATATAAGCTTATTGCTGATAAACAAAATTTAATTAAAATCAAAAACGATGTAGGAGGCGAGTCGAGACCATCACCCCAGGGCGCAAATGTGAAAGTTCACAAAATTATTACTATAATATTATATTAAATATGTATTTTCTTGCTAGAGACAATGCAAAAAAACAACAAGTCTCTTGCTAAAATCTGAAAAAAATGTATTATCACAAATGTTCATATCGGCTAAATAATATATTTTAAAACTTTTGCGTAATTTAGTATATATTAAAAATTCACCAAATATAAATATATGCACTAAAAGCTTTTTTGAGCGAATACTCATCGTCAGCCTACTTTTGTTATTTGAAGAGGAGTATTCGGTCAAAAGGGAGAAGTTGTTCCAAATAATGATAAAAACAAAATATGGTTTTAGAAAAATTGTTAATCCAAGTGGGGTGTTCATTGAATAGGAATGTTGTTTAGGAATATTTTGGTTGTATAAATAGTTTTTCTCTTTTTCCATTTTTTTCACAGTTTTTAAATTTGTGATTATCTATGATTAACTTTGCACTTTTTGTGTGTATTTTTGTCAATAACAAAATTTGATAGATGAGTGGAATTTTCAATGAAATTTCAAATACACCCTGGCAAGAGATTGCTTAAAGCCTTGGTGTTATTAAATTGTGTAAACTTTTATACTATGTTTATAAATATTTGCAATTATCTGATGTCAATAGTACAATTCTTGTATGGATTTTGTATGAGTGACAATTATTGCTGCACATTTGATGAGCTAATTGCATTGGTGTTAACGCACTTTTATTTGATTAAATTTTTTTTATGTAATCTCTAGTAGTATTGTTTTAGACTAGTATTGTTTTACGTGCTGTTTTGGACACTTTAACGAGATATTAGCTGTTTTGTTTACAGCAAAGAAGCTTCTTTGGTTTACAGTCCCCATCAAATAAATGCGCTTATTATTGCATTATGCGTTAAAAAAGTTTGTAAAAATAAAATTATATTTATAACCAATTAAAAAAGATTACAAATATGAGAAAATGAAATTTTGTTAAATTTTGTTTCAAGAAATTTTTTATAGAACTGTAGAAAATATTTTTTTTAAGAAAGACCTGATGAAAATACATTAACCAGAGGCTACAGATTTCATCATTATAATACTTTATATCTAATGTTTCCTATTTAATTTAATTATAAATAATAATAATTTCCAATGTGATATGAAAAGATTTATAATTAAGATAGGATCTAAGCACTGCAATGTAACAAGTAGACAAAAATAATTTTAATGTATAAAGTATTTTTTAATGCCAAACTTTCCGAATGCGTGTTGCACATAAAAAAAAATCATTGCGACATTTTTTGTGGAATAGGATTTAAAAGGCTTTAACATTTTACAAAATTGATCGAGAGTACAATACTTGTATCAAAGCCCAAATTGGTGTTCTAGAATGGTTATCTCTTACAGGCAAATAATTAAAAATTATCTTTCTCATATTTCAGAAAATTTTATCAATATATTAATTGATCTATGAAATTTCATCCCTTGGTTTTATCCCTTAAGTCTGAAAAAAGAGGTATAGATAATACTTGATATAGATGGCTAGAGAGATATGCTGATAACTGTTTTTTTTGACTGGTTTTATGAACTTTGACATTTATTTTGTTAAAATGAAGTTAGAGGTTAAACTTTTGTAAAATTTTATTTTTGTGTAAATAGCTCAGTTCATATGTAATTTGACTTAAAATTTTAACAATTTAATATTTTAACAACATATGGAACAATTATTATAAATTATTTTAATTAGAGTTTTAAGACTACTCTAAGAGCAAAACAAAACAACAGTATAAATATATATTATGTTGTAAGATATTAAAATCGAGATAAGCTGCATAATATAACCTTATTGATAAAAAATAAAATACATTAATTGATTAACTGCAAAGGCTATTTAAAACTTTGCAATATGACTTTGAAATTAAGTTAGGTTAGGTTACACCAGCGATTCCAAGGCATCTATGTTACTTAGGCCTGTAGGCCCATTGTGATACCGTATTATTAAAAACCCATGGGTTAAAAGCCTATGATGTTATTTAGATGGAGGTCCTGAAGTTCGGCAAGATCCTCAAAAAAAACCCTAAGGTGATCAGACTCTGAAATTAAGACTATTTAAAATATTTATATTAAGATGCATGAGTTATATTTTACATCCATATGTTTTTTTATAATTAAAATTCAGTATTTGATTCCTAAACATTAGTTTTTCTTTATTTTAAGCAAATAGGTTTGAAAATACAAAATAAAAAAATCTCCACAATAAGTACAGAGAATTCGAGTAGCGTGAATCGCTTGTAATGTGAACATATACCTAGATATTATGAACATCAGAATTTTTGCATTAGGTAGTTTGTAGCCTGAACGCCTTGAGTGAACGGTTGGTAATATGAACGGTAAAAAACTAAATATTTTTATCTCTTTTGAGTTACATAAAAATGTATGCGTTTTTTCTTTTAGTTCCTTTAGCTTTTAAGATAAATTATGTGTTGAAAAATGTGCAAAAATGTATTAGGTCTTAAAAAAAATTTTAACTTTTAAGATATTAAAATTTAAGGAAAAATATGAAACATTGCTTATAGTTTCGATGAACAAAATTTTGATGAACACTTCTCTAAAGAGTATAATTGTCTATTTAACATAACATGATATTATTCATTATTTTACATTTCTAAAGTACGAGGGCGGTTTAATAAGTCAGTGACTTTTTGAATTTCCCGCGCAGTTACTTCAAATGCAGTGGTGCTGCCGTCAGCTGTAATCTACCAGTGGTCAACTTTTTAATTTTGAGCAAGGTACGTCGTTCAGTTGGTGTTTGATAGCCGTTCAAAGCAGAGAACCTCTTGAATTTTTACGAAAATGCAAAAAAGTGAATACAATTCTTTTCACTTGTTGGATCCAAATACTATCTCAAGACTGAAGGGCAATACAAATAGCTTCAATTATTAACCAATAATAAGAAGCTTTGCAATGGAACCTTTTAAATATATTTATATATAACATAAATATGCTAATATTTTTAAAGAAATATAGATACATCCATAAAAAAAAGTTTTTAATTTTTCTATTTATTCCTTCTGTATATTTATTAAAATTGAAATTACATAGAATTTTTTCAGTTATCGTTAAAAGTGAATTTTTAACTTCTTTATTGTTAATAAAATTGTATGTTATAAATAGATTGATTATATTTAGAGAACTCAAAAACCTATAAGCAATTTCTTTTATGAAATTCGAAATAACCGATGCAGGATACCACTGTGGTTTTAGATAGTTTTGTAATTTAATTTTTAAAATTAATTCATATTTTAATGATTAATTTTTATTTATTATATTTCGTTTTTTTTTATTATTTTTGTTTGTTTTTCAGTTATATATAGCTGACTCTGAGTATCAAGTTTGGCAGGGCATGAGTTCAATCCCTGGTACTTACAGTCTAAAATATTATTTATGATTAATTAAATACAGGAAATAATTCCAAGTCCAGTGATGATGGGTATCTAGCATTACTCGAGACAGATGTATAGTCAATAAATTAAAATAATATAAAATGATTTTTTGTTGTGTAGTAAACTTTACGAAACCTCTCTATAACTGTGAATATAATTTCACCAGTTATTGAGAACGATATTGTTGGATATTCCAGTAGCCCTCTGAGTAATAAAAGAAAATATTCTAGATCATTGGAATATTATTGTTATAATTATTATAAATATTTTGAATTATTGACAGTCAGGTATTAACATATTTCGGGCTAAGGTTTTACACCCTTAGCCGATTATTTCCCTTATTATGTTCACCGTGCTCAACAAGACCGTTTTCTGCATTTGGGCTATGATTAATGGTATTAAATTTAAATGTGTAAGTGAAATTATTGTTGTTTTCGGGACTAGCCCTGTGTAGCTTATTATTATTGGTAGTATTTTTACTGCACCTATGTCTTGTGAATTTTTAATATATTGCGCTAATTGTTGATATTTGCTTATTTTATTGTTGTATATGTCTAAAATGTTGCTATTAAGGGGAACTGCAAAGTCTTTTATGTGTGCTGTTTTATTCTGTTTATTTATTATGATTTATCAGGTCTGTTGTGTATTTGCATGCTTTGTATTATATTTGTAAGAATGACCGGTCCCAGTATATTGTGATTTGATTAACACTTATCACAGGTTCCGGGTTGTATTTGTAATAAAGTGTCTCAACATCAACTATTTTTAGATATCCTACGAGCTCTAATAATGTGCAATATTTTTCCCATATTATTATTATTATTTTTATTTTTTTTATTAATTATTACTATTATTATTATTATTATTGACAAATTCAAAAATATAAAGTCAAGAACTTAGTCTAATTACATAAGGTTTTCAACTATTCTTATCACGCGCTATAGCTATTAAATCACCTAAAGGTTTGTTCGACTCTCCGTTATTGTTCTTCTACATGTATTCTTTGGTCTACCGACTGGTATAGCATACTAGTATAATACATCTCGTATCTTTTTTGAATAACATAATTTTGCTGATAATTTTTCCTACATGTAAAACTATCACTTTTAACCGCATATATTTGGCATAAATGAACCAAATCCATTTTCTTTCGAAATTATTCCTTTTCGAAATAATTTATTTGTTCGCACAATTATTATTGCCGCACCTGATGCTCTAGTTGATTACAATCTATGTATATGAATATCCAACCACAAAAAAATTTCTGGTTACAAAATGTTTAAATTCCAATAACAAGGATATTACATACGAGCTTATATATTTTGTATTACAAATATTTATAGTTCCTTTTTTTATTGGTTAGTGAAATTGTACACTCAGCTTTAGAGTGTACAATTTTCCACAAGGTAGAATGAATCGTGGACGGCCGAAAACTACATGGAGAAGATCGATAAACAGGGAAACTAACAAATCATTCAGCGAGCTTAGAGCATTAGCGCGTAATGGGGGTGTCTGGAAAGCATATGTGAATATACTAAGTTCTTGAATTGTGATTATAATTAATAGAACATGTCATAATAATAATAATTGTATAAAAAAGCTAAACACAATGGCTTATATTGAATAATAGAAATAAAAACAAATTAAACAAATGCAATAAATTTCAGAATTTGCGCCTTTTAGGAAAAAATTACTCCAATTTCAATACATTTTGGAGAAAAAAAGGCAGTAAGCAACCCAGCCTATTTTATAAATCGCCAATAATTTAATTATTACAATTTCCGATTTTAAGGAAAGGCGTATAATTTTATAAGTACTGTTAACAATTATTATAAGGTAATATTATAATTGAAAGTGAACATATCTGCATTTCTTTTTAAATTTAAGCACAACCAGAAAGTATCAAAATATTGTAAAAATACGTAATTGGCAATATTGATGTGATAGTCTACATAACTTGTATTTTCGGCATAGCCCGAAAGAACCAATTTTGCCATTTTGCCGTGCCCGAGATGCGCTACATAACACAGTCCTTAGAAAATAAAAGTCACAAAACGAAAAAAATTATAGATGGAAGGGGAAATACAGAATAATTTTAAAGATTATTCCTTGGCATATTCGTTTTTTTAATTAAATATTATTGTAATGTTTATTTTTTTTAGATATTTTATATATCAGAGTCTAATTATCTTAAAATCTTAACGGATAACCATATTCAGTTTCTATCGAGAAGAATTGAAGTACATATTTGGATACTACATACACCAAGTATACATACCTATCTTCATAAGTAATATCAAGCAAAATTAATTATATAAACATATATATAATAGATACAATTGAGGTGCATTTTTAACTACTTCTATATAGCTTAATATATTTTGTTCATGAAGATAAAAGGTCAGACGAGGGAAATGCAAAAGAATTTTTAAGTTTATTCCTTGGCATATTCGTTGTTTTTAATTAAATATTATTGTAATGTTTATTTTTTTTTAGATTTTTTATATATCAGAGTCTAATTATCTTAAAATCTTAACAGATAACCATTTTAAGTTTCTATCTAGAAGTATTGAAATACATATTTGGACACTAAGTACACTTTCGATACTATTTATTAAAGAGGTAGCCATCAGTATCGTCAGAATTTTTATCGTTTTTTTTCTGAAATTATTAAGGTAATTAATAATAATATCTTTAAATTAATAAAGTTAGAAATAACCTGTAAATTTTATAAATTTTGTGTATTAACTTTTAGCCTATATTAAACACAATTTTAAAGTGACCTTAATTTTTGGCAAACTAAATAAAAATATTCTAATTAAGTCTCTCTAAACTGTTTACATTAAAGTTTCATAACTTTTTGAAATATATTTTAGTTTTCATTTTTACATTGTGTAAATAAATATTAGTAGTTCATAAAACACCAAGCAACTTTCAAAAAAGTTTAGTAGATTAATGTCAATGTAAATTAATTGCAGAAATAAATACAGTTATTTTTGAAATATTTTTGTAATGAATAAACTAAATACTTTTATATTTATTCATTTAACAAAATATGTGAATAAATTTACCAGCCAAAGGGCTTTGAACTAACCGTTTATAATTAATATTTATTTGTTTAGAAAATTTAGTAATAAAATGATTTAAAAATGAAAATTTGTGTAAAAAAATGAAAATTTGTAGTGTTATTTTCAAAAATTGCAGTTTTACCCGCGGAGCTAAAGCGATTATAGCTCTGGGCCTCCAATTGCGGTGGGCAGACATGTTGCACTTGTAAAATTATAAATAAATGAATACGAACGAACGGTTTTCAGGATTGAATGGAATTGAAAATATTTTATTGTTTCCGTTATGTGTTTAAATGAATTGTATTAAAAAAAATTATTATATTTCTTGATTTTTATTCTCCTTTTTTATATTTATTTATTTACACAACAAGAGGCTATCAGAATCGTTTCTATCTCTTATTACCTACATGATTAGCCTGTTATTGACACACCAACTCACACTATCTATTGGATTGGCTAATAACCTATTAGACAACAGGCTCTTGAACATATTTTATTATTTTGTTAAATTTTATTTAATGTTTTATTTTTACACACGTATATTATCGATAACTTTGTTTTTGAGATACGTTTACAGAATATAGCAGAATATAGTCATAGAAGTGAATTTCTGTTGAGTTCATAAAAAACTACAAATATAACAAACTACAGTTAGATTGATTATGAATTATAATTATGAATTATTTATTAAACTATCAATTGTGAATAAAACACTTTGTAATTGCAACCATAAATTGTTTTAGATACTTCAGATGCTGGGAAATTGCAAAATTTTTTCAACATTATTCTGTATGAATATATAGTAGGTACATGAAATATACAAGTATAACAAGAATTGACTTGATACAATGGAGTATGCATCATGTTCTAACTTAAAAATGTATAATTATACATCTCACTCACATCTTCTGTCTTGAACATGACAAAGTGATAGAAGAATAATAACATTTATGACCGTCGGTTAATTAAAACAGAAAATCCATTAGATGAAAATTATACCAAATCTTCTCGGTGGCTTCAGATAATATGCATAAATTTCTTATAATTGACTGTAGATCGTGACTGAATTTTGAATAAAAGATAAATACATTACTAAAGATTTACAATCGATACATAAATTCTTTAATTTTCAGAATATCATCTGAGTACATCAAGCAAAAATATTTGTCATTTTAATAGTCTGTTTTCTCGTTGCGAATGTTGATTGTCAGGCTAATCACAAAGCAGTTTTAGAGGCTTATATCAGGTCCTCCAAAGTACAAATAAAAACATTTAAAATAACATTTTTTGTTTGTTTTGCTCTTAATTAAATCTTTAAACTGACCAGCACGTGTTCATCATCATTAATGGTGCAACGATTATAGTTGAATCTTGGCCTCCCTTTTTAATTGCCTCCATGTATCTCTGTCGCTTGCTAAAATTCTCCAGTTTCTTCTTCGAAGCAGCTCCGTCGTTTGCTCAATGTTGTCTATCCAGTGTAAGTTGGTCGACCACTATTTCTTCTTCCTTCTGGTGCAGATAAGAATATTTTCTTTGTTGGGTTATCTATGTTCATTCTTTGGTCATATTTAGCCCATTGCAGTTGCTTTAATTTTACTTGTTTGCTTATTGTTGGTTCACCTAACTCTTTTTGACATTCGTCATTATATCTCAGCCAATAGAAGTCGCGTTCTCTCACTGGACACGAAGTATATTGTTTGAGTTTCTGCGCTCAAAGATATCTAACTTGTTTTCGTCAGATTTTTTCTTAATCCAGATTTCTGCCCCATACATTAAGATTGGTGATATTAGTATTTTATTTAATCGCAACTTCGATTTCTTAGTGAGCTTATTTGAGCCCAGACGTTTATATAGTCTACCAAAGGTTTGCTAACTTTATTCTTTCGACAATCTCTTGATTGCAGTTGTTGATTAGGTTCATTACTGATCCAAGATATTTGAAGGAATCAACTTGCTTGAAACTGCTGTCCTCAATTTGAAAAGTATAATTCGCGAATTTTGGTTCTCACTTAAGTATTTTCTTTTTCATTATTTATGTCTAAGCTTTCAACACGTATAAAGAGTAAATTGGATTGTATTAAAGTTTGGTTGGCTCTGCCTAATCGCAATTTCTCTAGAACATCGCAAATCACGAGATCATTTATGATTTAGTTGGTGTGATTCTATTATGACTTGTAAATTAATCTTTTATATTACTTTATTTTAGTAATATAATTTAAAAATGAATAGTTACTGTAAAACAAAGAATTGTAAAATGGAAGAGTGTAGATATATGTCTTCAACATTAGTTATTCCTTAAAAAAATATTTTGGTGTTCTTTCAAATATTCTTTCAAATAAATCGAATAATAAATATTTGGTTTTTAAGTTTGGTCTTTTGATTTTTTTTATAGATCTTTACAAAATCTTTGGTGGCGAACATGTAGTTAACATTATTGCGAACAAATTTTGCAAGTATGAATGATACTTATCAATAGGTTCTATAAGTCCAGATGATTTTATCAATGTTTATTATATTGGAGCATATGAAGCTTTCTGCGTTCTTCAATGTATCTCATAAACTTTGAGTGTTCTCAAATTTGTAAATGAGTTTAGACCTTTTGTAAAGTGCGTTTTCTATTATTAGTATGGCATATTTAGATATAATATCTAACCATGATAATTTGAGTAACTTTTATCCGTGTTAATGGACTTTTTGATGTATTATTCTACGTGTAATACTTTCACAGTTTTACGTATAATACAATATAATACACAATTTTTTATATAATGCAAAATAAATTTTCTTGACACAAAAAATAAAACTCTTTCAACAGAATTTACTTTAAGCAGTGATTATGTTAGGTTACCATTCTTAAAATTCAGTATAAAGGATTATACTGATATTGTATTGCAAATTGTTATAACAAAATTATTTATAATGTTCTAAAATTTAAAAATACAAATTTTAATATTTCCTAAGGTGCAATTTGATTGTTGACAATTCGTATTGTATCTTTATGTTTGTGAATCTTAAATAAATTGTATTGCTTTGCGCTTTTTATAAAACTTGCAAATGATTTTATATCTAAAATTTATATAACCACATTTTATTTGTTATTTTCTTTCAGATACAATATATTAAAAGCGCTGAAAATACATTGCGAAGTTCAATACCGCAAGGGATTGTACGATAATGAAAGCGAGCAACAACTGAGAAATTTCAAGTATCTTCCGTAATGTGTACTTATGTAACGTTTAATAAAAAATTAAAAAAAATTAAAAAAAATTCAACATTTATTATGCTTTTAAGTCCCAAATTGGAACAATTAATAATCGAATTTTTAAAATGTGAAAAATATAAAAAACTTTTAAATATTATAAAGATGCAGTAAATAAGAAAACAAGACTTTAAGTATTTTTTAAAAAATAATACTTAGACAATAGACAAAGTCATCAGAAGCAGTTTTATAAATATCACAGTGATATTTTTTTTTTCTTGGATTAAAGGAAGGAATAATGGAAGCTGCTAGAAAGAAGCATATAGTTTTGTATTTATTGGTGATCATTTTTACCCGTCAAATCCTCTGTGGCGAAAAATTAGGTAAGTGTTTGTTAACTGCAATTGTTTATATTGCGGTATACTATATTAATTTTAGAATATTTTAAAAATATATATAATTAATTAGTAATTTAAAAATTTTATTGTAATTATCTTATATATTAATTGAAAGTTATAAAACAATTACTATAAATGCCACCAATTTAATATTTAGATAAATGTTTAAAAATTTTCATATAGATTGAGTTATCTAGTTACGATGCATTGATGCGAAATTGTTTTTTGTTTTTAAAAAATTTTATTTAAACCGACATTTCGACGATTATCTATGGTCATCATCAGGGTACTATATAATGCGAGTATTAATACAATAGTATACAATAGTATTATTATCTTCTATATATATGTAATTCATGTTTAAATGTTAATGTATTCTATAATTATTTTTTTGTGATATATACTAAAATATTGTTACATTGTAATAATATTGTATAGTATCATGATGATGACTATAAATTATGGTCGAAATATCCGTTTAAATACAATTTTTTAAAAACCAAAAATAATTTTTTAAAAAATGTATTATTTCACTACTGACCAGTTAGTCCAAAAAAAAAATTAAATTATTATTAAAAACATTTGGTCATTAAAACAATTCAAAATATAAATAAATATTTTATATTTACATAAATATAAATATATTAAAATTAATAATTAGTATGTTTGTCAAGATTTTGTAAATATTTTATATCAAAAAAATATCTGTAGATATAAACACAATTTTAAGAATGTAGATGGTAAATGATAGATCGCAGGAGGAAATCTTCCTATATGAGATTGGGTTTCATAAGTCTTAAATGTAGTGCTTTTGAAATATTAAAGAAAAATTTTAAATCACATTTTAAAGACCTTAAAGTACAATGACTATATTCTTTCCATTGTGTATTCATAACAGAGGAAAATTTTTTGTAATTTAATGTAATGAGTGCCTCTCTAAATATATTAAGTAAATAATTATATGAAAAAAATATAACAAACGAATTTTGGGATAACATCTATTATTATCGTTTAGCTTGATTAAATTAACTAGATTATTCTCTTTTATTATTTATTTATGTATTATATTTAATTATTTTATTTATATAAATCAACAACTTGAACTGGATTTGGTAACATTTTCAGGATATGAGAGGAAATATAAATTAGAAATATTTTTTATTTAGTGATTCTATTAAAAGTGGTTTAAATAAAATGTTCCCAGCCTGGAACTATGGCATTAAAATTGTCGATTAATTAAAAAACTCTTCAGTACCACTTTAATCGTAAAACCGCTTGGCTTTAATGCAATTGATGTAGATTGATTGCAATGAAGTTTAAAACTTTCAACTATTATAAGTACTGAGACTGCAGATATTTCTATAAAATGTGCAGTAAATCAAAACTAGTTTCATCTATATAAAAAAAATGCGACTAATAGTGAAAACTATAAGAAGATAAAATAAGAAAGAACGGGATACTAGCTCCCATTTGAGAAGACCACTGCGACCATGATTGATCTTTTGTGCTACAACAGACCCTAACTGAACAGAAGACATTCCGCCTTCCGGATAAAGGCTAAAATTTTAGCCGTTGAGGACCTCCTAATGACGAAAAGGGAGAGCAATTCCCGACTCAGTGACCTCCTCCTGGCCCAAATCAAGGCTGGGCAGTGACATTGAATGTGACTGGTTATCTCCTCTGCTTCTAAGCAGAGTCTACAATCTATCTCTTCGGACAGGCCCATTTTGTTGAGATGGTAACGTAACCCGTGGTGACCCGTTAGATATCCCACCAGCAACCTCAAGTCTGTTCTGCTGAAGAAGGATATCTAGTGAAAACTATAGTTGTAAAATAAAATAATTTTATTTATTGTCATTTAGAATAGGTTTAACTTCATTTAAAATTTATTAACGTAAAGCATAAACATAGTCTAAATTAATTATGCAAAAAAAGTTAGAAATTGAATATAATAGATTTGATTTTATAAATCCTCAAAAATAAAACTTCAAAGTACCCCAATAAATGAATATTATGCAAAAATTAAATGAGAAAGCTTATATCAGACGGTTATTATTTTATTATATTTCAAATTGTTTTAAAATTATTATCGAAATTGAATAGAATACTGAAAATATGAATATAAAATATATAAAAGTAAAAAAAGTTAACCTTTAACCATAATTAAAATTAATTAACTATACAACGGAAAGTTGTATAAGAAATTAAAAAATTTTCAATTAATTTTAAATAATCTTTACTTAATGTAATACTGGATTCATACGAGAATTTTGTTTGTAATTTTGACAGTAAACTGTTGTTGCTTTCAATGCAAAATTAAAATTTTTGACAGCTTAAATTACAAACAAAATTATCGTGTGAATACAGTATAATAGATGACAATCACAAATCCGAAGGTTGACACCCTCAACAAAGCTAAGTTCGAAATTAATATCATAATAACTGCAATTATGTTCAGTATATAAACATAATGTTCATAATATTCAGTGTACTATGACAAAAAATTTGTCAACTGTTTTTCATTTATGGATCGCGTTTACATGAACTGCAGTTCAATCACAACAATTGAAGAAACAATTGCAATAATTTTTTTTTCTTAAACATAAAATTTATACTCGTAAAATTATTTCGTTTACTGTGACCGACCATTTCGTTTCCGAAAAACGTTCCGCAATAGATTTATATTTTCCAATCGTTAAATCATTTACGAAAGCTATAGTTTCGGTTGTTGTAAGTGTTCTTTATACAAAATAATTTTTTGAGAGTAAAAACAAAATATGGCAGAGAATACAATACAATACAAGTTGCGTAAATAAAACTAAATTTGCTCTTAGCTTCTGAACCAATAGAAATTTAGTCCAATAAACATAAAAATATAAAAATAAAACTCCTCATATTTGTTTTCAATATCAAATGGCTACGAGTACATGAGTATAAGAACTTTACATGGTCAACCGTAGCTTCATGAAATGGTACAATCATTTCTTTTAAAATTAAACAAAGATCCAAATAATCAAATAACCAAAGAATAACAATATAAACCTGAAATATCATCGCAGGCTAATAAGAATAGGAGTTGTTAAAAATCAAATACACTTACCAAAATTATGCATACAACAGATGCAAAAGTTCTATTCTGTGAATGTGAATTAGCAAAGCAAAGCTTTAAAATGGTTTGTTACGAAGCAGCCCAAGTAATGTAAGGAAAGGCAATCGACTCACACATTGGCTGAAAAAGTAAATACGTATCATTATAACCGACAATTGTAAACTATAGTAGGTAAAATAGCATTGTTATTTGAGAAAGTAGACAATTATAATAATTTGTTATCGGGCTAATTGGTCAAATTTAAATAGAAATAAAAAAGACACTAATTTATATTTAAAAATCGTTTATACTTTATTAAAAATAATTCTTCCAATATTTCGACTATCTTCGAAATATTCATCATCTTCCCAGTCATCTTCTGGGAAAACTAAACAAAATATACGATGTTCCATTTTTATAGCGGAACAATTATAAAGAAAAATCATACAATAAATACAATAATAATAATGACAACAAGAAAAACAACAATAAAAAAGTAAAATAAAAATTATGAAAAAAACTTTACAAACATCCTGTGTCATTTGTTTATAATATTTCTATAAGCCTGAGCATAGTTGTCCGTATCAGTTTTATAATTAACTCTTATACTATTGGGAACTTGAAGTATTGAGTGCATTTCCAGAAAGTACCTCTTATTATGGTTCCTTTCTTCATATAAGATTTTTGCCTTTTCAAAATCAGGTTCATGTTTATGGTCCATACAATGTACATCCAATGCTGTATTGGCTTCAGCACTACTTTTATTTTTTAAACTATGTTTATGTCCAGCCATCTTTGTCTTAAGCTTATTTTTAGTCGTACCTGTATATATTTTGTTACATACGTTGTACCCGTCACCTTCACCTTTTTTTTTATTTCTATTTAAATTTGACCAATTAGCCACAAATAAAAAAAGTAGACAATTCAATGCTAATAGCCTTAACATATGTAAATAAAAAAAAATATTTAAGTCGACCACATTGAAATGTAGATCCTTATTATTTATGGTCATCAGAATTTCATATTGATAAACGATAAAAAATAATCAGTATATTTTGAAGTGTATGAAGACACAGTTAGGCTTATCAGTTCTTTCCGTGAGATAAGCTATTTCTATGATTTCTAAGTTTTTTGGGGTTTAATATATGTCTATTAGAGATCTAAGAGTTGTCTATAAGGGAATAATGAGCAGCAAATAATGTATTTGTAGTTTTAAGACAGATTTTTCTTATTTGCTGGTGTCTAGTTTCACATATAAATGGAATCCTGTATGAAAATAATAGGAACTATAAAAGAAACAAAGAACTATAAAATATGTTGACGTTTATTTTTTAATTTAAATGGATTTAAATATGTACATAGAGTTCAAGGATTTGTTTCTACATCTTTAATAAATTTTGAGAAATATTATTGGGGTATTATTGGGGTTTATAATTTAATAAATTATAAAATTTAATAAATAAATTAAATTCGCAATATTTTTTTTAATAATACTAATTTATTTTTAAACAAAAGTTGAAATTTTATTTCATGGTATTATCAAAATGCTGTATTAAATTTGTGATTTATTATTATGAAAGTTTTAAATTAAATTTCATTTACTTAACATGTGCTATGTTTTCAGTTTTAAAATGTTAGGTTTTTTATTTACAATCCCGATTAGCGAATTATAGTATTATTGTGTTATATATTATTATAAAATATATAATAAATATACTCTTATATTATATATACTATAATATTATTATAATATATATACAATATACTATAATATATATAATATATACTATAATATATGTATATATAATAATATGTATATATTATTATATCACATATATTTTATATTTTATTATATTACAATTATTATGTATATCATATTTGAGTGTGTGTTTTGTGTTTCAATTCCATCCTCTAAAGCAATTGAATAACGTTGAGGTTTGGAAAAAATTGGTTCATCTCTATTTTTTAAAAAGGTTTTAAGAATATTCAACACTGAAAGTAATTTTGTGTATTTTGTTAAGAATTTATTAAAGCTTTTTTTATTTGCTTCTCACTAAAGTGAAGTATCTTAAAATTGGATATAACGATTTAAATATATTTCATTTTATATAACTGCATTGTATTATAATCTATGTTTTTGAATGTATCTATGTTTATGTTTAAAATATTAAACATAAATCTATGTTAAATAAATATCATTACTATGATTTTAAACTTATATATGCTTGTGTTATTTTTACCGCTAGAGGCGCACTGGTCACTTAGTTTCATTAAGCTTAATTGTTCAAAAGTAAATTGTGATATTAATTTAAATTTAAAAATAGTCGAAATTCTAAACCACATAGGCATATGTATATTCTTACTAAGTGGCGTAAATACAGAAGATAATGCTTGAGTTCAAGAAATTAATAAATTGTTTGGAACTTGCTGGGGTTTCTGACATTAAATGAAAATAGTGTAACCAAAAAAAAAAAATTGTTATGTATCATGTATCATTTTTCTACAAATGATTTCCGAAGTGTACTACTTTGTGATATTTTTAAATCAAATTTATATTTTATTAATTATAATCATACATTACATTGTGACCGAAAAGTTTCCGGTCATAAATAAATAAAACGCAAAATTCTTAATCTTCATCAATATTTATTTTATCTCCTTCAAAATATGCTCCATTAGAAGCGATACACAAATGCCAACGTTTCTTCCAATCATCAAAACATTTTTTATAGGCGCTTTCCGGTATGGCTTTGAGTTCCCTCTGCGAATTCTGTTTTACGTCTTCTATGGATTCAAAACGCGTTCCTCTGAGTGGTAATTTGAGGTTGGGAAACAGGAAAAAGTCACACGGTGCAAGATCAGGTGAATACGGTGGCTGTTCGATGGTATTTATTGAATGTTTGGCCTTAAAATCGTTGATAATGTTGAACAAATTGAGGTGAATCGGAACAAGCCGGGCGTTGACACGTCGCATACACAAATTGTCCACCAAAATCAAACGAGCCATCTCACGACCGATGCCTAGCTCTCGTGCTATCTCTCTAACACTCACATGAGGATTTTTGAACACGATTTCCTTTGCCTTTTCAATGTTTTCGTCGGTGGTAGAGGTCGAAGGTCGTCCAGAACGCGGCATGTCTTCGACGGTCGTACGACAGTCCTGAAAGGCTTTGTACCACTCATAAACTTGAGTTTTCGATAAAACTGATTCCCCATAAGCCTTTTGTAGCATTCGCAACGATTCTGCACACGAAATTTCGTTCGAAAAACAAAATTTGATGCAAACTCTTTGTTCAATATTTTTTTCCATTGTTTTTTTCGCAACGCACTACTGAGGTGAACTGGTTTCAACAGCTGCCGTAAACGAACTGTCCGACAGATCGCGCTCATTTTTGGCATAGTAATTAAGGACAGTGCTGCCAAACTACATAAACTTAAAATATCGAAAAATATACAGCGCGCGAATTTTAAATGAGAACCTCCGAAAACCTTTCGGTCACAATGTATATTAATTTATAATAATATAATTATAATTATAATAATATAATTATAATAATAATTATATAATAATAATAATATAATTAATAATAATAATATTTTTAATTATAAATACTCATATTTACACACATTTTCATAAAAAATAGTTAATAAATAGTTAGTTATCTAGTTAGTTGTTTTAAAAAAAATGTCAATAAGATAAGATTTTGGTATAAAAGACAAAAAACATAATTTTTTAAAAATTTTAAGAAAAATAAAATTTTTTAAAATAATTATTAAATATTTCATAATTCATCTAACTTATAAATCACCATAATTTATTATAGTATAAAAATAAGGTAGGTATTTTATTGATGGATCTCTAAAAAAAATGTTTTTTAATTAATTAATTAAAAACTAATATGCAAATAAGTCAATGTTTGTGTACTGTTTTTATAACTGATTACATTTCTCGTGTTGGTTTTGATAAATTGTACATGAATGTAATTTTCCCTTGAAATAATCGTATTCCGCATTTATTTTAGAATTGTATTTATATCCTTAACTGCATTTACGTAATTCAGTTAGGAAACACCTCATAGATACTAAAAATATTTGTGCTTTTTGTAAACTTAGTCGTCCTTTGAGTGATGTTTTTGTTTTGTCCGCAGTCGCCCTTAAGCTCTGTTAAAGCTTTTGTTACTTGTGTGAAACTCTACAGACAATTTTTTTTCTGTATAAACTTTTATAACATATTAGCAGCCGCCTTTTTGTCTATTTAAAAGAAAATTTTTTATTACAGTTTAACAGTGTTTAACGATTTTGTGTATTATCTCTGGATAAACCGAATGTTACTGGAAAACTACCCTAAATTATGCTGACAAAATTAAATATAAAATATTGTTTTTATATCACAACTTGTTTTAACTACTATGCCTATGTCTATTCGTAGTGTACATTCATAATATTTGAACATAAAAACATAAAACATAGAAACATACAATTTTGTTGAACAGAGTAAACATGTCCGTTGCAACATATAAATAATTTGCTGCAGTGTTTGTTTACAAACAGTCGCAACCTATTAACAGTAGTTTGCGATGTTTTTTCTTTACAGTTCAATTAACAGATTTTCGAAAGAATAATGCTATTGAAATGTTTGGAAATGTTAGGAACATCGAATTTTATTTTCTTCATTTCTAGTCAAAAACTTATTTGTTTCCGTTTGAAATTTAGTTCATTTTCTAAGATGTTCGGATGTGGTTGGTAGTGTCCTTGTCGGGGAAAATTAATATGAAAACGATTGAGTGTTATTTAAATTTAAAATATTCCCCAACATTTATTTACAAATGCTTTAATATGAGGAATATAAAAGTGTGTTACGTTTGTGGATGAAACGTTGAAATTTAAAAGCCATTTATGAAGTTTAACGAAATTCAACAACATTGTGGTCGATTAAAAATAAATAAAAGTAATATATATATATATATATATTATTATATGTATATATATATATGTATATGTATATATAGACTTTATATAATTATACAAAACATTAAAATAACTTAAAAGTTTATATATTTCTAGAACAGTTAGTTCTTCAAAATTATAAATAATATTAAGAAATATATCAATAATAAAAATAATTTAATATTCCGCAGTTATATTCGTATATTATCGTAAACGTGTTCAGTGTTAAAAGTAAATTATAAATTATATGCAATTATAAAAATTTGAATCGAAAAATCTATATATAAATAATAAAATCATTTATAAGTAAAAATAAATTATTTTCCATCTAAAATTAGCTGATATATATAATTATAATTGGATAACTATTTTTATTAAATTTATGAGATTAGTAAATCTTGATTACAAATATTTCTTAAATTTTTTTATTACGAAAAAATAACAGTAAGTTCCAATACAAAGTATTCGTTAGAAATTAATGGACATTAATTATGAACATGTCGAATTCTATTTGTATGTTTTATGTACTTCTAATAATAATAAATAACTGAAAAATAAAGGACAGAGTCTACAATTTGAATAAGAGAGCTGCGATCCTAACAGATACTTTGTCCACCTGAACTGTAGATACTTTGTCTATTTAATGAATGCTTACATGATATAAGTTGAAAAGTTTATTACTATAGATATTCGTCTCTTCTGATAAAGGATAGACTCTGCTAGATAAGTTGATAAAAACAGATAGAATTGCAAATCTCAGCCTCGTCTAGCTCAGTATGAAACTGGGTAAGAGAAAGAGTGACACAAAGAATATGTCAAGAAATTTCATTACCTTTCAGTTAGAAACTGTAGTCTTTAATATCTAATAGTTTCATCCTGTTGAGATAATAGCGATGGTCAAGATAGTTCGTTAACAATTTTAATTTTGGTATTAAGAAAATTTAATATAAATCGAAAATTCTATTTTTTAAATATATTAATTAATTATTTTCCTAATTTTATTAACCGTTTCAAATTTGTTTTAATAAAGACAAGTTTCCTGCTCCATTTTCATTATTTAATAGCTTTTTAATTATTTTTAATCCGAGAACTTGTGCTAAAATCTGATTATCTCACTGGTATCATAATTTTTATTAAAAACGAAGAAAGATACAATTTAATAAATTATTTTTAAAAAAAAATTTTTATGTCTTATATCTACAACATTTATTCTCGAATAGAAAAGGCTTTAATAGTAAGTAAATTTTTAAATGCAAAAGTCTAATATTTAATCAAGTGAATTTTTCCACTATTAAGAATACCACCAATTATGTATCATCACTGATTTTAAAAATTTAAAGTTTAAATGAAGTTTAATTGCATGTGTATAATTTATGGACTGTGAGTATCTGGAATCGAGATCTGTCAGATTCGATTTTATTATTCAGATTTCGAGTTTTGACAATTTTTGTATATTGATACACAACAAATAGACTTTCTGTGTTTTTTTAGAACTAACGTATAAACTACAGTTATATAAATAAACTTAACTGCTATTAATTGAAAATCATAAGCTTCAAAGTGTAGTACGTACTAGGTACTCATTGTATTTATTATGAAAGACAACACATGTACTACTTATCACAGTTCACATTATAGCTCTAATGGCCCCAATTGGTTATTATATCTTAAAGAACTAATCGTTTTTAGAGTTATCAAAACAATACATCAAATTGCTCCTTTGATGACATTGTTTATTTCACACACGCATCTCATTATGGCGCAATACACGCCTTACTCCCTACAACAATACTTGATATCCACATATGTCATCAGATATATTAAGCAAGATTTGATGCACACATTAAGATACACTAGACAAGTTCTTCTCGCTTAATTTGTATAGTAAACAACAAAAACATATATAGTATAGCATTCTGACACAAACTAAGCCTTGTGATTTATTGTAATTTGCTAGCACAAAAGCCTTTAGAAGCACTTGAAAAACATTATTTTGTCTCCACAACGTTTCTGCAATTTTTGAAAGGATAAGAGTAAATTTCATAGTACTTAGAATGTATCTTTTAACCACTGTTAAGATTATAAATATTTACAAATGCAGCAAAAAATGATTTTTTCTGTTGATGATGCATCTAACATAGAAACCACAGTACATTATTTTAGTTTTGCCTTCTAACTGCTTTTCTGTTGACATTTTAGTCATTAGGGAGAGACATAATATTTGTTTTTAGCTTCCTTTGTGCTGAAGTGCAGGAAGTTAAAAGTTTCATCTTTAAGTGATAATTCATGCTTTGTTTTTATGTATTTTTCAAACGTGCGTAATTTCTTTTGTCTTAACTTCATAGAAACTAAGGTAATTAAGAGATAAATATAGCGAGAATAATTTAATTATATTGTGATTATCAAGTCATATTACGGCATTATATTACGACATGATATCACAAGTGTAATACTGTATGTATGATATTATATTTTCAAACCATATATATACATTTGTATCTTATATGAAATCATAAATGAAATAATTTTAATGTTATGATGTAGGTCATGAAAAATTGTTACCAAACAATTCAAAGTCATTTTTCTTGGCTTATTCCGGAGTAGATTTATTGTCTTTAAAGACAATTACATTATACTATATTATATTAGTATATATATTAGTATAATATTATATATTATATTAGTATTAGTATAAAATACGCACATTTTATTCATCACAAGTAGGATAAATAGTATAATATAATTTTTAATTTGATTGTCACACTACGCTGTTGATAGAATTAGTTTGATGTCACATAGACCCATTTATGCGTAGCAACACAGGACAGAACTTGAGGTCTATGTGGATTTGTGGAAGTGGTTTCGTACCAACGCATTTTGTGAATCCTAGTACCATTCAAGCCATTCCAACTTTCTAATTTGTAAAGCACACAGACATTTTAAGTGTATTTAAGTCAACGCATGATGTTTTAAGGTCACATTTGTTATTAGGTCTCTGTATTTTCTGAATATATTGCTATTGATAGTTTCTACTTTGTGTACTTATGATATATCTGTAGTCTTACCGTGATTTTAAAAAGAAACTAGTTTAATTTTCTTCAGTTGATATGCGCGTGACTTTTACATTACTTCCCTCTTACTTAAATATTTCATTCTGGAGATTCTTTAGAATGAAAATAAATAATATTATATAATAGTTTGCTCTAATAAGAGTGGATAGTTTTCTCTAATATGGATATCGACTTTGTAATAAAAAATATATCTTCGATTAAATTAATTTCAACATATGTATATATTATTTTTTAGTGTTGAGTAATTCAGATAAAAAAAAAATTATGTAGTTAGTTTGGTGATATTCGATAATTTTCCGTAGATAACAAGCAGGAAAACTAATTGCTACAAGGTGTGGCTTTCTTACCAAAATTAGAATATGTAGACACCTAATAGTTTGGAAAATATTGGTTGATTATTTAAAAAAAAATTTTCAAATTTTTTTTTTTTTCTTGGTTAAAGACTTCGCTGATACTTATTGTAGCTCATAAAGTAAATAGTTTGATAATTTGATGAATGAAGGGAAATAATCGAAACCATTCCACCAAAATTAGGACATCTGGTCAAACTACAGTTTTAAAAATTTTGATTGCTTTTTTCTGTAATTTCAAACTCAATTAATAAATGTTACCGAGACTTAATAATTTATACTCAAATGGAACTATTTCTTTAAAATTGGAATATCTACTTAGGCTATGTGTAGTATGAATAATTACACAAATCTTGATTTCTCCATTCTGTAATCTCAGACATTTCTAGTGAATCTTAACTTCTAGTTATATTAAAAACTTAACTCCACATTTATAATCCAATGATGTATATACATTGTGACCGAAAAGTTTCCTTTGCGTTTTAAATAAAACGCAAAATTCTTAATCTTCATCAATATTTATTTTATCTCCTTCAAAATATGCTCCATTAGAAGCGATACACAAATGCCAACGTTTCTTCCAATCATCAAAACATTTTTTATAGGCGCTTTCCGGTATGGCTTTGAGTTCCCTCTGCGAATTCTGTTTTACGTCTTCTATGGATTCAAAACGCGTTCCTCTGAGTGGTAATTTGAGGTTGGGAAACAGGAAAAAGTCACACGGTGCAAGATCAGGTGAATACGGTGGCTGTTCGATGGTATTTATTGAATGTTTGGCCTTAAAATCGTTGATAATGTTGAACAAATTGAGGTGAATCGGAACAAGCCGGGCGTTGACACGTCGCATACACAAATTGTCCACCAAAATCAAACGAGCCATCTCACGACCGATGCCTAGCTCTCGTGCTATCTCTCTAACACTCACATGAGGATTTTTGAACACGATTTCCTTTGCCTTTTCAATGTTTTCGTCGGTGGTAGAGGTCGAAGGTCGTCCAGAACGCGGCATGTCTTCGACGGTCGTACGACAGTCCTGAAAGGCTTTGTACCACTCATAAACTTGAGTTTTCGATAAAACTGATTCCCCATAAGCCTTTTGTAGCATTCGCAACGATTCTGCACACGAAATTTCGTTCGAAAAACAAAATTTGATGCAAACTCTTTGTTCAATATTTTTTTCCATTGTTTTTTTCGCAACGCACTACTGAGGTGAACTGGTTTCAACAGCTGCCGTAAACGAACTGTCTGACAGATCGCGCTCATTTTTGGCATAGTAATTAAGGACAGTGCTGCCAAACTACATAAACTTAAAATATCGAAAAATATACAGCGCGCGAATTTTAAATGAGAATTTCCGAAAACTTTTCGGTCACAATGTAGTTTGAGATACACTGTTAACAAAGCGGAACTAATTTAAAACTAGGACTTCTGGTCAGTCTATAAATTTATCAACCCTGGTTATTTTTTCATATAATCTCATAGTTATATTCTAAATCTTGTTTATTGAATCGATTAAAAAACTTAACATAGTTTGACAGGTAGTAGAACAAAAAGAGAAATTTTTCTTCCGGAGCCGGAAGTTTTAGTTAACTTATGATATGTAAAATCTTGATGTTGTATTTTGTTTCATAGTTCAGAACGAAAACAGCGACGCCTGTTTTGTTTGTATTATATTAGTTGTAGATCCTATGAGGCGCAAATGGCTACATATTTGTATTACTTTTAGTTTTTTTATAAGAATAACCTTGTTAATTAAAATTACTATATCAATCAAAGTTACAATCTACAACACACAGTTGTTTAAGAAATCAGCTTAGGCTAATTCCTTATTTATATTAAACTATAAATATTACGATAAGTTCCCCTGTCAACTGGATCGCAGATTCGCATTGTACTTAAAATTGCGCTTGATGACATTTAATTAAATTAACAAATTTTAAAATTATTATATTCTCAACAATAATCTATGTATTTGTACAACTACATAATTGTACTTAAATAAGTGATAATTTTTCATATTTTTATTGGCTCTTTTATTTAAAATCATTTTCGCATACAAATTTATTATCGAGAGTTTGTATTCAACAAACGCGCATACAAAGATTTTGTGGCTGTCAAAATGGTCAGTCAAAAAAATTTCATTTAATTAAACAAATTATTGCTGTCAATTATAATTAAATAATAATGAAAAAAAATTATTTAAAATATTTCACGTACAATTTTTTGTTTTATGCATTTTGCAGACCATGGTTGATGGTCGAATGGAATATTGATCTGAAGATGAATGAAGATGAATCAGAAATGTTCAAATGATAAATTTTATTTATGGTTCCAAACTTTTATTAATGCAAAAATTTAAAAAAAAATTTGAATCGATTTTATGTTTAATAAATAGGATATTAGAGGAAAATTGTTTAAGACAGAATTAATTATAAAAATATTCATGTGAATTTTATGGTATCTAGTCGAACAAAATTTTTTTAATTATTTACTAACATATTTGCAGAGTTATGAAGAAAAAATTTCTCGTTTTCATTTATTATAAGTATTTATATATAGATTAATATATTTTTTATACAATTAATTTTTATACAATACAATATATAATAATCAAATAATGTAATTCCTTGTTCCATGTAGTTAAAAAGGAGTACAAAAACAAAAACAAAGTCCTGTTTAATTGAGCACATCACAATTAGAATACAAGGTATCATTCATTGTATGTTTATTTTACAATTGCTCCTAACAGTCTAAAAATAAAGGAAAGGTTCCTTTGATTCAAGAAGGTTAAAAAACAATAACAAGGATGATTGCGATTGTTTTTTAATTTTAATCGTTCTGATGCTAAAATTGTATTAGAATTAGGATACATTTTTACACGGCAATTGCTATCAATTGTTTTTAGGGGGGACATAACTTCGTAACCATAAAACCTATTATGCCCATCAAAAGTTCATAAATGAATATAATTTATTGGTACAAGTAGCAATCAAAAAACAAAAAAGGGATTTTTTGATTTTTTTTTTAATGTTAATACAGACACAGGGTGTTCAAATCTTAAGAACATCTTATTCCAAAAGTGATTTATTTACATCCTCTTTCAATTCAGTCTTATCTTAAAAAAATCTTAACCAAAAAGTCATGCGATTACATCCTTTTTTCGTTCAGTTCAAATACATTTTGATTTGGTACGTAATCTGTTATTATATAAATGGGTTTTAAAGTGAATTAAGTGTAAATTTAATTTTTTCAAAAAGTTTTCAGTTCAAACTTCATGTATTTTAAAATCTTCTTAAAAAATGTATATTTTACACATTTTACATTAGTGTGTTATTATTTTAGAAACATATTTTTTGTATAAAAACTGTGAACTTTCATACACCAATTTTGTTGTCCTTCATAGGAATATGCTTTTTTGCTTATTTGAAGAGAAACACCTGATAGTATGGATAACAATATTTTATACAAAATAAAATAATCAATTAGCATTGTTTTTTATAGAAAAACCAAAAACAGACTTTATTGTATAATTCTAGCAGTAAGCTTACATAAAATGAATTCGAAAATATTCCTATCATAAAAAGATACTTATATTAAATTTAAACAAAACTTTTGAGATAAATTAAGTCTTCCGAAAAAATTATCAAATGTCAAATAAATTAATCGTCATTTTCAATTGCGCTGGAATTAAGTAAGAAATTAAACATCAAGTTTAAGTGTAACTAAAAGTGTACTTTTTGGATAATTCGTTTTTGAAATATTGATGTTTTTACAACTAAAACTTTTTACACATACATGCATAAACTTTGTTAACTACTAAATTTATTTTATTTTCATTCACATATTTATTCTCCTTTTTCATAGTGACTCTTATCGCCTACATAACTTATATATACTTTTGATAATCCGATTTAAGTTTCAAACTTGAAATAGTGTATCTTTAATGCATGCAGTGCTAAGCGGTTAACCATTTCGTCTAATGCCTTCGTTTAAATTTTGTTTCCCAATGCTTATATATATCTAATATTTTGACAAAATTCATATGTTCTAATTTAGCATCAGAATTATATAAGTATTATTACGAATATGTAATCTAAAAACTTTATGTGTTTACTTAATTGCATTAAAAAAATATGAGATAATAGCAGATATTAAAATAAGCTTTATTGAGCTTTATTTGAAATTCTATTTAGAATGCCACTGTGCAGTTGTGGTTTCAACACAAAACTTTGATGCTTCACTTAAATATGTAAGCTTGCATCTCATAAAAATTCTGTAAACATCACTACTTTAGAGGTTATTATTCCAGGGTTATGTATAGCTTCTAAACTAAACCGATATTTAACCGAAACCTGAATGTAACTGTACTGTACCACAAACCGACACGTTCTAGCTTTGCATTAAAGAAACGGTTAATCAAACCAAACCAAAGGTTAATTGTATTTCCGAACCATTAAACCAGAATATTTTAGAAATTTGTGCGGTTTATAGTTCTGTAATAAATCGATTTCTTTATGTAAATTTTGTAAATGGTTATTAATTCAATAATTCAATATTTAAAAATCACTGAACTTGAATTACAATACTTTGATTTTGCAACTTTACACTTAAAACTCTAATATTGTCAAAGGAAATAATTTCTTTGATATAGAGTTACCGCACTGGAACAAATAGCATCAAAATTTCGGTTTCAGCACGTTGTCACGCTCAAATTCCTTGATACCAAAATGATGCTTTCCTTATTTTCTTTTAATCCCAAAATAATTTCAAATATTCGTTTCGAAGTGTAGTTTTTACTTTGTTTTAAAATTCGTTATTTTTTGAAACGGAAATATAAAAAAATTTTAAAATTTTTAAATAAATTTCAAGTATTTAGTATTTAATATTAACATATATGTGAGTAGGCGGAAAACAATAAAGCATTTTATCTATAAACTCATCAATATTTGTTTCAACCCAACTGTATTTATTTGTCCTTTAAGGAGCAATAAAAGGATTTAAAAGATTTGTTTAAATAAAAGACAAAATTATGGAGAAACAAAAAGTGGAATATAATAAAATATATAAAAAATAAGTACTAATAAATTGGCAATGTAACATAAAAATTGCCTTCTTAAGCTTTGCTGTGTTGTTTTATTTGTCATGTCCTGTTTAAAAAGTTAAGAGTCCAATGTGGACATTTGTGAAAATAAAAGATTTTCTGCCAAACGAATGCTTTATTTACGACAATCGCACACACTTTGGCGATACATGAGCGCAAGGATAATGAAAAGTTCTAAACAGAAGCTGCTGTTTCTATGTACTCTCTGTGTATTGCATGTGGTGTACGGTGAAATTATTTTACGAGTGGATCCCTTGGGTAAGCATAAAAGTTTGATTGTTTCTAAACATTTGAATTATTACAAATTATATGAATTTTGCCTTAAATGCTATAATTTAAGTTTTACAAACTGTTAACAGACTAGCTTATAAAATATGTTCCGAAATATTTACTCGTTCTATTTACTCGTTACTTATCCTTGTACATTTAATGTGTTGACAATACAAACACGCAAGCAATTAAACTGATTCATGCTGACACGCAATTAGATTAGACAACAATTAAAGATAAACTCAGTCTGTAAAGGATATCAAGTGTAAATTACGACCTGATTACAATTTCACATATACTATATGGAAGCTACGATAAGAACGTAAAACTTGTTGAAATCAAATAATTTGCAAATCCCTCCATTATCTAATAGCTCATTAGAAACAAATTTAAAAAATACTTAAGTAATAGTAAATATTTTTTTATATAGAATAGGCATTTTATAATTCTAATTATAAATACATAATAATTTGGTTTTTAAAATGGGCTAATTGGTCAATAGTTAAATAATACTATTAAATACTACTAATAATGTTTAAAAATATTTTTCTTGTTTTTAAAAAAAGTTAATTTAAACCTATATGTCGACTATATTCTATATATATGTATTCTAAATTCTATATTATTATTATATTGAGGCTAGTTGAGCTAGTGCACTTAAGCACTTTTACTCTCTATTAACTGCTAGATTTTTTCATAACCCCTCTCTACGCCTTGATTGGATTATTGTTTATCACTTCATCAGGCTATTCAATAACTGACCTCTGATCTGCATATCTCCCCGAAGAACCATTCTGAGATACGATAGCGCAGTGTTGGTAAGCCTATTAGCTTTCGTCAATAGTTTCAGGGCTTTATCCTTTATGTATTTTTTGATCGGATCAATATTGAAGTCCGTGAGGATGCCATTCGTCCTAATATACCATGACACCGTAAAAAGTATTCTCAGATACTGGCTTTGTGCAATTTCTAGTAGTGTTTAAGACTTTTCTGAACACTACACACCCATATAGAAGTGTAGTCTATATTCTATTCTATATTCTTTATACAACTATAAAATAAACTATTTTAAAAATAAAAAAATTTTTTTAAAAAAGTATTTTAACTATTGTCATAATAGCCCGTTTTAAAAACAAATATAGTATATATACTATATTCTATAGTCATCTGATGA
The DNA here is from genome assembly GCF_002237135.1 of Teleopsis dalmanni. NCBI lineage: Eukaryota > Metazoa > Arthropoda > Insecta > Diptera > Diopsidae > Teleopsis > Teleopsis dalmanni. Next base: position 159,604,756 of record NC_051847.1, on the reverse strand, counting down.
CTGTAGAATATAGTCAAATTTTTTATAAACAAAAATATTTTTATAAAAATTTATTTAATTTATTTACTTATTTTATTTAAGTATTGACCAAAAACAAAATAATTATTAAAAATTTTTGATCATTAAAATAATAAATTATTAATTGTAAATGAAAACATTTAAAAAGTTATAGATATTTCACAATTTAAAAAATAAATATTCAGCATTAATGATATTTTTTAATTATAATTTAAATTGTAAATAAAGAAATATAATATGAAAAGAAGTTTCTTTTGATATTTTCAATATCAAATATTTACTAAAAAAGTTATAGAGAAATCAATATAAATATAGTGATTATTTTTTATATTATTATAGTGATATATTTTATTTTGCAAAACATGTACGTCTTAAACATTGATTTATTTAAAAAAGGTTATTCAACATTAACGTTACATTAACGTAACTCAATAACAACACCCAGTTATAGTTTAGAATCCGGCAATCACAAGGAAATAATGAATCAGAAATACGCATATAAGTGGATGGTCATAAATTTTTAATAACTCCAAAGACAATACATTATGGTTGGCACTTACATTAAGTGCTAAATTATATAGAAACTGAAATAATACATTTAAAAATTTTACATTGATATATAAAATTCTACAGAAGTATATTGATAAACATATATCGGTTTATTAGGCCAAATTTCTCGGAATAATTTTTAATATTAATTGCAACGGTTAGCAATCAAATTTTTTAGAAACATCAAAGTCTGAATTATGTTTCTTATAGTCTGTTCAGTTAAAAATATTTTTGTAAATTGTAATATATGCCCATTACTTAAGACAAGTAAGTAAGCATTAAGATATAATTCAGGAGTTATAAGATGGTTTTAAATTTTTTTAAAATTCTAAGAGGAACGTATGTATGTCTTTTGAAGTTCTTTAAACCATTTTTAAATAATTGATCAAATTATGTAAATTACGAAATTTATATAAAAATTATATAATTAAAATAAAAATTTTTTAACATTTAAAATAATTAAGGATTTTTTCATATTATGATGATCCCTCTTTGTAAAAAATTAAATTCTAAATAATATAGTTTTTTAATCGGTCTGTACCTTGGAATAACACTATTTTAAAATTAATATAATAGAATAGAATATAAATTATAGAAAATTAAGTCACATATACAAAATATTTTATAAGCGATAATTATTATTATTTATTTAAAAAATTAAAAATTTAATGTATTTTACTAATAAAATGATTTAACAATAATAAAACTAATAAAATTAATTATTTAATATTTTTATATTTTCCGGTGACCAATTTGATGACTGTGATCGTACATAATAATCTAATTACTTATGCTTGGCATCCTTAAAATGGATTTCTGTAGCTCTTCTGTCAGCCACATTACGAACATATCAAAAGGTGGCTTGTGATACAGATCAGGTATTAATTGCTTGCCCACGAGGGACTAGTATTTCTATCGAGTTCGCACAATATAACAAATTTATAGCGAAAGGTAAGTTATGTTGTTATATATAAGAAAAATAGGGTTTATTAATAACATTAAAATAATATAAAAAAATATATTATTGTGATTTTTTAATATTGTAAGTATTAAATAAAAATCGAAATTACTACGTATTATGTCTATTAACTCAAAAACATTGGTTTTTAGGGTATTTCACGTGGTTCAGAAATACATTTTTTCGATCACTATATTAAAGCCTGACAGTTGCTGTAAAACATTCCTCGAAAGTGAGTGTTTTAGTTCTGAAACATTATATAATGTTTTTGAAGGAAATATGTCTGATATGTGAAGATATGTCTATAAAAATAGTTTGGTGTTTTATCGTCAAAACAATTCTTTTCGGCAACTATTATTTTGATTGTTGTCTTTGTTCTGGATTTAAATTTCATCAACTAACTTTGGACTTGACATAATACCAGATATAATGTTAATCTTACTTGAAATGACACAAATGCATTTTTAAAATGAATTTACGTCTTTGGTATATTATTAACAAATTTGGGACCCATTTTATACAAAGCATATGTAAATTGTTTTGCTAAACTTTTTCAATTCATTATATATTATTTTTACAATTTTTGATGTATGTATTTTAATTAGATACGACTCAACCTAATTTGTGATAACAAATTAATATACTAAATTTGATCCTTCCACTATAATTGTGATTTTTCAATTTCTTTAGGCGTCCACATATTATGCCAAGTTTCATATTGTGAATCATACCTGACATTGCTGTATTCATATATATATGTACATATATTCTCAAATAAAATAATTGTAATCATAATAGTCCTTAATTAGTATAACAAGATATTTACGAGCCTTGATATGAATACTAAAAGACATGGCTTCCGAAAATAAATAAAATGTTCGTTCATTTTAGATGGCGTAAGCATTGATGAGTTGTGTCCTGCTGAAGGAGACATGACTCCAATTCGTTCAAAAGCAAAACATTTGTTGCGTGGCTCCACATTTGGTTATCCCACGCAACAAGTAGCAGCAACCCAATTCGCCACTGCCGACTATGCTTTAACGCAAAATAAAGGTGACTTAACAAAATCGAATTCAAGCGCAAATGCTACATCAGCTGAGATGGGCAAAACCGACACTGAACATAATACACCGGAAAACTGTATGTGGCCAAATGCTTTACAGGTTGGTATTTATTCATACAATGTAATATAAAATTGTACAAAATTAATAATCACATGGATATATTATTAAACCCCATTCTTTTAATCTATGTAAAAATTAAGTAGACTGCACTTAAATACAAAAAAACTGTGATGAGTAAAAATAGTTCAAACATCTATTGCTTTATTATTGCTATTAGGGGATAATTCTTTGAAAAATGATAAGTAATTTTGTAATAAGAAAATAAAAAGTGATAATTTACCTTAATGAAATATATAAATACCTTATAACAGTTTCTTTTAATCGAAAGGTTTCCAAATACCTGATTCAAAATTAAATATATTCGTTTTTTCGTTACGATTAGGGCCCTTGCTATTTAAGCCTTTAAAAGTACTATAGGTTGGTAAAATCAAAATTTTGATTCTTGTAGATATTTGCAATTTAAAATTTTTTATCACTATTACCTACGATGATATTAGAATTACAAACTTCTTATTTCAATAAATTACTTTATAAAATTAACTTTAAAATTGTATATCAATTAAATTGTTATATTTTAGTTATATTGAGGATTTACGAAACATATTAAATTAATTATTAATTAATTCGGTTTTATAATTGGGAATAATAATCATAGTAAAATCATGTAAAATAGCGTAGTCATGGGATATCACGAGATCGGAATCTGTAAAGATAACAAAATATTTGAATTCGGTTTTTAATTTAAGACATGTCTTTCATTGTTGAATACAGAATGAAGACTTCCATTTGTTGAAATCCAAGTTATACTACTAGTGACATATTTATTAGAATATAACTAAACAACATTATGGTATATGTTAACACAATCAGTTACTATTATAAAATTAAATCTGCAATATACTGACATATTAAATGAATCTTAAAAATTTCCATTAATGACTTGAATTTTAATTTTTTACTTGAGTTTTTATTAATTGAAGTATTTAAAAATTGTTATAAATCATATATGTAGATACTGATATAATATTTTTTTATGTAATTTTTTCCAGTATTCACTACTGCAGGCTGTAGTTGAAGCATGTCAAAAAAGAAGGCACTGTAAATTTAATGGAACCCCACAGTATTATGACGCGGATTCAAGCGGAGTTGGCGAAAATAGTTACGATAGCAATTATCACAGTTCCAGCACAGCAAATACAAATGCGGTTGATATGGATCCTTGCCCAAAACGAAGAAAAATTGTTGAAGTAGCTTATAAATGTCGTCCATGTAAGTAGATATTACTCTATCTATTTAACATTTTTGTCCATATAATCAATTTATAAGTAATCTATCATTATTATAATCTGAAGAATATGCTTCAAATGGCCCAAGCGTTATTTTATAAAGGCTATTATATTTCAAAAATATTCGGATCATATTACCATATTCCCATGTTTCTGACTTTTTCAAATCATGTCATATTTTGAAAGTAACTTATCTTAGAGTTACAATATTTTAACTTAATTAGTACAATTTTAAATTATAATTAATAATAAAAATAAAAATATAAATAATTATATTAGTACATTTAAAACAAAATGAAGAGGTCTGTAGTATTTTTTTAACAAAGTTGGCATTAAAATGAGTGTCTAATAGTCCTCGCATTATGTATGGATCATGGTACTGATGGAGTAGTTATTTTAAACAGAAAATTCGTTACGTTATTTTTTATTATTTGTATATCGAATACGTCCATACAAGCACCAGATAAAAATTTTTTAGTCCATAATTTCTGTAAGTCTGTAAATTTCTGTAAGGTTAATATAAATTTTAAATATAATATGAGATGTTTAAATAATGTTTTAATAAAGAGAAAGAATATTATTTCATTTAATAAAAATAACCTGAGTTTCAATTAAAATTGTTATTGCTAAAAATAATTAATTATTGGAATAAAATAGTAAATAACGCCATAAAAGTAAATTAATAAAAGTGTATGATTTATTCTACATAGCTGTTATTATTAGTTTATTACGATTTTCTCATATTTCAGATGAATTCCGCAGTAAAGTGGCCTGCCATAATGATGCCGCACAGTTGGAGTGTAATCCTTATTCCCGAATTGCTGTTTACAGTGCTACTTTTGGCCGCACTGAATATGAGAGCATACAATGCCCACAACCACAAGGAGTTAGGGAAGAAAGTAAGTAAATTTTTATCTGTCTCTTTAGACACGTTTATCTCATTAATTTATTTCTATCCAACAACTTGTGTAATTTGGTTGATTTATTTATTTATTAAAGCGTGTTTAGCCTCGAGGGCTACTGAAACAGTTATGCAAATATGTCACGGTCGCCGTCGGTGCAATATAGCTGCCAATGCTAATACATTTGGTTCGCCCTGTCAACCAAATTCACGAATGTATCTCAAAGTTGTTTACACATGTGGTAAGTGGAATTTTATTGGAAATTATATTATTAAGAAAACTAAACTTTGTAATGTATGATTTGCATTTTTGTAGTACCCAAGCAAGTGCTTAAAGATCGTTATGAATCGGAAGTTGAAGTCGATGAAGCAGAAGACTTTGATGGGAATATCAATGAGTTGTATGATGATGATTTAATTTATAAGGAATCGCAAGCAATTCCAAAACTTTATAGTAACGCTACAGTCAATGTTGATAGGATAAATTTTTCTACATCTGTAACGACAATAACATTAGAAGCAAACGACTCCACAATTTTTCATAGAGATATCAGTGATGTTAATCCTGTTATGACGCATAGCGGAGATTTAACTCTTGAGGGTAAATAATTTACTTTTATCTTATGATTTATACAATATAAGCGATTATATACGATGATATATTTAAGTGATTAGTTATAGATTTATATGTATATTTATTATTGTCTCTACTAATATAATGCACCGAGACAGTTTAAAGAAAGATTCAGAAGAAGCTAATATTTTGTCTTATGGTTATTTTAAATTACAGACAAAGTATCCTTGTCTGGACCTTTGGTAGTTTCGGGACATGAAATTTGTATATTGAACATATGTATATTATGTATTATATTATGTATATTATACCAATTAAGGATGTTAAAAAGATATTTGTAAAAGTTATTAGGAAATTTAAATACTAATATTAATGTATTAATATTAAATTTGCAGATTTGTTATCTTTAGATTATATTGTCAAGAAAGAGCCATCAAAACTAATTCCTTCCTTTAAATATGCTATAAATCATATGCCTTGCGGCCGATCATATTTTGCACAAATTCAAGATTCGTAGTGAAGAACTATATAAGAAATTATAAGGCTTTTCATCAAATTATTAAAATGAAAAAAATACAGATTTATATTTATAGAGGGTAACAGTGTACTTATATATCACAAAAATCTTAAAATTATCCACTATAGGTATTTTACTTAATTCTAAATTTTATTTTTCAAGTACATACCCGTATGTAATATATGCATTTTTCCCAACATAGATGACCAGGAGCGGTTGTATATTTATTTATTAGTGAGTGCATCACTGGGTGTAATTGTTTGTATCATCATTGTTGGACTTAGAGTATTAGTTCAAAAACGTCAAGATTCAAGTCATGATACACAAGCCCCTATGTCAGTTAAAACTACTGGAGGAGGAATTTCCTGTGCTGAAACAACAATACCAAATGGATTCAATGACACAATTTCAGAGATAGACACTGATATCGATTTAACAACTCCAGTTGCTGTATCAAGCGTATCTAACAATGAAGTAAGTTATTCAAATCTAATATTATATTAAATAAACAAAAAACAAAGAAATAAATAAATAAAATGGTTAGCGAAGTTTACTTCAATAACGACACATACTTTTATTTTTTTTTGAACATCAGCTTTCAATCATTAATATTTACTCTGATATGTTATAAGTAACAGTTGGATAACTTTGTATTTATTCGTAAAAAACTTAGAACTACATAACATACTGTCCTTCTGCGAGTTTATATGGTCCTTCAGTAATGTCAAATATGACATCTACAGTTGTCTTACATGGAAGCGCAATTGGATGTCCAACAACTGGTCTGGTAGCGAATCGAACCCAGTGTGGACTTCGACAATCGCCTGATGTTATAGGAATCTCGACAAGTACTCACTTTACTACAAACACTTCAAATGCAGAAAGGCAAACAAATGAAGATGCAATACTGGCTCCTGCAATTGTGATTAGTGGTGCCAATACATATGTCAATAGTGCATGCGGCATTAATACTAAAGGTAAGATTAGTTTAGGTAATAGTTTAGGTTAGTTTGGTTTTATATGCTGAATTAAAATTTATAATCAATATCATATATATTCTATTTATAATATTCTATTTAATACAATGAAGAAATCAAAATGAATTATTCAAATCTTGTATTTTAAAACACAATTATAACAATAAAAACATGAAAATACTCTCCCATATTTTTTTTTATATCTAATTTTATTGCAATTATTTTATAAATAGTTCATAATTAACATTGTTATTTCTGTTTTATGTTTTCTATTACAGATGCAATTGTACCAACGCTGACGCATTACACTACTGTACCGAGTTTTCGTCCAGATTACATTATTAGTTCAGATAAAGGTATTCCGAGACCGCCAAATACAACAAATCTACAGAAACCGATTCAAAATATATTCACAAATCAACAATTGCAACCACAACATCAACAAATAACAGGACTATCAAATACCAACCCAATGTCATCAACATCAACAGTCTGCATAAACCCGACTGCCTCTCTATCAGTTTTACAACAACAGCCATCATATGATGGGACAGCACCACGCACTCTTTCTACCGGTGTACCAGTTGATTCACAATTCTATTACGGATGACAGAATCCATTGAAAAATGAAAAAGTTCCACAAATCTTGTTAACACCTGTCGTACAGAGTAATCGAAAAACGGGGCACATTATTGATTCAGCAGAAAGCAATTGTGTTTTACAATCTTCTCAAAACAAAATGGAATCATTGTCACAAACTAATATGAACGACGATACCCACATTACCCAACCTAGTCTAACTTTAGGAAGAAAAAGTAAACAAGATTCTCAACAGAAAATAACAAGTAATGATAGTTTGAAACGACGCTATTGTTTCTAACTTCATATGAAGAGGACTAGTAATATATTATTATATGCGAAATGGAAGTTATTAGTTTTTTAAATAACTTAGAAGTTGTATTAGATGTTGAAAAAAATTGACATGTTGTGCATATGAGTACAATGGTACTTTGACTTCTTAGGGCAAACATTGGAGTAACAGTGACAAAATGTTGTTTATAAAATGTATTTGTCTTATGTTGCCAACATAATCACCAGACACATTTCCAGACTTTAAATATATATTTTTTTTTTGGATTTTTTGATTTTGAAGCGGTTTCTTTTATATGAGAGTAGTAGATTGTATACATATATAACTGTTTATACCGTGTTTGCTGCACGGGATACTTCATCTATTCCAGAGTAATGTTAATTACGGATAAATAAAATTGGGGGTATTGTACCTAAAGATACGTATTTGATGTTCGACTTAAGCTATAAAATTGGTGTTGTTGTGATTCCTCACAGAAGCAAGGGTTCGTTTGTAAACTCTCAAATAAAAGGAACGAATGGTTAGCAAATTTTATAATTCCGAATAATTGCATACTTTAAGTTCAAGATGATACTTACCTTTATGAAGGTTGTGATAAAAATTTAATTATTAATAATTAATTTGAAAAGAAATATAAATAAAATGAAATCAGTTGTTTCAATTGGGGAACAATTTTGCTCAACTGATAATTATTATGATGCACTTGCCTTGTTATGGTAAGAAAAATAAAACTACCGAGCAATAAACTGCTAATTGTTGTGATATACATTGTGACTGAAAAGCTTTCGGAAATTCTCATTTAAAATTCGCGCGCTGTATATTTTTCGATATTTTAAGTTTATGTAGTTTGGCAGCACTGTCCTTAATTACTATGCCAAAAATGAGCGCAATCTGTCAGACAGTTCGTTTACGGCAGCTGTTGAAACCAGTTCACCTCAGTAGTGCGTTGCGAAAAAAACAATGGAAAAAAATATTGAACAAAGAGTTTGCATCAAATTTTGTTTTTCGAACGAAATTTCGTGTGCAGAATCGTTGCGAATGCTACAAAAGGCTTATGGGGAATCAGTTTTATCGAAAACTCAAGTTTATGAGTGGTACAAAGCCTTTCAGGACTGTCGTACGACCGTCGAAGACATGCCGCGTTCTGGACGACCTTCGACCTCTACCACCGACGAAAACATTGAAAAGGCAAAGGAAATCGTGTTCAAAAATCCTCATGTGAGTGTTAGAGAGATAGCACGAGAGCTAGGCATCGGTCGTGAGATGGCTCGTTTGATTTTGGTGGACAATTTGTGTATGCGACGTGTCAACGCCCGGCTTGTTCCGATTCACCTCAATTTGTTCAACATTATCAACGATTTTAAGGCCAAACATTCAATAAATACCATCGAACAGCCACCGTATTCACCTGATCTTGCACCGTGTGACTTTTTCCTGTTTCCCAACCTCAAATTACCACTCAGAGGAACGCGTTTTGAATCCATAGAAGACGTAAAACAGAATTCGCAGAGGGAACTCAAAGCCATACCGGAAAGCGCCTATAAAAAATGTTTTGATGATTGGAAGAAACGTTGGCATTTGTGTATCGCTTCTAATGGAGCATATTTTGAAGGAGATAAAATAAATATTGATGAAGATTAAGAATTTTGCGTTTTATTTATTTATTTCCGGAAACTTTTCGGTCACAATGTATGTTATAATTTCAACAGTTTTTTGTGTTTAATGACCATATTATGCATACAGATGTGATACCAAATAGTACAGTAGTTTACTATATACATTTACCTTAAGTAATTACGGTACATGGGCACGTTCAAATAGATCAAATGTTACACCGCATTGGGGTTTCTTCAGACACAATCGACCAGTTGAGTAGTTTTAAAAATGAGAGTGTAAAGAATAGAAACTATATATTAAGTAAAAAGGAAATATGAGTTTTTAGTAAAATAAAAAAAAAATAATGTCATTATTTTTACCTCTAGGCATACAATATTGTACTATAAATACCATATCACATCTGTTTGTATCTACACCTATACTTAGTCAATTGGCGAGAAATTAGCAACGTGAAATGTTTCTAATTTATACCATAAGTTATGGAATCATTTTTTTTTTCTTGACTTGTTTATATAAAGCTTCATACACCGTTTTCTTATAGATCTATTTCACAGCCTCCAAATAATTTTTTACGTTTCTAAGAGTCCTATAAGGAGAAACAAATTTAAGATCATTATATACACGTTTTATATTTAAAAACCTTAAAAAATCTTAAAAAATCAGCAATCAGCATTGTATTTAAGGGCCTAATAAGACCTTGAGTAAGGGCGGACTTTCAAATAATACTTTACAGACACTCTTCATGTACTATTTGGTTTCAAGAGATTGAAGTTTATCTTAGAAAAACTGCCAAATTAAAGTCAGTATATACTTCTGAAATTATATACCGATAGAGACGGTATGCAGATCTTAGATCAGTCATCGAATAAACAGCGAAGCTTGTGAGGAATACATTAATTAGTCATAAAGAAGGGAGGGACTCTGTAGAAACCTCCCACCTAAGAAAGAGTAAAAGTGCCTAGTTGCACTAACTCGGAAAAACCTCAACATAAGACAGATATGATAAAATAAAATATCAAACTACACATAAAATCAATTACGTGTATAAAAGTTGATTTTGCTTTAACATGTGTTAATAAATTCAGAAATGTACCACATAAGTAGGTTCTTATAACTGAAAATATATCCCGTAATGTGGATTGATTAATTCTTTTTAGTTTCGGGAAAAATAAAATAACTTCAAGAAAAAAATTGGCAAGACTTTTTTGAATAGTAAAAAATAGAGCCTTAATATCTCGGCTAAGAAGTCATGATCCTGTTGTAAGATTTTTATGTTATCAAATGTAATAATGTGCTATTTCAACCAAGCAAAATTTGTTTAAAAATAATTGAATTATAAAGAAAGTTTTTTGATTAAAATATTTGACCTGGAAATATACTAATGGACTTAACAGACACGTAAGAGATACAAATACGAAGTTTTGCGGCAATCTAAAGGGAATCTTTATTATACACTGTGGTTATATATTTACCCATGCTTTCTAAAATGTTTGTCCGAATTGCCTCGAGATTACTTTGTAGAGCATATTGTTTCCATAACATTAGTCTCAGAAAGATATAGTTATAGGTGTGACTTTCGAAAACTAATTCCCAAATTATGGTTTTAAAATGAAAACAACATTAGTTCAAATGTCGATTGGGAGTATTTTTTTAGTATTACCAGTATTTCCCCATACCAAATCCTTGCCTGTGGCTAACAAATATGATGTTTTGTTTATTCAAAATAAAATAAAATAAAAATGTGACATTAAAAAGTGTGCATCTGCTTATCTACAATAACAAATTTTATTTAATGGTGGGAAAAATATTAAAATTTTAGCTACTTGTGAACTTGACTTGATTGAGGCATAAATGATTTTTGTACCATTCAAATATAATTTATGTACAGTTTGAAGAAATCATATTTTTAAAACTATTCTCAAGATTTTTTGCCTTCTCATTTAAAAGGTAGTTAGTTGATCCTATCCTCTTTTGTACTTGAAAGCCCAACAGTATTTTTTAGTACATCCCTACCTTCTGAACTTTCTTAGCGATTTTCTTCCGAATAGTGATTCTCATCAACATTATTATTATTTTCTTCCGAATAGTGATTCTCATCAACATTATTAATATTTTCTTCCGAATAGTGATTCTCATCAACATTATCAATAAGGCACTGTTACTACTTCCTTTGAGTAAAATTACAGCTTAGTTATTAAATAGAAGACAAAATGTTTTACATTATTTGGCGATTACTATAATATAATATTAATGGTATTATCAATTGTAAATTATATTAAAATGTTGATTTTCTAAATAATTTATTGTCTGGATTACTAAGGTGGTGTTTACTATATTAACACTAGCAATAAGAAAATATTCATATAACTTTTATATTAAAGTCATTTATTTGTTAAGTGCGATGAAAATGCATCATATGTGGATGCTTATATTACACTATTTTGTTTATGTGTTAATTATTTGAAATTTTGTTTAAACACTAAGTGCCTTCCTTAAAGATATTTCGAGAATTTGTTTAAATTAACACTAACACTAAATTAAATTTTGTATCTCAAAAGCACACAGTTTTATGTTTACTCAAATAAGAGTTCATTCCAGAATTTAATCAATTTCATTTGACTTACATATATATGTACTTGTAAAATTGATTTTAAATTTATATACTTAAATGAATTCTAGTAAATGTAATATTTTGAAACATAAATAAACAAAATATTAAAATTTAAATTACAATTGTAATGTATAGATAAATAAATAAATAGTTAATTAAATTTGTATTTAAGTTAAATGTGAAAGTGAAATGTGTACATACAGATATATATATATAATGGACATTTTTATTATTTTGTATTTTGTTCTTAGTCCTTATTATAAAGTTTTTAAATGTAGCAAATAAGACTAAAATTGAATAAATAATATTGGAATTAAAAAATTATTTATCATTAAATTTTAAAGAAAATTTCGGTAAGTATCTATATACTTTTTCCTAACTCCAGCTTGTTGAGCTTTGTCACTGTTACGGCCTCATAACCATATTATGGTTACAAAGCCATGCCCTCAGTATATTGTTCAATGACAATACCTGTACTACAGTGGTGACTAGCCACTGGATATTAGCACCGTAAATATAAATTTATACTTAACCCTACCATTTTCTAAAAATGATGATTTATTCTATCTACATACAATAACCTAACTTTAATGCTATTCTGTAATATGATCTTTACTTCAGTGTAGATTGCCATAGCTAACAGTGATAACAGTTTGCTTGCCAGATTGTTATATAGACATATAAAATCTCACATTGAAATCAAGAGAATTCTGCAACTAACTTTTTATACGAAAGTAGTTCGTTTTTAGAAATTTATAAAAATTGTAAATATACTTATTGTTAGTATTGAAATATAAGAGAAAATTGTATGTAATATATGCGAGTAGCTTTTTTGAATTTGTTAAGATTTACCTACCATAATCAAAGAGGTATCGGAGATCCTATTTAGGGTCTTATTTTAAACAGATTGTTTAGTTTAAAAATCTAACAGATTTTCAGATTGTTAGCTAGGTAAAGACATATATCTTGTTATAAATCTTACTCTTCTACCGAATCAAACACCTTTCTAGCCGGAGCATTTTCTTTTATTCGCACGACACGACACGACGAAGCCAGCGAAGCCGCTGAATTTTTATACGCTTCATTATGTCACGGTACAGCTCATCGCTCCCTCTAATTCGATACTCGTTTCCGTGCGTAAGAGACCATAAATCTTCCGAAAAATTTTTTCTAATGCTCCCAACGTCTTCTCATCACTCTTAGTAATTATCCAAGCTTCTTCATTATATATGGTAGTGGGACAATCATGAGATTTGTAGAACGTGATTTTTATTTGTCGAGAGAGAGCTTTATTTCTCAATTCCTTACTTATCCCGAAGTAACATCTGTTGGCAATGGTGCTCCACTGTTAACAAATATTGTTAATGTACACAGAAACTTAAATATACGAATGGTATTAAACCATACAACAATTGTGTTTTATAGATAGAAGTGTCGGTATTGAGAGTGTCCAGATTTTTGTGTTGCAATCAAACGAGAGCCTAAGACCCTGTAAAGATGTACGTTCATGAATAATTCGATAAGAATAATCAATAATTCATACCGCTTTGTGTACTTACTATTGCAACAGAGCCTAGTTTCTTAGTATTTAAGAAAAGCGAATTAAATTTTGGTCACACATTTGTGAAAATCATCATAAACTAGTAACAATTATTTAAAATACCAATCCAAAATGTATGTACTGATTACTAGTACCAATTCAAAATGTATGTACCGATATTAGTCAATTACCTTTTATTAAAAATTTTTTGCTTTATACACAAATAAAAACAGCGACTCTAAATGGCACAGTATTTGTAATAACATAAAAAAGGAATGAAGTTGGAAAGAAATTTGCTTTCCAAACACAATGTTTTACTATACTTATTACATTAATAAAACCATTCGAAAATTTTGTTTAAAGATATGTAAATGTTACCCCAAGCTTTTATAGATTGCAATACCAAATATGCAAGTAACTAAATGTTATGACCTTGACGAGGCGGAAATAATATCTTAAACACTAGTATTAGGAACGTTCTTGTACTGTTAAAACAAGTGAAAGGCATTAAACTTTTATATACAAGGTCCCCTAGTCAAACTGTATCTTTACAATCCCATTAGATACCAGTAGTCTTTTTAATTTTCTAAATGCTCTTTCTTCTGCATATTTTTCCTCGCTTTACTCGTAAAGTGATTTTCTATTGCTAATCTACGTAACTGTTTCAGATACAAATATTCTGACACATAAAGTAGCGTGCATACAAGTTTGCCGTTTCTTCAGCCGTTCAGATACCAGTTTATCTGCAAGTTCGCATTGGGTTCAGGTTAGTTCGGTTTATATTTACAACATTATATAAGTCTTTGTTTGCGTTTTGCCTTTTGCCGTTTTCGAGTTGATCTGTTAGTTCCAGTTTTATTATTTTTTTTGGATATTTAATTTGGTGAAGCCACTGGTAATTTACCAGCGAAAAAATAGTAGTGTATCTTTCCCTTCACAACGTGTTTGAATATGAATATGTTTATGGTGATTTACTTCTTAAAAGGTTTTAAATCGAAGTCAAGGTCATTATAAAATTTTTTTGTTTGTGGCCGAATTAATTAATATCACATATCCATACTAATTATTTATTTAAAAATTTATTATCATAAGTTTCATTAGTTCTTCTTTTTCGTCATTAATTTAGCTAGAAATTTTGTAGATATTTATTACAATAATAATATTTATAGCCAACAAAAGAACTGTATAACACCTACTCGTATAGCAGTATAATGAAAACAAACCAGTATAATAATGCATTAACAGATTAAACAAGTCTAGACTAGAAATTTATTCAGGGTTGCCCTAACATTATGCAGATCAAATTACCATATAGTATTTGGTAAAAGTCTTGCGTTTTTAGTACTCATTGAAGTCTGGAACCAATGTTATACATTCCGTATCTGTTTTATATGGGTAAAAATCTATATCAGAAATCGTGTACCGTGTATTATACTTTTAACTCACTCACGTTGTGTGCACAATGCACCGGATTCCATTCTGAATAAATTTCAAGCAGGGTTCTGAGCTTCAGATATAAAGAATTCTGTGCACACCCTGATGAAAGAAATAAATTTTTACTTTAACAATTATTGAAAATACAATCTGTATGCAAAAATTCTAAACAGTTTCTAAAATTTTAAAATAAATAAATAAATAAATATTTTTAGCTAACACTAACAAACACCTTTTTAGAAACAAGACCAGTAATATTACAGTTGCTGCAATTTGTCGTAATAGAAGAATGCGTTTAAAAATTCAAGTGGGAGAAATAAACGAGTGAGCTAAGTGCTAAGCACTACCACCTGGAATTCCAAATTCGAATTTCTAGACAGATTAAGCTTTTTCTAATTTATTGTAATACAAATTTTAATATTGAAAATGTTGTTAGTCTGCTTAACGTTAAAAAAAGGAAAAGTGTTTATCGGTTAATACAAGAATTAAGCAACAAAATTCATCTAAAAATTGTGGCGCTGTTCGAAGTCAGAAAACTGGATTGTGTATTAATAGTCAAAAATATGTTCAAATAAAAATATATACTCGTATATATATATTTTTTGTTTATTATGCTTATGGGCGACAGAAACACACAAAGAACAATAATAAAATTAAAAAATAAAATTAAATTAACTTCTTAAACCTCTCTCCTAAAAAAAGTATTTCCTATGTTTACAAAAATAATATTTGTGACGTTATCGTGAAAACCATTATCCGATTTGTAGGTAACCCACATTTTATTTATAATTTTCAGATACTAGTTGTGTGTGTAAATGTATCATCATTGTCTCATACATGTGTGAGCCACACGAAATCTATAATACTCTACCACCCTAAATCGTAGGTCAGCATTATTTAACCACATTTTACTTGCGATTTTTATCTACAGTTTGGCATATCACACCTCTTGAATCCCTCATCGCAAAATCAAAGATAGTAAAAAAAATGTATAGAAGCAAACGACGAGCTAAACCGGCTGGCTGATATAACCCGTATATGGGCCCTTAGGCATAGGAATATCGAAGGGTACGAGAAAGCTTTTAATTAAGCCCGTTCTGTTGGATGCGTTCCGAGCGTTACTGGTTTATGTTACCCTAGAGATCATTAAAAAACGTACTTAACTCTATTTTCTTTAGCTTGCCAATAACAAATTGAAGACACTTAAGTCATGTGCAACTTTTTGGTTCGCACATAAAACCAGATCTTTGAAACTCATCAAAAGGAATCGTGTGAATACTGTAAGGTTTACTACACTTCTTTCTGTATATTCGTGTATAGGTACCCAAGCAGAGAAACTGTACATTCCTTATATTCCACACTGCAGAAATTGTAGAAACTTGCAGGGAAAAGACCCCAATGAACAGTTTCTCTGTTAATACCCGGCTTGGGTGTCTAGAAGAAATAGGTTTTTAAGAAGGTATTACTTTGACGACTTTGCAGAATGTTCAGCAGTAAAGATCTATTATTTTATATAAATACTACGGCATGGATTTAGTCTACATTCTTCTAGCTTAAGGGTTTTTGCTAGGAATGTGTTAGCAAAATGGCGAAAAATCGGTAATTGAGGTAGTTAAAAAGTCATCTGATGGCCTGCCATTGCAACTAACCAATAAACCAAAGTTTCCTTTGTTCTTACCAAATACGCAATGTTGTTTTTAAATTTAAAAGTTGGGGCAATACCTCTAAATGTATTACTTATGAAATAGAATGTATAGTTCTTCAAAAGACCACAAAGAATTGCTTATTATTCTCACCAACTGCATCACAGTTAACTTAAATTTTGAGTACTTAAAGTTGAGTTTTCAAAATGTAATATTAATGATGAATCTAGTTGAAGCATTATTGAATACCTATATTACCTTCTTAGTCTAATAACTTTAATAGTACATAGTCTACAAAAGTTGCTTGCGGATGTTATTATTGGTCAAAATGATAATGGTCTTGAGAGTCTTGTAGCTTAAGGTTACTTAAAAAAACAAAGCAACTTTTCGTTCAAGATGCTAGACTTAGTGCAGTTTAATGAAAGCCGTTTAGAAGTGTCGGGTTAGTTGAGTTACAATCGCAAAAGTTTCACTCCACATTTTACAAAATCTGCAACTTTCCTCACTTATATTTTTGAAAGATAAGATTAGTTAAGAATTTAGTTAATAATTTGAGTTCAGATTAATCTGAGGTTAGATTAACGAACCTGTTGAGAAATAATTTATTGTCCCCAATTAGAATATTAATTGGTGCGAGTGACAGTTAGTCGTGCAAACAACCCGTTTTAGCTCGGGTTCCAAAATTAGGTCCATCGTAAAGCAATGTTAAAAAAATTTATTAAAATTATAAGTTGATTTTTAAATTATAGCAGACAGAACATAAAATTTTGCTGACAATAGCATCGCTGATTTAATGGCATAAGTTAGCAACGACATAATACTGACAACTAAGTTCATGAATTCTAAGCGCAATGTAATGCAAGTGCAAAAGTAAACTAAAATTTTCATATAACATACTTCTTACTGCATATGCAATCGATAACCTATTAAATGCATATATTTAGAAAACATTAGCGATAATGTGATATGATAACTATATTCACATTCGTCGATAGTACTTGTAAAGTTGCAAGGAATACCTTAATTTCAATGACATATCTACAGGTATTTTCAAAAGAATATATTCTAAAATATAAAGTGCAGTGGCAGTAAATCTCATTCTTGCATTAACATTTCCAGATTACATGCAATCAATAATTTTGCTGAGAATATGAAGAAAATCTAAAAGAAAAGAATTTTGTGGGCGTTTGATACACGTACATTTCACGTGATAGTATAACCGCTTTTACAAATAATATTAAGAATTTTATTTTATGCAATAATAAATTATGCTTTTAAGAGAGAAATGTCTGTCTGTTCAACTTGTTTTAATATCTCAAATACTCCTTTGTAATGTGAGTACATATATTATTTTACGCTGTGTCAATGTATTTTACAATCAACATATAATCAACATATAATCAACATATAATCGACATACGAGTGAGACCAAATTGTAAATTCCTTTACGTGCTTCAAATCCATTAAATACTCGTATATTTTTTCTTTACGTCAATACATGCTTTCTAGATGTGGACTTGAATATAAACAATTTAAATTATGTGGTGAATTAAAGAAAGAAAGACGCAAATGAGTTATTTAATTTTGCTTTTGGTCCAAAAATGTTTTTAAATGTTATAGGTTATTTTATTTAAACAAGTTTGAAACACTCAAACGTATGCGCACATAAGGTTTTTGAAAAGGCAAAGATACAATGGGAAAAGCAATAATATGTTTTTCTTTGTTTTATTATCAAAACATTTAAAAGTTCATATCTTTTAACATTTAAATTCAACAACATTTTTTTTAGTTTTTTTTAGAAAAAAAAATACTAATTTATTTGTTCTAACTAAATAAGTCACTGATTGAGTGTCTTCATAAAATCAAATTTCTATATTTATTTTTATTTTTATTTTTATATTTTTATTTTTAAATTTTTATCTCGTAATTTTGTAAAATATTGTGAAGGTTTTAATGAACTAAAACTATTTATAAAAATACAGATATCGAAATATATCAAAATTAGTTTTAATATTTCTTATATACGCAATTCGAAATAAAAGTTTTTACTCAATAAACATACCAGATAAACCAGTGTTACTACCAATACTTAACTCGCGCCATAGTACATGGTAACTTGCAGAATAAATGCTATAGTCTTAATCGGCGCTGAACGTGCAGTCGAACAAGCACGTTAACCAGAAACGAACCTTACTTACTAAACGTACTAAGAGAGCCAAAATGTAAAGTTGTCTCCATAAGCTATTGTTTTTGTATTTCAGTCAGTAGCTTAGTTTCAATAGTGATGAGGAAATTTTCAGAACCTCAAAGTAATCATAAGTATGTAAACACAAAACACTCATACAATTTATGTACATAAGTTAATTACTATTTGGATTCTTTGAAAATAATTTCCTCCAGGTTGTTCGCTAAAATTGCATTCGTTTTAGTACTCAAGCATGATTCAAGATAAGTTCAGAAACTCAAGTATTTCACATGATTCACATGATTCACATGAAAATACTCCAATGTATCGCTCTGATTTCTTTGATATGAGATACTTTGATATCGACAACATGAACAATAAAAAGTAACTTTTTCATCTAACAATCAGCACAGCACACGATCGTCGTACGTTACTATAAAAGCAAGGCATTTTGTTCGCGATACTTTTTCAGTTTACGCTTAGTGCGGTCGTAGCTGTGAAGTTGGCAAGTTCGGAGGTTGAAGTTTTGTCTGTTTTTTTTAAAGTTGTGTGATTACGACACACCGCCAGTTTATATAGCGAAAGGTGTGTAAATAAAACAGAAATTGTGTACAATAATAACAATAATACAAAGATACACTGTTACTTAAACATACCAATTCATACCAATTCGTATTGAATTTTCAATAGTTTGTATCTAAATATTGAATGGTGTTAAAATTACGAAATGGTAAAAAAGAAAACCGAAAGTTAAACGTACAATTTTTGCAATAAATATTTTGGCTAAGCTTAAAAGTAAAGTAGTCTAACGCTACGAATATATCCGTATAGCATATATGTATGTCTTTATGAAAAATGATTTATTTTAAACTTTTAAAACTTTTTTAAAGAATTATTTAAAAAAATATATATATAATAAAAACACGTTCTAAAAACAGGCTTTAAAAAAAATAATAAAATTATATTTTTGATATACAATAATTCATAAACTTAAAAGACGAAAAGAAATGTCAAAGTGTATTTATTGTATGTATAAACGTAATGCAAATCATTACTGGTTTCTTTACTCAACTGGAATTTAAATATCTGAGCATAAATTATATCTCATAACAAAAATAAATAATGAAAAAATTAAAAAGAATTTAACATATGTATTTAAAGTACACTGAGGCGTCCATTATATCAAGAACAACCAAAAATTAAAAAAAAAATCATGCAGTAGCTATATAGCATTGTATATATGTATAGAATAACAGTACTTTGGCAATTTTAATAGTTATCAGCACAACGACTTGTGATATGTCATAATTTTTCAAGTAATTCATTTGAAAAACAAAATTTTTTTTTGTTATTAAAGACTTTTTGTAAACAAATAAAAAACTATTTATTAGTTTTATATTTTTATTTAATTAGTTGTATTTGTTAGTTATTGTATTTAATAACACATACCATATATTGCAATTCGAAATTCGAAAATATTGCAATGACTCCGAAATTATTACTAATTCGATAAAAATTCGAAGTACTGACATTATTTTTATGCTAGTTACTAACTATAAAGTCATAGGACACACCTAGACCAGGAGCTTAATGTTGTATCATAGGATATTTGTTAACTTCTAATCCATATCTGATAAACTATCTGGTTTCAGTAACAAATCTTTAAAGTGCAATTAGGTCAAACATAACAAACCCAGCTAATAGTCTGTTACTGGGACTGGGTACAAACTGTCGGAAAAAAAAATTTAAAATAAATTATCACAGCCATTATACTAAATAATTTCCTAAAAGCACAAAGGTCATCAAATCAGGAAACTGGTTTTATTGCTGCATACAACTGGCTGCATATATACAAAATCATTACTTTCCCATCGATATATACAAACTAAGAGCGGCCATTACACCATGGGCACCCTTTTCATTATGAAATATTATAAAGTATTATTCGGTCGATTATTTCAGGAGAGGGGGGAAAATGCATTGCCTTATAAACCCATGCATTTAATTCTGTAAACTACAATATATTTCCTATATATCTATGTCATCAATATAATATATCAATATAAACAATAAATTTTACTTAGAGTTTTAAATTTTTAATTTCAGATTCTAAGTTTTCGTTTAATAAAGATTAAATTAGTTTTAAATTAAATAAAAAATTAATAAATAACTATTTAAGTGAAATTATCGAAACCATAGCACGACTGATTATTTATAGTGACAAATATAATTTTATTTATTACTTAGTATTAGAGAAATTCATTATTAATGAATATAAATTTGAGGGTCAGTTAACGATTAAGCCCTTAAGTAATTTTTTATTTAAATTAAATTTAAATCGAATACTTTTTGTAAATAAGTAGTTTTGTTTAAATATAATTGAAATTTTGAAATTAAATCAACAACGCAAAGAGTATCTTTTATTGTTAATTAATTTTTAATTAATTAACAGTTTTATTTACTCTACCAGCAAAAAACAATTACAAGAAATTTAAATTTAGATAAATTTGATAAATTTGTTTTTAAACAAGCACATAATTAGTAACGACAATTCAACTTTGAGATTAGATTTTTGGAAAAATTGCGCTACAGCCAGTAATTACGGTTTGTTAACATTTTTAGAAATATTATGATTTTTGATTAAAATGTTATTCTTTAAACAATTTAAATAGTCTGCAAGAATACATATTGTATACAAATATGTGCAATATGTAAATAAATAAAAAATTAAATGAAAAAATAAAGTTAACTATTTTGTAATCACTTTTATAATTTCTTATGGTCGATTTCTGTTAACGTACATGGAATTTTATATAATTTAAATATTAACTTAAATTGAGGTGGAATTCGGGACAGATCAGTAGATCATCTAGACTGAACTAATATTATTTAAATCTACAACTATCATGTTTACAACAAACATAACACCATAAAAAAATTGCAATACGTTTTTCGATAAATGAACATATATAACTTTTCTTTGTAAACAGATATAACTTCAATACTCTTGCTCTATATCTGTTATGAAATTTATTGCCCGGTTAATTTTATGTGGCAAGTGTTATACTACACATAAAAACTATGTCGCTATTATATGAACTGTATGAGTAAAACCCATATCTCTATTTATAATAAAGTAATATGAAGGGCTGGAAAATAGCTTTAATGTTTGAATAGTTTAAATTTAGAATTATAAATGTGTGGAGATTTTAGACCTCTTACGATAATTAAAATTTTTTGTGGAGAAAATGCTTTATTGAGTACTCTTTTGAAGCGGATATGACGTTAATACCCCTTCTTTTTTAAAATTAATGATCAAGGTTATTTTATATAGTATATTTCGCCGGTCAAAATTGTGTTTTAGTTTAGCAAGAGTTACACAAATATGTATGTATAAATTAATAACAAATATGTATATTATTATTAATAATTAAATATTATTATTCAAAAAACTTGATGTATTACCGATCAGCAACACAATTTTGTTTTTGACAATTATCTGTTTTTATTCATTATCACCATTTTGTTAATAATTACGAGGCTGGCTTGCTGATACAAATTTTGTTGTTGCTATATTTTATATTTTTAATACCTGGACACTTTCTCCATTATATCCATGTCTAGTTTACTGATTTAGAATGAGCACGACATTCTACACTCGTCAGCTATATTAGAACCTCCAATTTTGGCTTTATGGTTGTTTACTCATATAGTTGTAATAGTAGAGAACTTTATCTTCATGGCTAACTGAGGAAATTTGGAAATATTCGAATTCTAATAGCTGAAAACTTCCTCTCCAATATCTTTATTTTTAGTTTGCTAATCTGCATCAGAACCTTTCATACAGTTTTTGTTGCTTTTTAAAGATCGAAAATTTATTTCGAATTTGCTAGTTGATTGGACACCAAAGTTTTGACACCTACCGAAATAACTTTTAAACCGTGTGATTTTAGTATAGATACATACATACATATTTTAAAATATGTTAATCTATTAAATCATATGTTTCGCTTCTGTTTTGACCAGTTAGCATTTTTGAACCCACATTTCGGATTTACGTATTTCACATTAATCAAAAAAATGCGTACACCGGTATCTGATTCAGAGAATTATTTTTAAAATAATTGTATAGTTTTCGTATATTGATGTGCATTTAATCGAAAAAAAAACAAATTTCTGAAATTGTTGATAATGAAAAAAGTATTAAAAAATATTTTATTAAAAACTTTTTTATCAATGTGTACAATGTTAAAATTGCAATTTTAAGTTCTATAACTTTATATTAAGGTTTTACTGTAGTTGAGAATATATTTTTTTTTTTGCAATTCAGAGATAAAAAATTATGTTATCCTCCTATTTGAGAATAATGTCCTTCAATACAAAATCAAGGAGAAAGTGTAACATGTTTAAATTAAAAAGAATATAAATTAACGTAATTTAATACTGCTAAGGACCCAAGCTGTGTGATACTTATTATTAATAAGTTAAATCTAATGTATTTATTTATACATAGATTATATTAATAACAGGAACTTGGGATCCCAACGGAGCAGAGCATTGTAACTATAGAGGAATTGTTGTGGTACTTGTGTAATAATTTATAAGTGTAACTGTGAAATTAATTCTGGTGATTGACGTTGCTGTACTTAAATTTAACATATGTAAATAAATAAATAATAATAAATTAGCAAATTTTTATTATAAATAATCAACTAAAGTTAATTTAAACCGAATTGAATAAAATAATTATAATATTAACAATAAATGAATTATAAAGTCAGTTATTTGTTTTAGTATGGTATATCGTAAAAATTAAAATTTATGATATATTAACTTTACTATATAAATTTTTTTAACAATATTAGGCTATATTAGTTCCTAAATAACGAAATCATTTTAAAAATTTTTAATCTAATATTTGTTTTTTTTTTTGATTTTACAAGTAATATTATTCAAGTTTTAAGTACAGTCTGTGTTTGAATTTCTTAGTTCTAAGAACTTATTGTCTATTGTTTGTAAAAAATAAAATAAAAATTTATATAAAAAACCACAATCATCCATTTACGCAAACACAAAGTCGTGTTGATTATTATATTAAGAAGTGTTTACAAATATGTATCAAATACTTTGTCTCTTCCGTTTCTGTCTACAAATATATACTACGATCTAGTTATGAATAATTATTTATTCTGCACAAATATATTTTTGAAAAAATAACAGCTTTTATTTGATTATTTTTGTTTTCTCTTTCACGTTTCAGATATATACAAAACAACATAATTAAAATATAAATATAAATTTAAATTCAAGTACAAGATGTGCGGTAAGTCTTACAAACGAACTTTTAAATACTTTTAAATACTTAGGAAACTAGCCAAATATGTTTAACTGGATTTTATAGAATTAGAAGAAAAATCAAAACTTAAACCAAAGTTAGAAACCTTTCTTTGGGAATAGTATAACAGACCATTTTGCTTGCAGTATAAAACCACTTTTTCAATTAATTAATAATATAAGCTATATAAGCTATATTTGCTTATAAATAAACTTAACTTTTGACCAATTTTAATTGGAAGCGTTTCTTCAGAGGTAATACACCATATCTAGTTCAATAAACAATTATAAAAATAATAGTAATATAGAATTGCATTGTTGTGGCAAAAGAATAAGAACATAAAATTGTATTATTTCTTTATTATAAGGAGCTCTTTAAGAACCTTGTTTACGCTTGCACAATACATCTGCAATATATGTATCTGCGTTTACAGAATCGATGACAGATTCGTCCCTTGAATCCCTTGAATCATATTACAGATGACTGTAATATTTTTAATAAAAATTATTATGATATTACTTAAATTATTTTGTTTGTGTCAGGTAACCTGTTGAATATTTTTGGATATATGTTCACTGTATATCACTGTAATTTATTAATACTAGAGTTGTTAGTACTAGAGTTGAGCATGATAGAATATATAGTGGCAATTATGAACTAAAATAATTAATCGGAAAAAGATATGAAATTGTGTGACGCAACATCAAAGGTCTATGTTTTTGACTCAGTAGTTGACAGTCTCACATGAAATGTAGCATCCCTTATGTTGTTGTAAATAAAAAATACATATATAACATATTAGATGTAAATTCCCCGTAATCACTCGTCTCAAAGGAAACGTAGCTTTCTTAGGTCCTAATTCTGTTGCTCTAAGAAAATGAGTAGTATAGAGAATGTAAGGGAATCAGGACAAATAATAGTTTTATGTTAAATGTCCCGGGAAATATACGTCTGTCTATTTTTAAAGTATACATATTTATATTATATATAGATCTTTGAAAACTGGTGGAAGATATGTTTTTTATGTAGCACGACGAAACAAAGCATTTTTAAAACATCAGATAGATATTCATATATCTGTCCATGTTTATCTTTATTTTTAGCTATTAGTTGATAAACTAGGTTTTCAGTTTGTAATAGAAATCAGATCAAACTTCGCACTTTTTATGAATCCATAAATTTCCTGAAGCCAAAACCTGTCTTTTATTTTGATTTTGAGCAAATATAATTTTTTATTATCTCACGGTTACAATATCAGGATATTTTATAATTTCATATTTTACTAAGATGCAAATATAATAATTGACAGGAATTTTCGCTTATATAAATTATCTAACACCAAAAACTCGGCATGAGGTACTTGATTTATTGGTCAATGGCTTGAAACGGTTGGAGTATCGTGGATATGACTCCACTGGTGTGGCAATTGACGCAACAAATACTAAGGATATTGTAATGCTTAAAAGTGTTGGTAAAGTCAAAGTTCTTGAAGATAGTATTGCTGAGAGTGAGTAATTTATAAATTATTATCGAACGAATATGTGTTAAAAATTTGAATAATTTAGATTTAAGTGGAAAAGAGTTCGATGAGCCCGTGTTAATACACTGCGGTATTGCCCACACTCGTTGGGCTACTCATGGTGTACCTTGTGAGAAGAATTCCCATCCTCAACGATCGGACAATGATAATAGCTTTATTGTTGTACACAATGGCATTATAACCAATTACAAGGATGTTAAAACATTTTTAGAGAAACGCGGTTTTGTATTTGAATCTGATACAGACACAGAAGTAATTGCTAAATTGGTGCATCATTTATGGAAAATGCATCCAGGATATTCATTTAGAGAACTTGTTGAGCAAGCGATTCAGCAACTGGTAATTTAAACTCAAAATATAATATAAATAATACATATTTAAATAAGAGTAGCATTCTTAACATATAACTTTTTTACCGAACCTAACTTATCTAGTAAAGTTATTACCTACTTTTTACTCAAATAATTAATATCAATCAATCTGTTAACAGGAAGGTGCATTTGCTGTCGCAATAAAATCCAGACATTTCCCTGGTGAATGTGTAGCTTCAAGACGTGGATCACCACTACTTGTAGGAATTAAGACTAAAACTAGGCTGGCTACTGATCATATCCCAATTTTATATGGCAAAGGTAAGAATAATCTTAGAGCAAAGTTCTTTATATAATAATAGGAAAATCTTCTATATCTGTCAGTGCAATGATATATAATAAATCATTTTTTTATTTAAACTGCAAATATAGTAAAATTAATTCAGTTCAACTACGTTATGATATTACGGAAAGCATATAAATGAAAAACGAAAATATCTAAGTATGATAAGTAGTTGTATACTTTTAAATATTTTCTTGCAGTTTATTATATCAATATACAAGTCCGCAAATAGATAGAGGAAGTTTATACAGCAAAATTAAAATACCAATATTTTTTTAAAATTTCTTAAAATATAATTAATTATTTGTACAGGTCTTTATAATACAAGTATTTCAGATAGCATATAAATACCTCTTTTCGATTTATTTCTTTTTCAAATATCGTTCTTCTAATAAAATTATTTATAAGCTAAGACGGTGTATGCCAAGGAAACCCATTTTTTAACTACCTATTGAATATTTGTTCATTTAGGACTTAGAATCTTAAGAACTTTAATCTTAATTATATTTTACATTTTTTATTCTAATTTTTATTTATTTTTATGCACATTAAAAAATCATTTATTATATGTTTTGTTTTATATTATTTGATTGTTTTTTATGTACTTTAACTTTTCATTCTATCTGTGCTAAATCTATATTTCCTGACGAATCTATTTGTTAATACTTCTAATCATCTATGTATATCTGTCTACACGGTCCTACGCTCATCATCCTTCCTTTATCGATGACGTTTAGATGATAAAAGTCCTCCAATTGAAAAAGGTAGTTTGTCTCTTTTAAAAATATATGTACCCATTTCACTTTACTAAATTCATTAATATGGGATAATGGTTTATAATATCGACAAAAATATTATAACATCTTATAAGGTATGGTTACGGAGAACAAAATTTAAAATTGAATTTAATACTTAAAAAAATTTATAAAAATTTTCGTAAATATTATAATATTATATCAATAACACATCAATAATAATAATTAAATTTGATAATTTAAATAATATCTAAACAGTGTTTTCAATTCCTATTTCTTATTTTTATTTTCTTTCAATCGAACCGCGTCGTCTGAATAGATACTGACTCAGCCAAACCACAAGGTAAATTTCCTAAACTAACTTTACTTATTCAATATTATGAATTTTGTAATAAACATTGGTTATGGCCAGCTTTTTTATGTATGTAAAAAGGTGTTATATATATACTTTACAGGCTTGTAATTAACTATTCTTACATTTGAACAAATGTATCTCTCTACAAAATAAGACCAACTAACCATTTCCAAACTCATTAAATTGCTTTCATTATTTAATGTTCGAATTATTAAATATTACACATTAACATATATATCAATAATACACAGTTTATCAAGACAAATTTTACAAATTTTAAAAATATCTCCAATATTATCCAACTTTGAATTGAAAAATAACATTAAGTATAGTTTTTCATTGATTTACTTTTAATTATTATAATTAGAGGAGCTACCGTATCTACTTATAATATCTATTCTCAATTGCTATAAGTTCTCGCTAAACTAGATGGCTGTTTCTTTTCTTGCTCTAGGGATTCTTGTCGAGATTTGATTGTTATTTTCTATCTCTCCACAAAGAAAATCCATGCCATCCATATTTACTCTGTTATATCTTACAGATGTTCATAGTTATTATTCTCATTCATTAGACTCCTAACAGTTTTCTCAAGCAGCGGTTTCCGAATGTTTATAGTTTTCCAAGACCTTTGGATATTTCATGTTGGTTCTAATATCCATCTAAACGGATTAAGATAATCTTAAATTTCGAGTAAAATTGGAAAAAAGTTAGAAATTCAATATATATTAAATTCGTTCATTGCCAATGTTAAAGTTATTAAAGTTACTTAAGTTGAGGTTTCATAATTTTATTTTTTAAAGATTTCAAGTTTTGAAGTTCTATAATTTATTAGAAAAATTGGAGCTCATGTGATAAAGAAGACATAAGAATCAACATGTGATTTGGTCGAGTAAGAATATTTTGACGTGAGATTTAGTTATATATAAACCAAATATTTTTTACTAAGTGTATGTTGGCAAAATATGCCATTATTCTTACATAAACCAAATAATAACGGGTGTTTAGAAATTTTATGTCCTATGATCGATTTTTATGTCCTAAGTAGAGATAGGATACATCACTGAGATTGAAAACATGTGCAACATTCGCCATTTTGAGGCACTTTATAGATAAAGTTACGTTACAAAATTTTAATAACGAAATTAAAACAACAAAATTGTCCTAACTGTTCTAAATTTCGATAGTTGTTAAGAAGTTTCGCTGATTTGAAATCCTTGAAATAGTAACAAATTTTTTTTCAGGTTGGAACCACAAACTATACCTTTTTTTGTCAAGTGTATACCTATCCCTTCTTGAACTTTAAAGTGTTTCTGTGCTTCTATGGTATATTTTTGGTAAACGTTCCTTTAATATCTTGTACATACAATACGATTGCACTCCTGTTATGGTTATTTTGTATCTGTTAAAGTATTCTATATATCTCTATATCCGTATGTATCTTGTGTCTTTCGGAAAATTTTTAATAAACTGATTAAGTTTAAGAGTTCTTGCCCAAAAGAATTTTTTAACACTTGTATTAACAAATATAAATTAAGTTATTTAATTTTGAATTTGTTTATGTATAAAATAAACAATAAAACTAAAAATATGACAATTGATTTTTCTACCCAGAACTTCAGGGTTGAGAGTTTGACCATTTCGGTTATTGTCATCATTTTAATTTCTTGTCAGTACTCTTAAATTTTAATAATATATTGTATAACAACTCATGTATAAAGAAATCAGTTTGCTTTTAATAATGAAATCTCATTGAAATGTAATGACAAATAAATAAAAAATTATTTTTTTAATTAGTTTTAGTTCAGCTTTTGACAGATTTTATTTATTCTTCATATGTCGCTATTTCTAAATTTTGTCATATTTAATTTAATAAATACATTAAAATATTTATAATTCCAATATTCTGCAATTATGCATCGTACAAGGTAAATTAAAAATCTTTTTCGAATAGGTGAATGCTTGCAACTAAAAGTAAGTGCTGCGTATGTAGGAAAACTAGAGGGTGTAACATTGATATAAATAAGCAAATAAATAATTAAATAACTTATAAAACAATTAATTACACATAGTACAGGTGTTAAAAGTAATGTTTTTTGCAATTTTTGTATAATACAGTTCTTAACACAAACCCAAAAAATATACTAATTGCCGTTATCAAAACGGAATTACGGTAAATTCACCTTCAGTGTAATATAAAATTATTTGCAACTAGTAAAATGATTTACCACAAGCAATCAATAATATTTATTGCATCTCAAAATTGAGTTTGTTGTTCTACATCCGTAAATGTACTCTATTTTGATATGTAAGAGATATTTGACATGAAATGTACTTTGTTGTAGTTTGCTGTAACAGGAAATATTACTAAAATATGTAAGTTAAAATAAAAATTTATATTGTTGACATATTTATTAAAGTTGCATAGACTGACCTGCATTTCGTATTTCGTACAATATAGATATAGATATATGTACAATGCATATATCATATGCAAGTGTGAAGTGGCATAATTGCATTATACAAGTATATCAATGCTTTTCCTTCTGCTTTTCAGTGCAGTATTTTATTTTGTTATTTTGAACCAATTGAAACTTAACCAAATTAGATATCGGAAATTTTAATGTTTTTCAATAACTTATCCAAATATTTCGGAATCTTATGAATAAATTAAAACTACTTCATTTTAACATGATCCTTTTTAAGACCAAGCAATAATCAAAAATAAAAACATCTATTTACTAAGTCATAAGTGTTTTTCGAGTGTTTATTTGTAGTTTTGATAAATGAAATTTTAGTAAAGAAATCATGGAGTTTGCAGTAGACATGTTAATAAATCGAATTTAAACTCTAAAATAACTCTTACTTTCGAATCAAATTGTAAACAACAAAACAAAAAAAAAAAAAAGAAATAAGTTATGAATAAATGTATATAATTAGAAGAAGCAATTATCGAATTGAGTAGTTAAGATAACAAGGAAACTAAATAAGTACGAAGATAAAATGAAAGATGGTCCCTACAGATCATATATTCCTAAAAGAATTAATTTTCCATAGACTTGCGCACAAAACTAAAATGAGGAGAAAGTAGCAAAGGGCAAGTGTTAGGACTCATGACTACAATTAAGGGCGCGCTGATATACTGATACACTATACTGTCTTTTTCTATACAAGTTCACATGCGTTTGTACTATAAATTACGATGTTTTAATAGAAGGAATAGACTTACGTTCACATGCGTTTGTAAATTACGATGTTTTAATAGAAGGAATAGACTTAATATTTAAACTTGCTTTCAAAAGTATAATATATAAAGATATAGGGTACTACCTATCTATCTGCGTACTTCCATACAACACAACATTAGCATTTAGCAATACGTCGGGCAAATAGTAAACAATAGGTATAAATATGGAAGAAGGTTTACAAATTAATTTCATAACTGATTCACTTACACAAATAAAATTCAACATTTTGTATTTCTACATAGAATTCCAAGTATATAGTAACATGAAAGTCAAAATAGTCAATATTCTATACTATATAATAATCTATAATATATAATTATACTGTATGTTAAGCCTTTTCCAAATTTGTGCATCTATGAACTTTTACCCTTTGATAGCTGGAGGGTTTCTCCAGAGGCCCTTCCTTCTCTTTGACTAATTCAAGTATTCCTCACAAGCTTCGCTGTTTATTTGAAGACTGATCTAAGATCTGCGTACCGATGTGTTTTTGAAAAACAATATTTACAAAAAGTTAGTGTACGTAATTATAAAAATTAATATGCTTTCTTCTGGCACTATTGTAAGAAAAAAAATTTAAATCGTTTAAAACAACACGCACTTCAACGACATTTAATCTATTGTAATTTATTTAAATATAACGTACTATCAATTTAATCATCCCTAATTCTACTTTTGTCTTTGATTTCGTTATTATTTAATTTATATATATACTTAGGACTGAATTTATGTACTTATAATTATACCATATATTATATTCATCGCTCTTATAAATTTTATAGACTAAATATTTTTTAACTAATGAATGCGAAGGTTTTGGACATTTTCCATTGTTAATAATAATATTACATCTTTGAATATAACATAATTATTTGGTGCTGCAAGTAAACGTAGAATAGTTTGAGAAAATGCAATTTATTAAGTACCTTTACTTCAATTTCCAATAAAACCACTACCATAAATCGTACAACAACAATTGGCAAACACTTTTTTGATGCGATCGGTAATGACATTCATACTCGTATATCGATATTTTATACGATATCACTCGTATATATGAAATTTGCATTTAAATTATTTGAATTGTACATAAATTTGCGCGATCTCACAAACGCTTGCACTTACTCATTTATAAATGAAATGCAAATTATTAATCGAAAAGAACATCGTCCACATGGACAAACTCGTGAATTGCCAGTGTTACCACGTTCTGAAAGTACATCCGAGTTCATGCCATTGGAAGAAAAGGAAGTCGAATATTTCTTTGCGTCTGATGCATCTGCTGTTATTGAACACACTAATCGTGTCATATATTTGGAAGTAATTAGTTTATATATTTTAATCAAAACGATTCGTTTTTAATATTTACTTATTTCATACAGGATGACGATGTAGCTGCTGTACGTGATGGAGCTTTAAGCATTCATCGATTAAAAAAATGCACAGATGATCCACATGCACGTGAAATTACAACTTTGAAAATGGAAATTCAACAAATCATGAAAGGCAACTACGACTACTTCATGTTAAAGGAAATTTTTGAACAACCCGAGTCTGTAGTAAATACCATGCGTGGACGTGTACGTTTTGAATCAAATAGCATAGTTTTGGGTGGTATTAAGGATTATATACCTGAAATTAAACGTTGCCGCCGTTTGATGCTCATTGGTTGCGGTACTTCTTATCATAGTGCTGTAGCCACACGTCAATTGCTTGAGGAACTGACTGAGTTACCTGTTATGGTTGAATTGGCTTCTGACTTTCTTGATCGCAACACTCCCATTTTCCGTGACGATGTTTGCTTCTTCATATCACAATCTGGAGAAACTGCTGACACTCTAATGGCTCTGCGTTACTGTAAGCAGCGTGGTGCTTTAATTGTTGGCATAACCAACACAGTGGGCAGCAGTATATGTCGTGAATCACATTGCGGTGTACACATTAATGCTGGCCCAGAAATTGGTGTAGCTTCAACGAAGGCATACACATCTCAATTCATATCTCTCGTTATGTTTGCGTTGGTTATGTCCGAAGACAGATTATCCCTACAACAACGTCGCTTAGAAATATTGCAAGGCTTATCTACACTAGCTGATCAGATTCGAGAAGT
Source organism: Teleopsis dalmanni (assembly GCF_002237135.1). NCBI lineage: Eukaryota > Metazoa > Arthropoda > Insecta > Diptera > Diopsidae > Teleopsis > Teleopsis dalmanni. Next base: position 159,571,960 of record NC_051847.1, on the reverse strand, counting down.
TCTAAAATTGGATCTCAAAGTTCAGGAATTAGCTAAAGACTTATATCAACACAAATCTCTTTTAATAATGGGTCGTGGTTACAATTTTGCTACATGTCTCGAAGGTGCATTGGTAAGTAATGTTTTCTTAGTGTTTCAAGTTAATAGAAAATAAAAATTTTAATATATTATCAACAGAAAGTGAAGGAACTTACTTATATGCATAGCGAAGGTATTATGGCTGGCGAATTGAAACATGGTCCATTAGCTCTTGTCGATGACTCTATGCCTGTACTAATGATAGTTCTACGCGATCCAGTATATATCAAATGTATGAATGCACTTCAACAAGTTACATCACGCAAGGGTTGTCCAATTATTATATGCGAGGAAGGAGATGAAGAAACAAAATCATTTTCTTCTCGCAGCTTGGAAATTCCACGTACCGTTGACTGCCTTCAAGGTATACTCACTGTTATTCCAATGCAGCTCCTGTCTTACCATATAGCTGTTTTGCGCGGTTGTGATGTCGATTGTCCAAGAAATTTGGCAAAATCAGTTACTGTAGAATAAATTGACTGTACATAATCATATATATTTTATAAACATATATTATTATTATTTTTTTATTATACAAAATAAATTTTATATTATTTTGGTTTACTTTGAAATATTTCACAGCAAGCATTTCTTATGCATTAATCGGTTTTCGCATAAACACATAAGATTTAATCTGTATTTTATTACATATTTTTATTGGAACATATATCACAATGTATAATTTACAATAAAAACAGACAATAGTTTCTTCACTTTAAATTGATTTTTATATGAACTATAAAATATTTAATAAGAAAGCTGTTAACTGCGAGATTTCATTAGTAAGAATAATACAACACGGTTAATACGATTGTAAATTTATTGGCTTTATATCTTATTATTTGGCTTTATATCTTATATGCAGCATTCTAAATGATTATTTCCTTAAAAGCACTGATATGAAATAATATTATCTGCCTTTCACGAGTGTTGAGATATGACTAAAATTATAAAGATGGTAAAAAATATGTTTATGAATCGGAAGTACAATTTATTATACAAGATTCCATTAGTAAGAATAATAAAACACGATCAACAGGATTGTAAATGTATTAACTTAATGGATTTATATCAAAATAGCTACTTTCTAAATAATTACTTTCTTAGCAGCATTGCCATTATAGGTGTAAAGGCAAAAACGTGGAAACTTTCTTAAAGACAATACTTTGGATGAATTTAATTAATTTCAATTATATTGCAACGTGTTATGAACTTTTTACTAATCACTACAGAAGGAAACAGGTATCTTAAGTGAAGAATAAATAACATCAAAAAATTAGATTTTTTAAGTTTAAATGTGTCTTCAGACTTAAAATATTCACGCTGGATTTGCTTATTTTTAGCTAAAGAAAGACAAAAATTGATTTACAGATTTAGAATTCAGGTTTGAAAAAATGAAGGCTTTGTTGTGGTAGTATTATATGTAAAATAAAAGTATTTGTTGTTAGTTAGTTGAAATGGAGAGAGGAACGAATCCTTCTCAATTGGTTAAGATTCCACAAATCGTTTTGAATCCACAAATCCTCGTAATAATGAATAGAAGGTCAAGCTAGAACCAGCCAGAAGCATTTATAAAGGCAAGAGTCTGGCCAATGCTTATGTTGGAGATATCACTGAGTCTGTTAAAGAAGGGAACCCTTAAAAACTTAAGCCTAATTCTGGTCAAGCCTGAACAAAGATACAACAGGTGTACTGGTGTCCTTTCCTCTAGGGCCGGCAGACACGCATTGCAGGAGATATTACAGGGTAGACCAAGCCTAGCTCCATAACGTCCTATAGTCCACTGCCCTGTAAAGAGAGATATTAACGTGAATTCCTCTGATTTACTTCAGTGTATCAAGTCATAGGTTCTACATTTGGAATAGATTGATCATGCACTATTTGCCTGCCGCAAAAAGTGGTCATAAATCAACATCCGACTGTAGCTGACAGGGGCAAGGATTGAAATAGGGACATCAGTAGTATTTGCTCTATGTTATGCATTATATTTCAGTTTTATTATTAAATAAAATCTAGTTAATTTTCCTACTGTTAAAGTTCTGTGAATATACTTTCGGCAGATTCTTTGGAAATTTGTCATCGAATACCTCATACCCACAAATAGAGATTATCATTATTTTCTTTATATTAGATAACATAGATATGATATTTTTGATGTGTCTTTATAATGTTTTCTAAGTCATTCTTCGGTAGATACAATTTATATATGCTGGTAGTTAATATCATAGTCTAGTAGTCGTACAGCATAATTGACAGTATTTCCAATTAAAACTGGAATTATGTTGTTGAACTCTGAATTATGAATTTTTTATATCATTTTTGATAACGAAGTTTGTTTCTATACGCTTTAGCGTAACCGATTAATTTCAATTAGCAATATTATCTAGTATTTTTGATATAACTTTATCTATTTTCAAATGATTAGATAAGTTAAGAATCAAAATTATAATCTTAAATATACTATTTGCATTACTATAAGTAAGAATTGACCAAAAATGATCTTTTTTAAATCAATTATCCATACTGACTTCATTGGCCGATATAACTACTTAAAACAAAACCATTAAATGCCATTCTAAACAAATTTTCAGTTCGAGCTTGTAGTACTTTTCCCAGATTTGAAAATGATCCATTTATTTTCTTGTTTTAAAATGAAATATTATTACTACTATTCTCCGCTTCGCCCAGAGAGGGGCATAGAGCTTCTATAATTCTTTTAAATTTGACTCAATTTGGCGCTTCTCTGTAGATGTCGTTCCCATATAAATCGTGCTTCAGCTAGCTCACTTTCGGTCGTTCTTTTCCATATTTTTGCTAGCACCCCAGTTCTTCTGCTACTTTGTAGATTCCATGGCAAAGCTTATCTCGCTATGTAGCTTGTCAATGAAATCATTTTTGTAATAACTTTTTTTGATGCTATAAAGTCCTTTATTTAAACACCTGAGCTGTATTTCACTTTATAGTTTATGTTCTATAAGTTAATAACTGTGTACAAAAATCAAATGTGTAAACTTTTAGATTTACAATTTGTAGAATTTTTTTATGATTTCTTACTTAACAAAATTTTTTATTAGATCAGGCATTGCCATAAGTAAAAATGTAAAGCTTTTTGCTTTTTAACACAGTTAAAAAAATTGTTTAAAAAGTTTTTCAGCTGAAAAATGTTTCTCGGCGGTTAAACCATACACAATAATATAAATATGTATCACAGGCAGACTGAGGGTGTTGAGGATCAGTGCAGAAAAGTTTTTGACGTTCTTTTCTAAATTAAAAAACAAATTCTACCACTGATAAATGTAAAATGAAATGTTGCAAGAATACAAAGAAAAATGCAACATGAGGTACCGCATACATATTTGGAGGACATCCGTAACGCCGGTTCCGGTATGACTTTCCGGTATACTACAGATGCACGTGAATATACGAAATATGGAATACATATGTACTAACGTAACAAATTAACAAAATGCGAAATGAGAATTTTTTTTGGTATAAGTTTCACGTGAAATGCGAAATATGTATTTCATACAGAAATCAATAAAATGCGGATTGTAGAAAACATAGCTAAGATGACTCTATGATAATACGAAAAAATACTCATCATCAATATTTTAAGATATTTTCAATAAAATTAGCTCTATTTAGAGTTAATTAAGAAAAATATTTTTGTTATGATTTGTGACAAAAAATGTTCGATTCTAATCTCAATATCGTATATAGTTTTTTGCGTGATTAATTTTTAAATATGTTATGTGTATTCATATCTGTAAAATATTCGTATTAAAAATATATTTCCTAGTATTTACTTAAAAAAAATATCATACAATGAAAATTAGTACCGCTTTCCTCTATTTAACACACAATTTTCAACTTTATTGCTCATTGTCTATTAAACAAATCTTGCGTAAGTATGCCTTAATATGCTAAACGCAGATATAGAGGCTAATGTCATGTTTACATCTATTTAAATTAAATAGCATTTCAGCAAAAACATGACAAATGTTTCATTCTGCATGAAATTATGTTACAACCAACCAAATTTATATTCGGTTTGGGGCTTGTTAACATAAAACACACATAAAACATTCAGAAACCCAACGATGTTATTTGATGCCGGTAACAGCGCTAACCGAACCAATCTATGATGATTTCTTCTCACCAAAAGCGTATGTGTTCGAACAGGTTTGAAGGATGCGCTTTGTGTGTGAAGTTGAGTATAATTTAGAAACATTGTTATATCAAAACTTTATTTATATAATAAATTTTAATAAATATATATTTATTTTGCATTTTTATATTATACAATGAGTATAAAATATAAAAATAATTAAATAAAAAAATGTTAAATTATGGTTTCATTATATTTGTCAAACATTTCGTTGCACTGTAAATCTAACAGTATTGTAACATTTTGATGTGAGATGAAAGAATTTCTATCAGAGAATTGCGTAAACTGGAATAGAATCTTCGAAGATGAATTCTCATTCTCCTTAACTAATAAATCTGTGTATATATAAAGAATATTAAAATACACAGAGTAGAGTCTATTTCCAATAAGAGAGTTTCAATAACAGAACAGTTATGTTCTGATGATTGATACATTAGTTAAGATTATGTTGCTCAACATTAGTGTTTCTTTAACGAGTTGGCAACATGTATGAAGGAAGCACGCACAACGCAAAGCAAAAATATAGGAAATCAAATAGAACAACAGAAAATAATGAAGCAAAATAATGAAGCAAAAATTGCCCTCAATTTATTTTTAATTAATATTTTATTGTTTCCATTTAGGTATATATAAATTTGAACACAAATTTTTATAAATTATTAATAATAACACAAAAGGAAAACATTATTATTTTCATTTGTTCATATGCAGTAATTGGGGAAAATATTTAGCATTTATAATAAAGCTTCAAGCTGTTGTATGGGATAAAGATAAATAGCCATAAATTTTTCTAATATTTTATTATTTAAATTAAATGTAATATATAATTAATAGCGACTGAAATTTAAATGTAGTACCCGGAAATTATAAGTACATGTTGTATTAATAACTTAAATGAGTAATTATGCTTATTATATTCAATTTGCTTCCGGCAATATAATCACTATTCTCTGCTACATACATCATAAACGGTTCCAGATCCTATGGGATTAGTACTTAAAAAAACAACGCATAAATTATTTTGTTTTATAATTTTTCTTTAATTAAAACAGCGCTGGAAATGCTCAATGAATCCAAAAGTATCTTTAAGATGTTGATTGAAATCTTTTCTATAATCGGGATGGTATCGAAACGATTTCGTTTCATTGTCAAATTAAGCTTGCGGTATTGTCAGAAGATACCTAAAGCCAAATTTGGTGAATATGGAGGATAATTGACGGGGATGATACCTTTTTTGATCAGAGATTCGCTAAACCATAACTCCCCCATGTCAATGTTTTGATAGAACTCTTCGAAATAACTCTCAGTTGTTCTAGATAATATTCTGCTGATGGAGATCAGTTTGGGATGAATTCACTGTCAATAATTGTCTTTGAATCAATGCAAATGCTTCAAAATAGTACTGTATGGTTTTGCGCTCATTTGGTAGAATTCGTCACTAATTACAATGATTGACTGGTTTATAGTATTTTCGGACATTGTTGAATATCTTGCATTTACCCACACTTTTTAGTGTAGAGTGTGTGATATTAAAAGGGCACAGAATTTTCGTTTTTTTAAGTCTTCAACCAAACTTTGATAAGCTGAGATCTTCAGTATCCCAATTTCCTTCTCGAAACGTCCGACAGGTACGAAATAAACTTTGAAACGAAATACAACATTTGGTTTATTTTAAATTTTGTTTTCTCGACTGACGTAATATTTGAAAATTGACAGTCAGTAGATAAAGATCATCATTTGCTCAGAAATGTACGTTAAGAGTTTTTATGAGCCAGTCTTATCGCACTAACATTGTATATATTTCAGTATTTTACTTACTCTCAAAAATGTTCTTTAAAACCCGGTCTGAAGATGGCTCTTAGTTATTCTACCGAATTCTCTTTTATTTCAACAATCACTTCAACCGTCAATTCAAATTTTAGAGACTAAAATATGACAAGTTTTCGGTGATGTTTGAAAATTATGTGCCTGGTATTACTCTTTCGTCATACTTACTGGTACATTAGATAAAAAAAATTTTTAGCAAGCTCAGGACAGTTTTGTGAACAATTTTTTTCATAATTGATATATCACTGGCTTATACTTGATCAGTTTTTATAGACAATAATTATATCTTCGATTTGTGTAAACTCTTATATTTTTATATTAGGTTTTTTATGACGATAGAAATAGAATATAAAGACTTAATTCAAAGACGGTGCGGAAGTCAACGTTGAAATCAAGAACCCATAATTTTTTTATTCTGATGTATGACAAATAACATACTGCCATCTTTAGGGTGAATATATATTAATAGTATAAGTCCTTAATTTGTTATTCTCAAAATCACCTGAGCATTAGTGTTATTCTGCTCATATAATTAGATTAAATTGTAAAAAAATTGTACATCACTCTATGAACTCCCATCATATGAATCATTATGTCACCTTTTTTATGATTGGGGACTAAGAGTCCTGTTATTGTTATTCTTTTGTAAGTCTTGAAGTTATTTAATAGCATAAATGCTTAACACTTGGTCTTTAGAGGAACTTAGAAAAATTTGTATAGTATCTGTACTTGGATATGTAGGTAAGATAGCTAGTTACAATATGGTATCTAATTTAAATTACGATTGATATGATTTTAAGTATATCCAGCACAAATATTTGCAGATATTTGCGGATAAATATTTGCTGTGATAAGGAAATGTCTATGGAACACCTGATCACGAACTAAGATGCACTAGGCTACAAGAAACACAAAATTTTAGATGCATACGTACTAACAGATGTTCTGTGAAATAAAGGTCTGAATAATCAATTCTTTCTTTAGATTTATTTGTGTTGTTCTAGTTTGTATTGGTCATAAGATGTGACTAAATCAATATATTTGTTGTTTATTAATATGTATTAATTTTTGTTTGTCAGATATTTGGTAATCGAATTTTGAGTATTCTACTAAATGACCTTCTTATGAGTAACTCAACAAAACATTTCAAACAAATATTTAAACTTCACGTATTAATCATTCTACATATTAATCATATCAAATATTAATAATACTATAATTTATTGTTGAGTAAAAATTTTTAGTTTTTATCCGAAAGTTTTTTATCTCAGTTGTTTTTGTCACATCGTCATATTATGACGATTTTCATACCAACTTTTTTCCACAAAAGATTTATTCGTTTCGGTATCAGATTGAAATACTTGGCTATAAATTTTTAATGTTATAGTATCACATCCTTTGCTAAATTAAGTTATTTTATTGTTTTTATTAATTATTAATTTCACATTTAGGTTAGTAAAAAAAAACTTTTAAAATTACTTTTTGTTTTGTTCAAAGCATCAAAATGATTAAAGATTAAATTTTATTAATAGTAAGAACCTTCACATATACAGCATCTATAGTATCCGTTTGGTTTTCTTGTTGGTTTTTGGCTCATGGATTGTATACACTCTAATGCTAGGTTTGCATTGGCTTAAAATACAATTCTGTTAAGAGTCCAGTGAGGGAGTATGGGTGGTTCCATGTTATAAACAAAATCAAATTACAAATATTTAATTGTCACTAATTTAAAATTTATTATTTGTGGTGAACAGTTGTGTTTCACCAATTTGTATTTGCTCATTAGTGTTTAATGAGTTTAAGTGACAATTTGTTAATTCAATGATTTATAAGTTTTGCAAACAGATTGTTATAATAAAGAACACATATTTGTGAGCTGAAATAAAACATATTTACATTGTTTTATTTTATTTCTTACATTTCATTGGCTTAAACTCATTTCTAGTTAATAAAAGCGATAATTTCTGTTCAGGACAACTTAACTAATTAATACGACAATACTACACAAGTAAGTAATACAATAAATATTGATATTTTTGATCGCGATTTTCATCGTTTACAGCGACTTGGACCGTGCAATAATTTATTAAGAATTTCCATATATATTCCATATAGAATGCGTTGATAAGGTTACTTCCACTTTTGGCGATAAAACTTCATCTTTCGCAACTGTAAGATGCTAATACTCCAAGTTTGACCATAGATGTTGATTGTACAAAAAAGACATTTCTAGAGGTTATCAGTTATCAACTGATATCGAATTCAGTTATTGAGGCAAAAAATATTGGGACTGGGTAAAAATTAATGGAAGATCTTCATGTGACTTACTGTGAGATTTACATGGGAGAAATAGTTTTTAGCATTTGATCTAACATAATTTGATATAAACTCTAAAAATACTCTTATCGATTGGTGGGAAGAAATGTTTAAATGCAATTAAGATTGCAACAAAAGATCATAGATTTAGTCGAATTTGTGCTTCGATTCAATTTTTTTTTTTTTGGTTTTGCTTCCTTTTATTTATACAACTGCCAAGATTTGTCATCTAGTATTCATTTTTACACAATGCACTTCAATATTTTCACTACACATACAAATTTTTGTTCACAAATAAAATTCGAATATAATACGTTTTTGCTTTCGAACATAAAAACCTGACCAAAAGCTAGCTAGTGTAAACGCTAATTTTCAAAATGTAGTCATCCTAGAAGTATATTTCCTTTAATATGTTTGTGTGGAATATAGCGATTATTTGTTGTGTTAGTCGGAAAACATATTTCAAAAAATAAAAGCCTAGGTTAAATTTTATGGAGTTCTGTGTCTTAGAGAGGTTGAACATACCAGTTTAAAAAATTTTTAAGTAAATTTATTTTGGGTTCGGCGATTTTGAAATATATGTTATATTTTTTTTTTAGCCTAAGCTAAACTAATTCATACGTGTTAGGTGTATCTATAAATTTAATGAGATTAGTATTTTTTATAAAATATTCATAAATTAATTACAAGTTTTTATAGTGGAATTTATTAAATTAATTTCAACATAAATTTAGTTTTAAATTTATATAAAATATAATTTGATAAAACTTTACTGTGATGGCACCAACTTGAGTCCAATGAATTTGTACGTTATCCGTAACGTTACTTTGGTAGCAGATGGTAACGGAAGAGGGCCAAACAAAGGCTGCCATTGGCAACGCGGCACAAACAAATAATTTGTGAATAAATAATTTAGTTCATGTTAACTTAAACAGTTTTGTGCAAATATTTTAAACATCAGTGCACATATTTATTTGGAGTTAAAAATTAAATATTTTTATTTGCATCTAAACGTTGTGTATTGAAATTGCAATGAGTGCCAAAAGCTCATTAAAGGGAAATGATAATTTCACAGCAACCCGTCCGCCAATATCTGCTGCAAGCCGTCCACCAACAACTCAACTATTTTCAGTGAGCAATTTAATACGAATATAAAAGCATAATACTTGCTCTTGTTTACTAATTTAATTTACTGAATTTTAATTAAATTTAATTAGCGAGGAAATTTAGTAAGTAGCCGTTTGGGAGGCGATAAAACTGTTCTGGCACGTCCTTCCACTGCGGTCCGTGCTGTTGGGTATGCAGCTAATAGTGATTCGGCTGGCCAACGTTTTAATCAACTTTTTCTGGAGAAAACAAAACAGAAAACACTTTCGGCCGCAAATGCAGCAGCAGAAGCAGCAAAAGAAGTGAAGTAAAGTACAAATTAACAACTTCAAAGTTGTGAAGCATTTTTCATGCAAGTCTATTATTCAGTCCACAGATTAAATACAAAAATCTTGAAGCGAAAATAGTTAAACTTTTAGAAACCTCAATTATTTTAACAGCACAAAGTAGCGTTGTGGCCAAAGTCGTGGGCGCCGAAGGCAGTTCCGGTTTAGTAAACTCCGAAGCTAAAGCAGTATTAACTGAAGCCCTGAACAAAGCCAAAGAAGCATTTTCGTTAGACAGAACATTGCATCGCTTCCGAGATCAGCATGGTGAAAATATATTTCATAATTTTGACTTGACGTATGCGGTGAGTTCAAAAAACTTATAAAAACTTTTAATATATAATAACATATGACCAGAATAGGTTATTTTTTCATTTATTTATTTATTAGTGCAATCAGTTTCTTGAATTAGTATAATTAGTATAATTTAACATAATTAAAAAATCTAAAATTTTATTATGTTACATTCATTGACAAGCCTTTACTTTGAAAAGAATTATAAAAAGTTTATAGTTTTTTAATTGGCCTTCTCCTTTTTAACCTCCAAATCAAGTCTCTGTATTAGCTGATTTTAGCTGATTTTAATATATCAAAGAATTGAAAATAAATTATGTTTTTCAAATTCTTTTCTATAATATTCACTATGAAACTCTTTTGTGCTAACTATGGCTTCGAATCAATCGTCAAACTAAGTTGTATGATACATAATGTAAACTTGCAAAATCTTCATCTCCTCATGGGAACAACTTTTTTCTCACAAGATTGACAGTATCAGCGGTCTAATATTTATTGGCATTGATCTTGTCTTATAAATCGCTTGTACCCACAACTCAAATGGGTCTGATGACCGGAAGGTCGAAATGAAATTTAAAATGTTGTCCTTTAATCGTTGTTAATTGGCGTGTGCTTTGTGTGATAATGAAAAATCTTGTTAAAATGTTGACTCTATTTCACCTCAAAATTTTTTTCCTGAAACACATTCATATTAAAGGCTTTCCAAAAGTACAAATGGATTGCGAATAATAGCTATAACAGTCGCCCAAATCATCCAAAACAGTAGCGCTTATTTTTTTACGTCCATTTAAATGTGTAAATTCTCGTAAAGAGACTAAATTCTCTTTTCGTTATGTTATGCGATATTTGCAATTGACTGTGTTCGCTCCGATGTTTGCTCTATCTTTTTTTAAAAAATCTTTTATTAAATCTTGTTTAATAAAAAATATTTGCGTCGAATGCGAGTCTCTTATCAAATAAAATACATTTCACCTATTTAATGAAATCTAAAAAGTATTTTTGAAACAGTTTTTGAGTGTCAACAAGGTTAATATCCTTCCTCTGTGCCTGAGCAAGCCCCAGCAGTCGTACAGTATGTTACAAGTTGTTTTGAACTCCTTCAGCGCCCTATAACTCCCCTTTTTACATACAACAAAAGCACTGTCAGGATAAATTTGAATTCTAAATAACTAACTATATACTTTGATTATCACAATGTACATTGTAATACAAGGTGATGTATTGTTCGTTTAGGAACGATCTTATATCAATATGTAAAGTATAGAACACTCAATCAATAACTAACGTACTATGTACACAAGGTATACGAAAAATATTATGTATTTTACTCAATGTTGGCGCAATTGAAAAATCGAAGAATTGTTAGAGATATATTTTTAGGACATGGCGGTCTGGGTGGTCACTCAATCTTGTCTGCCCCAAACGTCGTTGCTGTCTGAAATGTTATAGGTATAGTTTAGCTTTTCAATTTCTATCGCATAATCCATCAAAGTATTAACTATTAAGTCTTATTCTGTTAAAGTTTAATTTACAGATGAAAGTATATATAAACAATCATTAAATAAAGGAATGCCATGTCTTTTGCACAAATTTTACCAATATTATTGATCCTTTCAGGTATTTTTCAATTTAGCCAAACAATACGAGAATAATGACATGCACGTGGAGTCCCTAAATATTTACAGTATTATGACAAAAAATAAAATGTTTCCTCATGTAAATCAGCTCAAATTGAATATGGGAAATATTTACTACAAAATGGGCATATATCCTAAGGCAATTAAAATGTATCGAATGGCTCTTGACTCGGTACCAAATAATCTTAAGCAGTTACGTCTTAAGATTACGCAAAATATTGGCATTTTATTCGTGCGAATGGGACAATACACAGACGCCGCTGCGAGTTTTGAGTTTGTGATGTCGGAACGCGCAGATATCCGAAGCGGTATACATTTGATTTTGTGCTATTATGCTCTGGGAGATGTAGACAAAATTAAAAGTACATTTCGTAATATGTGCGATGTGCAACCCATGGAAACAGATAATGAATTAGAAAATGAAAATAATCTCATAAAGTTACAGCAACATGCGGCCTCTGAACAGCAAAGGGATTTTAAATCCACTCCGCCGGCAGAAGTGCAGTTAATCAATGATGGACGAGGTTTCGACACTGGTATGAACGACAATGATACGAATCCCATGGAAAACGGAAATAGTAACAACGATGCGAATAACTTTAAATATCGTTATATACTACAAGCGCTTAAGTCCGATGAGTTGGCAATTTATACGAAACAAAATAAAAATAATGATAAGCGTGCAATCACAATGATAGTGGACTTAATTTCACCAATTATCGAGGAAAACTACAATGATGGTAAGTACTTTCATAATATAAGGATCATGGCAGGGCAGAGGCGCTACGCTAATGGAAAGGTGAACTTTTGTTTTTATAATTTTGTGAGCAGATGGCACTAATCTGGTGACATCAGTCAAGTACAAATGACTTCATAATTACTTTTACATTCAGGTTACAACTGGTGTATTGAAATAATAAAAACATCAAATTTATCCTGGCTGGCAAATGAATTAGAATTAAATAAGGCGTTAGTGTATTTGCGACAGAATGACGTCAATCAAGCAATTGAAACGTTGCAAATGTGCGACCGGAAGAGTAAAGGATTCATGACAGCAAACGCGCTCACTAATTTATCATTCATTTACATTAACGTAAGTTTTTCCAAATTCATTTATCACAGAATTATTGTAAATAAATCTTGTTCTGGATTCATAATTATTTTTATGGCATGGTTACTGCGAAAAATTTTATTAGTTTAATTACAACACAAATTGTCCCACAAGACATTTTTGCTCAACAAATTACAACAGTCAGCTCAAAATAAATTATGATGTGTCAATAGATTGAATTTTGATTAAATGATTAAGTTAGACAATAAGATCCTTAGGGTTCAAAGGAAAATAAGTCAAATTTGTCAAAAGTTGAACTGTATTAAAAATTAATAATTTCATTACGGCTCACTGACACTACGAATTTCGTCCTTGTTGTTATTTTTATTATGAAATAAAAGTAACTTAACATTTTTGTATTTCATCCAAATAGTTAAAATAGTGATAATACGAGTAGTTATTTTTGGAATGCGTTGAATTAAAAGCATGCGATGCTAGGTTTAAGCCCTAATCCAACTCAAGTATGTGTTATCTAAGTTTAATTTAGATTTAAAAATAATTGACATACCTTACAATATACTTTGATATTCACAAAACTGAAGTTAACTGTACTGATATACATGTGTGAGAACAAAAAGATATGTGTAATCAAGGAAGTTTCCCAGAAAATTGAGGATGGATCTATTCTCTTACACTTCAAACACCTATCTACCCTTACTTACTTAGTTGGCCATTACAGACGTGTGTCGTCGTTGGCCGCGTCGAGTAGCCTCCGCCAACAAATCGTTGGTTACTTGGTCCTTCCACCGAAGATGCGGACGTCCTCTACCGCGTTTTCCACCTGCGGGTACCGAAACAAATACCTTTCTAGCCGGAGCACTTTCTATCATTCGCACGACATGACCAAGCCAGCGTAGCCTACCTACCCATAACATATAATTTATTCGTATCGACAAATTATAAGTGTGCAAACTGGATACTTAATGTATACGATTAAATAAAAATAATTATAATATATACGTATAATTATATTTTAAAATTTTAATTATTAAGTGAACATGAAATTAACAAATAAATGATAGTGATAAAACAGTATGCTAAATATTCCAGAGTCTTTTAAAGAATACCGTTCAAAATTTAGAGCAGAATTTATTTTAAATTTTTGAAATGAACAAAATTAAATAAAGAATATTTAATGTACTACTTCGTGGACTTAATAAAGGATTTGTAATTATTCATAATAGCGATGATTTTGTTTGATTCAATATTAAATCAAATTAATCAAACACTTAAAAATTAATTTAACAAAATAATCAACGTTATCACTACTAAAAGAACAAAAAAATATAAATATGTAAGAAAAAAATGACATTTACTCTTCTATTAAATATTTTCAATTCTAAACAAGTCAGGTTTAGCGATGCAACGAAGAGTTATTAATACAATCTCATAACATATTTATTATTTGCTTATACAAGTACTAAAAAAATACATAACTTTATTTCGTCACACATTGCAAATGTTACACTGCATATGAATTATCTTAATAAATTGAATATATGTCACAAAGTTTATTTACAAAGTGAACTCCTTCACTCTACACATGCAAACATTGCAGAAAACCAGCAAAAATAAAAAACGGTGCAACCTAACAGCACTAAAAACGGGCAAGATAATTGCCATTTAAAAAAAATTTCAAAGGCGATTTGATTATGAAAATTAAGTTCAATGAGTTGTGACTCAGTTACCAAGCATTGAACTTTACGTTAACAGCATCATACAAACAGTTTTTGACAATATCGTGCTTAATCTTCAGTTATGTAGCTCTGTTACACTACTCACAAAACGGCCTTCTTAACTCTTATCAGCAATGTCATTGATTTTATGGTTGCAAACCAACTAGACTATTATGCATATTCCAAAAAAATAAATAAACCAGCTAAAAGAAATTGTTTGAAAAATTATATATTTTTTTAAACCTAGACAAAAATTCAAATTACTTTTCCCTTAATCCGATATAACATAAGCCTAATTTAAACAGCCAAGAAATACTGCCATTTAGAGAGTAAACTATACTAATGTCTTACTTTCTATAGAATCGTAAGTAGTTGCAGAACTTCTACTTAAAAATCATATTAAGGTTTATTAAAGGGTCCTCAAGTTTTTTACGGTAACGAATTAGTCCAAATTATTCTTATTAAACCCTTAGTACCTCTGTAGAGACTTAATTTAACTTTTAAGCTATTATGTCTTTACTTTAAATACAGGTACAGGTAAAGAAATTGGGAATTTCTCTTTTTACTGGTTCTTCTTTCATTATTAATTTGAACATACATAGTTTATGTAAATACTGGACTATAGTTTAAACGTTTGTGTTAAGATCTTAAGCTTCTATTGAAATATGGAATAATAATAATAACATAAGCATTTTTTTCTTTATATATACTACCCTAAAACCTAAAAAAAAAGCTATGACCTTACGTTTTTGAGTAAGCCCGATATAATATATGGGATGCTTATCCGCTTTATCAAAAACTATATATTTTGCACTATATAACCACTTGATTATATAGTTTCCTCATTTACTTGCTTGTATTATTTTATTCATATCATAAAAACTTTGATAGTTGGGGAAATCTGTGTTATTCTTATTAAAAAAATATGCCACAATGCTACTGTGGTATGAAATAACATCTAAAATTATTATAATACAGAGCAATATTGTAGAAGAATGCTCTTTGTTAACAAAGGCATAGTGTCTACATAATAGATAGTATGTTTTACACTGAAAACGTTTTGGAACACACAAACGAGTGTTAATTACTATATTTTTTCTTATTCCTTCTATTTTTCCTTATAACTATATATTTCATATTCTTACCGCTACTACTGCTGATGATGACATATTGTCCTTGATTTGAAAGAAGGCTGAGTGTCTTCTTTTCAATTGAGGTCAGGGTAACATAAAAGAGCTACCATAGTCTTCGCAGTACTTCACTTCATTGTGAACCAGTGTTCTATTTATTTCCACTCTTTTCTATTTTTTGCTAATTATCTTATAAAATCTTATAAAACATATATTCGTATATCGATATGTGGGTTATATTTCGAAGAATATTATTTATTAAAATAAATATTACACTTTTGATTCTTATATAGATGCATATTTTATTTTACAATGTGTATTAAATTTTTATATTTTTTATATTTATTTAACAAACATCTAATTTATATTGGTATTGGCAATTGAATAAATCTGAGACATTAAATCTAAAAAGTAGACTAAGTCAATTTTTATGTATTTTAAGTTAACAGTCAAGCAATATTTTTTATAGTGCATTTTATTTTATTATTTTTGCTTTGTACAGATGTTGACATTGCACAAGTGTCAAAGAAACGTGCCATGAAGGTCGATATTAAAATTAGGTTTTTTTACCATTTTACCATTACCAAGTATTTTTTTCTCCGCCACTTTAATAGGAATACCTTTTTGAAACAAGATATTTGTGCCATTGGAAGGAGTATTGGAAGGAGCTTCAACTAATTTTAGGTTCATTTTAGAGTTTTCCGCAATACACTTCAAGCTTCTAATTTCATTTATTTCAAGCGTTTGTTCTGCTTCCTTTGCTCTGTGTTGAAGTTGATAAAGTACATATCTAGATGATTTTCTCATCCCATGGGCACGATGATAGGATTAGTTTTTATGTATTGTCAGCGTGTGTCTTTTATGGAATTTAATTTATCTCTATAATTGTTGCGTTGTCTATAAAAAGGAATTAGTGTGCATTTATTTCGTTCAATTCGGAGTGTGCAAAATATAATTTCGATTAATTTCTTCTTATAATCTTCAGCTTGGAAATTTAGAAATGGCTACGCATTGCGTTAATCAATTAAATGAAATCGGCGCATTAAAAAGCAATGCCATGGCTTTGAATAATGCAGCTATAATTGACACTAAGATGAAGAATTATGCTGCAGGACGACATAAATTAGAAAAAGCACTGGAAATACAACCCGATAACTTTGAAGCAAATTACAATTTGGGTTTATTGGGCGTAGAAGCAAATGATTTAGAACTGGCAAAGGCGCAGTTTGAGTACTTAAAAACACAACATTTGATTCCGCAATCTGTACAACATAGCCATGTCCTTTATCAGTTGGCACGAATACAAGAAAAAATGCTTAATACAAAAATGGGTGTTGATGGCATAAAAGTATCCATGCCGACAACATTACAATCCTATTTACAAGTGCTTGGTGCCTCAGTAGCAGAAATCGATTCCCGACTCTTTGAGAAAGTTGGCACAATGTATGAACAACTTCAGGACTACCAGGAAGCCAATCAATACTATCATGAGGCCTATCGTATCAATCCCAGTGATATAAGCATTGCTAACTCGATCGGTTCGTATTATATAAAACTGCAGGCAACTGAAAAAGCAATATACTACTACGAACGAGCCGTGTTAGCAGATCCAAATGATCCGAGTTTGATGTTGCGCATAGCCAGCTGTTTTCGCAACTCATACTTGCCACCAAAGCAATATTTGGAAATGTTTGAAAAAGTATATAACCGTTTTCCGGAAAATTTAACATGTGTGCGCTCTCTGATGCAGGTCACTAAATCTATGGGCATGACCGAGTTATATGAAAAATATACATTAGAATATGAAAGACTACATCGTTTGCAAATCGAACGTCAAAATGAGAAACGTTATCAACAGGAACGTCTAAATTCAGCTGCATCTGAGAGAGCAAGGCTTAAATGTAATATTTTCAAAAATTATTTGAGGTTCTAATTATTGTTCATTTACAAATACTTATACTTATAGCAAGCAGAAGTAATATTGAAGATAGTTCACCAAAACATAAAATGTTGCAAAGTTTTGATTCGACTGGTAGTATTACATCAAAATTCAATGGTGAACGCTATTTGCGAACAACAGGTATGTTTCAAATGGATCAATTCTAATAATTAAAGTATATTTTCAATTCTATAAATTGTTTTGTACTCTCACTTTTCTATCTTCAGTCCCCTGCAGGAAAGATTTTAGAATATTTTCGACGTAAGGCATGCCTGTCGTAAGAGGCGAATAAAATCCCGGCGCCATTCCGACACTGTTTGAAGTGTGAGTGGTAATGAGTCGGATTCACTTGCGACACTCACAGATTCGGCTGTTCTAACCAATTGAAGTTGGCAGTGTCGTAATGACTGTGGTTATATCCAAACTTACGTAGCAAGAATGATTGTATTTTACTATCATTCGGCATAGTATTGAGTATTTACACCGATTGCTAACACCCAAAATTCAGCAGAGGTTGGATGGGCCTCATTTCTTACCAAGGGGGAAGTTTCCAAACATATACCTTCAGTTGGTGCCGGCGAAAATTCCTTGAATTTTCCAATGGGGCGTTTTTTTGGCGCATTATCCTTATACATGTGTTTTTTAGAACAACGTGATCTTAAGCTTTTAAGGCAGGTAACCAAACTAAACAACACTGCATTCTTTCTATCCTCAGATATAATAGTGAGAAACCATTGGATGTATTACTTAACAGCCGGAATTTTTTTCTTGAAAAATGCTTCACTTTAGTATATGTAAAAAAATATATATATTGTTCAAACTATTGTTCACAGAAAACGACCACATTTTTCCAATTTTCTGTCAACTTATAGTTTTATTGTCAAAAACCGATCGGCTTTTGAGATCAAGAATGAATTGAATTAATTTTTAGTATTTTTAAAGGTAGGTGAATCATATGTAAAAGGGATTATTCAACCATTGGCCAAAATAGGTCGTAACCGGTAGAGACAAAGAATGGGATAACAATTCAAAATATTATGTAATGATTATAGTATAGTCACTATATAACTTCCACCAGCAATCATGATTATCGGCAGCAGTTTTCTTGAGAAAAAAGTCACCCAAAAAAATTTTCCATAAATTTTTTTTAATAATATTTAAAATTTAATTTTGTGGAAAAAAAATTTAAGGGCTTCAATTAGGCCCTACGTAGTACGTGTAGGGTAATACAATAGGGTATTACAGTGCACATTTACGCAAATTCACTGTCATTAAGTTATATAGCCCATACTTTATTGTAGCGCTATCGGTAGGATTTAATAATGTTTTATTTTTACAGGATTGAATTTTTTTGGTATTTAATACGCGTTATTCTTTTTAAATTAGATTATATTATTAATTTTTCATATTTTTACAGCTTATGCAGATCCAATTGGACCACTCGCTGAACGCCCACGTACTGGAATGCTGAAAAGTTCGTTAAGCAATAATTCAGATGACGAAGAGATGAACGCTGATAGCCTATTGCCGATCTAAGAATATCTAAGTTTAAGGCTTACCTTAAACTTCTTAAGATAAAATTAATACTTAGATGTTAAGAATTGAATTTTTATTTTTAATATTAATTTTATGAATGTATAATTTAATGTTATTACAATAAATGAACTGCAAATTACAAAGTTTCTGAGAAGTACTGGTACTGCTACCGGTGTGTTTACCTTCTGACTTATTGTACATTTATGCAATGCTCGTCCCATAAAAATACTTTATTTAATTTTGGTTTCAATTTGTTTAAATTCAACTGTCTGGAAAAGATTCTAACGAAAGTCGAACCTATTCGCATGAGGCATAAAATCATTAACTTTGTTCCGTAGAGCTGTACTGTAGTAAAGCATTCATATGCCAGGTGCTTTCATTTACGCATGTGAATATTTACTTTTAATTATAAAAATTTACAGAGAAAGTCACGTATTTAATTATAAAACAAAAAGTTAAAAACAATATACAATTGCATGCAATTTAGAAGAATATGAATTATGAATTTCAAAATAAAACTAATAATTTTGTTTATATTTTAAACATTAATTTCAATGAAATAAAACATAATTCTTTAAAGTATTACAATTATATTACACGTTTGTATGATATGTTAGTAATCTAAATCTGCTATTAAGAGTAGTAGTAAGATCTTCATAATAATATCTGAATTAAATTAGACCAATCTTCTTTGTTGTTTTAAGTTCCAAACAATTAAGCGATAGTTTAATAAGATCTATACTCAGATTTAAATAAGTTGAATTATTTTTCTGATATTTTTTTATACTTATTATTTAAAAACAAATAATAAAAAAAATTTTTATTTTTATGCTCATGCTATTAATTCACATATTAAATGATGACAATAGTGTATGGCCAAATGAAGCAAATAATATTTAAAATATTATAAAATTATATGAAATTTAAAGAGACTATAACTTTAACAACACTTGGATAGTAGAATACCGTATAAATAAAACATTGCTTCAAAATAAAATTGAGTAATGTTGAATAGTAACCACTATTTTTGGTCAATAAATAGTTTTGGTACCCATATATCTAGAAATACTAATCCGATTCGAACACATTCTAAGTTCTACTTCAATGAAGTTACCCGAAAAATGACAGAAGCTCATAAATAATAATGGAATAATATAATATAAATTTTAAGATTAATTTTGAATAAAAAATTTTCGATACAATCTTCCTCAATAAATAACTTTAATACACTTATTTTAATGATTATCCAATTCATCTAATTACTGTGATGGTTTTCCTAAAGGTATGTATAATACTTCACTATAACAGCTAGTACCACTTCGTTTAACAAAAAATGCTGAAAAACGAAATAATTTTATCAAATGTAAGAAGAGCCAGAATAAAATGTCAACTAAATCTGTCAACTAGATTGAATGTTTCAAATAATCTTCTTTTTATTCAGTGATTTCAGAAATTCACTGGTTTATTGAGCAGTTGCTTTGGTTGGAATTAAAATATTTCTTCCGTAAATCACAGAAGAATTTTCATCAGTGGATTTATATCCAATCGGTTCAAAGATTGTAATAACGATCTGAGTTTATTGTTTTCTTAGTAATATAGTATAAATTCCTCTTTTTAATGCCAAAAAAATTTGGACGCTTTCCCAAGCTCCTCTCGGAGCTAAAGAGCTGGTCGTACACTTCTTCTTAGCGTATTGTTTTGAATCACGATCCTGGTGCTCAATCAAAGTATCCTTAATGGTAATGAAACGATGCACAAAATACTTACTATCCTTACTATTACAACTATCCTTTAAGAGTAAATACTGTACACCGTAACTCTGTTTGTCATTAAGTCTCGCCGTAATTGGACTAGCAGATTATAAGGCTTTTAATGCACATCTTACTAAAACACTTTATATATTGGTGACAAAGTTAAGTTTTAACGACAAAACGTGGATAGATGTATTAGTTATTGTGTAGTATTAGGCTCACCGCAACTGGACTAACAAATTACAAGATTTTTAATGCATATTTTATTAAAACAGTTTAGATGTTTTACTGACAAAGTAGAATTTGAATGACAAAACGTATCACTAATTTTGTGGTACGTCTATCTGCTTTGTGGATAACTACCGACAATAGACAAATAGTGTTACTGACTCACCGGCACCGTAACTATGTTGGTCGTTATGATAACCGCAGAGTAGGATTCTAGTTTACATCCTTTCTAGAAAGTTTTAAATATCACACATAAAGTCGAATTTGAACTACATAATATAGATAGATCTGTATTATCAATTTAACGTTGTTAAATTGAGCTATGTGGATAGCTGTTTGTACTTGGAAGTATAAAGTCAAATACAAACAAAATGATTAAAATATATTAATATGTCAAAGTTTAAGTTCAGTTCTCATTAAGTTTTTATAAAAGTACTGAAAATGCAATATAGTATATTGAAAATATGTGTTGTAATGCTTAAATTTTTAATTTATTTTTTTATTTAAAATTTTCCAGTTCCAGTTCCTTTGATTCAACCATTTCTGTCCTTTCCACTTATTCAAAGCATTTCCAAAATAAGTTTCACTGCAATGCTATGCATTTAAAATGTAAATTGTATTGTCCATTTAAAGCTTTGGCATTTTGGAGTCATGAGAAGAAAGTGTCACAACGAAAGTGGAACAGCTCATGTAGCAGCTGGTGGCACTACCATGCGCAGCATTCAATTGTTCACAAACGCAATATTTTATTGTACTCCCATCTGCAATTGGACGAAGTTACTTTAATAATTTAAGAGATTTAATGAAAATCCGTGTTCCCTCGTACATTTAAAAGGACACTTCACCGACAAACAAAGCACTAGTAGAAGATTGCATAAAGGCTTAATCGACATATTTAGTGAGAGAATATGCGAATATACTATAGTATGTGTGGCTCTAAGCAAGCAAGAAAATACGAGTGAGTACCTTTCCGCAATGTGATGTGGTATTACGAGTACTTTCATGGGACCAATTAAATCCGCAAAATATTAAAATTTATTCCTTGACATACGTGAAAACTTTTGAACGACATAAGTTTAAATGGTTTTTATTGAAAGCATTTAATTTTACGAACTTACAATCAATAAACCCTTTGAACCCTTTTTTTGTTTGGCATTCAATGGAAAGGTAAGCTTTTTTGTGATTGTTTAAGATTATTTTATACTAAGTAAATGAAAATTGATTTATTTGATTCAAAAGGGAATTAAGATAATGAAAATGGGCATAAATGGTTTTATTAAATAAAAATCGATTCGAAATATTTTATTGAGAAGGGACCTTTGTATTCAAGTCGAAATTTCTATTCTTTTCCATGTAACAAACAGAAAAAAAAAGACTGGTAAAAGCTCATGCTTTTGTCTTGTTGACTTTTACTTTTGCGGTCATGTCCCTCAATTAATGACCCCAAGGAAATTTTGTTAAGGTAATTCTTCGATGTAAGCTGATTAAATCTAAATTCCATTCCATTGTGTGATTCTCTCCGTTATTGGTGTTGTCACGATGCCGCAACTTCGGTCAATTGTGTATAATAGCGCATTTTAAATAAAAGTCTTTAACATTTAAAATGTTTTGTAGGAGGGTAATTACGGAAATTTGTTTTATTCTTATTTAGAAATTCTAACAACTCTGTTATGTGTCGGCTGACACTTGAAACTTGATACTTCACAGTGTCGGTGTTAGGTGTTGTCGATGGCTGATAGCTGATGGGCTTGCGGTTGTCTATACATATATAATTAGATATAATACAGGTGTGGATTTACATATAATTTGATCTGATCATATATAAATGATAATGCATGGTTACAGAATAAACAGAAACAGAATATAAAAAATCTCTGTTATATATGATATGATATAATGATTAGATTAGATTTAGAAAGGATTGGGAACTATGTCACCACGTCACTGTGTATATGAGCAGTAGACTACAATACTGTACTGTACAGTGCCCTGTCGGAATTTATATAAAAACAGTTAAATTAGTTTTATATAGTTGCATACAGGGCTTAAGTCGCTGATAGCGCTGGTAAATCATTTCAGTATAGTTTTCTTTGTTTCTCCTCTCCTCTACTTTCTGAATAACTTCTCTTTATTACAATGGACCAATGGATCCACCAGGGATCGTCGATATAACCTTACCTAACTTCTCTTCAGTTGTCGATTAAATCTTTCGCTTTTTTCAGTTTAGATACTAATGAAGTATATACTTTTTCATTCATCTCAATTCATACCTGGTATCATTTTTACAATTTATTTTACAAAAACTGTGTTTGTACTTGAATTGAATAAGTAAAGCTATTATCGCTCTTCTTCTTGCATTATTCACTTCACAATGCACTGAGTATATTTAAGTTCTCTATATTTTTTTGGTTTCCTTTATTTATAAGACTACTACTCCTTTTTATCTTATATTTATCTTGACCATTTCAGAATACACTCTTCGCATTGGTTTCTGTGGTGTGTAAACAATTTTACTATCATTTGGGCAATTATACCTTCGTTTTTGCTCCTTTATTAATTTTCAAACGTTTAATTAATCTACATTGATTCATTTTTGAACTTTTTTTATCATGTAATCGTTTCCAGGATGTGTGTGGTATTGTCAAGAGTATGATTTTTGTCGATTTTCCTTGGTTTAAGTCCATTATGTTTAATGAAAACAGTAGAGCCTGGAATAAGCTCTTATGTTCCAGAATTGAATGCACAGTAAATGTTTATTGATAAAGGCAAAGGGTCTATATGCTCTTTAATGACGCGTGCCCACCTTCTTCATCAAAGGAAATGATTGGGATTTTTAGTGTAAATCTCTATTGAGAAATGATTTAAATTTATTTATTGTTTGGAAACTATAATAATTTTTTTTATATTTCTAGTTCATAGAAAATTTACTTGTGCATTTATAATTAATGAAATGGAAAATATTTAATAAAAAAATGAATGCTTAAAATAAAAAACCATTCATGTGTTCATCATGTTTTGTGAGTTTCCACCGGCGTATAATTTCTCACTCAATATTGATTAAAATTTAATAATTCATTGAAATACTTCAAAATACTTAATACTGGCTATTAATAGCCGAGGCGCCCAGAATTCGAGTATGTGATACGAATAAAACAATAGATACGTGAAATAGCAAATTTTTACAGTCGAGTAAGTTTAAATACTTAAAATAGAAAAGCTGATGAACTGATGAGATGATGAGAAAAGGCTAAATTGGTGCAATCGGAAACACATGCATAGCCATCAATATCGATACATACGGATATACCACAAAATTGCTTTCTACATAATGAAACGTCTCCAGGCAACTGGAATATTTAATATTTTGTACATTCAATTTTGCTGTTAAATGGTTTTTAATAATGACATTTTCCATCCTTAACACTGACATAGGGACGAAGTCTTGTTTCAGTTGCCGTTTATTGGCAGTACTTAAAATTTTATATAATTTGCCTTCAAGTAACTATTTTGTGCTTCTGATTTAGCAGCACTGCTTTAATGATATATACCCAAAAGAATTGTCATTCAAGACATAATATGTTTGGTTCAATGTTTACTATTTTGTAATATGGATAGTAAGTGCTCGAAGTACATCGTTTCACACACAAATGTCTGTATTTTTTTAGTTCCGATTTAACGGTCCTAAATCTGTACAATGTATCAAAATGAATTGTCTTTCAAAACATATTATATTTATAATGTAAATTTTTTTTACCGAGAGTGTTTCGTCTTTATGACGAAAAGAGAGTTAGACGAATTCAAATAGTAATGAAAAGACAAGGACAAAAATTTAATTTAATTTAATGAAATTTGGCTAATGCTGTTTCGAGTATTGCCAAGTAATCATCATCAGCGGTCTTAGGAAATATTCGAATTTCTTAATTATATAAATAATATATTTAGTTTAATGTTTTTTTTCTTAGTAAATCTGGTATAATAAGAATCTTAAATTATCAAAAGACCATAATAATAATATATGGTGGGACGTTGGGACAGCGCACTGTCCAACAAGTGGCCCCACTGAAGTGAAGGATTAGTCGAAGTAGACCACGAAACGACTTGGGTCCTTTTTCGTCCTTCGATTCTCGGATGTTGTTATTGAGTTAAAGCTGGAGTGGCTTCCGTTCGCATAACTACATCTTTTGTTAATGCAAGCATCTCATTTAGCTTGAGGTTTCCTGCCAAGTCGTCACCAACCCAATGGTGTCCCAAGACAGTCTTCCTCCTACTTGCCAGTGCTGGACATTGGCACAATATATGCACCGCTGTCTCCTTTTCTTCTAGACATAGTCTGCAAGTGTCTTCCTCAGCTAGAGTTATCTTTTTGAGGTGATACTTGAAGTTGCCATGTCCAGTAATTAGTGAGGTCAGCCAGCTTAGAGTGCTCCGCGAATAGCTAAGCACTTTTATCGCTTCCCTGGCCCACGGTTTAGGTAACATGAGTTTGGTCTGTCTACAAGTGCTCAACTCTCTCCATCTATTAAGATGAAGTGAGATTATCCACTTATTGACATAGGCTGCCGTCATGCTGTACCCCAATGGTATTCTGGGCTCCGGGCCACAGAAATTATGGCTTGATCCTTGCTTTGCAAGTTCATCTGCCTTCTCGTTTTGCTCAATACCGATGTGTCCTTTAACCCACATGATCGTCATCTCATTTCCATGAGCACATTCCATGAGCTTCGTTACACATTCTTGTACTAAGCTGTTAGTTATGTATGTCCTTTGAATGCTTTTGATAACTGCTTGGTTGTCCAGCGCTATCAGAATCTTTTTCTGATATACCTGACAATCCAATAGGTGATCCAGAGCATGAGAGACCGCCATAAGTTCCGCTTGATAGACGGAAACATATATTCCTAGATGTAGAGTGCACGTTAGATTTAGCTCTTTCGAGTAAACCCCAGCACCAGCTCTGCCATCCATTAAGGGGCCATCGGTAAATATGCAAATGTCATTCCTTCCACATTCATTATGTAGAAGGCCGTCTACTATCAGTGTTCTGTAGGACACTTCTGCCCCATAAACCCTCCTCATAGTCGCCAATGGCATCTGCGTTTCCTTGACCGCGGCCTGGACGAGATCAAGAATCTTACGATGGCCCACTAATTTTCCGAAGTTGTTCCACGTGGAGCTCCGGTTCATGCGAATTGCTGCCAGTGCCGCCGTTTTCTATATATGTAAATCCAACGGAAGCAAGCCTAGCATCGCCTCTAATGCCGGTGTTGGTGTAGTTCGTATAGCGCCTGTTATTCCAACACAGGCTAGTCGCTGGACTCTATCTAACTTCGTCTTTATTGTCTTTTGGGTAACTTTACACCACCAGACAACTGACGCATATGTTATAATAGGTCTGACCATCATGGTATAGATCCAGTGCATCGATTTTGGGGATATCCCCCATCGTCTTCCGCACACTCTCTTACATTGAAATAGAGCTCTTTTCGCTTTCCTGATCTTTTCATCCACATGTTCATTCCAAGTCAGTTTATTATCTAGGATAACACCTAGATACTTCACCGACTTTGATATGCGAATGTTATTATCAAAAAGTTGTAAGGGCTCCATTGACAGACTTCTCTTCCTCGTGAAGAGGATAGTGTCTGATTTCGTGGCATTAATGGCCAGGCCTTGTTCCCTACACCATTTTTCGACGCATTTGAGAGCACCTCTCATCACGTTTCTAATGGTGTCTGGGAACTTGCCATTCACCATCAGTGCTATATCGTCCGCATACCCAATTGTTTGTATGCCTTTGAAGTCAAGCTGTTGAAGTAGGGAGTCTATGGTCACGTTCCACAGAAATGGTGAAAGCACCCCTCCCTGTGGGCAGCCTCTGACTGTTCTGCCTCTCAGTCTATGTCTTCCATTTTGTAGGTTTACTGCTCTTTGCCTTAACATGAAATCTATCCATCCAATAATGATTGAACCGACTTCTCGGTCAGCTAGAGCAGATTTTAATTTATCAAAGCTTACTTTGTCAAAGGCTCCTTCGATGTCCATCATGATGGCCATCGAAATGCCTCCTGAAGTCAGCTCTCTCTCAGCTGTCCTCACGACTTCGTGCAGGGCAGTCTCTGTTGATCTCCCCGCCCTATAGGCATGTTGACATCTGCTTAAAGGATATTTCATTAGCGTGGTGCATTCTAGGTAGTCCACTATTACCCTTTCCATAGCTTTAAGCATGAAAGAGGTAAGGCTAACTGGCCTGAATGACTTTGCTTCTGTGTAATCCTTTTTTCCTGGCTTTGGTAGAAAAGTCACCCTTGACTCTCTCCAAGCTTTAGGGACGTACCTTGTTGCCAGTGACGTCCTGAATATCTCCGTGAGCCTAACTGCGAGCAGGTCAATTCCCCATCGCAGGAGTGCTGGAAATATGCCATCCAACCCCGGTGACTTAAATGGAGCGAATGTCAAAATGGCATTCCTAACTGCATTTATGCATTTATGGTCTTTCCTCTCTGTTCATTCCCCTTTTGGGAGATGGCCAGTGATCATCAAATTTGAAGCTTCCTGGAAAATGGATCTCCATGAGAGTACTCAATGACTCACCTACTGTCTCCGTCATTGTACCATCCTTCTTTCGGATTAAACCAAGTCTTGAGACCGGATCTTTGGTGACCATCTTTTGTAACCGACTTACTTCAGAGGTCCCCTTCATGCTCGAACAGAAATTCCTCCACGACTCCCGTTTCCGGTTGCGTAGTGCTTTCTTAAATTCACGCTTTTTGGCCTTATACAAGTCCCATGATTCGGAGTTCTTCTCCCTCATGTATTTATTAAAGGCTTTCCTTGTCTCCTTTTTTATTACATCAAGATCCTGACTTCACCAAGGTGTCGATGACTTTTCTGCAATGCTAGTTTGGGGACAAGCGTTTTCGAATGTATTAATCATCGCAGCAGTAATTGCTTTGACTTCTGTCTCTACATTCCATGTGGTCTTGAGTTTCCTCAACGGCCTGTTTTGTAATAATTCCGTCAACAACGTCAAGTAAGTTACCTGATTAGTATTCTCAGGAATTCTTACTAGCCTCTGACTATTAGTGCGTTTCGGACGACAGAGTATTTCAAAGTGTATAGCCCGATGATCCGACATTGTTAGTCTATCAGCGACCCTCCATTTCTCAATTTTCTGTGTCATTGCGCCTGAGCACAGGGTTAGGTCAATAACTTCTGACCTTCGTGCGTCAACGAAGGTAGGTTCTAACCCCCTGTTTACAATCATCAGATTGTATTTTTCAACAAACTCGAGGAGAGATTCCCCTCTGTTGTTACTATCGCTGCTACCCCACACAATGTTGTGTGCGTTCGCATCACATCCTATGACAATTTCTAGCCTTTTCGTCCTACAATACTCCATCAGTCTGTTTACCTCCTGACTGGGAGGTGGTTCAGTAGAGTCGTATGGTAGATAGGCTGACGCCACGATAAAGGTATTTGCATCACTCCCTAATGGTCAAAAGACCATTGTATTAACATTAGTCATTTTTTTTTTGGAAATGACAATTTTTATTTTTAAAGACTAGCGATTTTGATTTCTCAATATTAACTGTTAGCCCCCATAGCTTACAGTATCTGTGTAACTCGTTTATCATAACTTGTAAACAATCAGGACTTTCTGCTAGGAGGACGATGTCATCTGCATACAAAAGAACTTTAATATTTACACCATTTATAAATGCGCCTCCAGATAGATGTGTAACCACATCGTCTATATAAAGTGAGAACAGAATCGAACTGAGTACGCAACCTTGTTTAACTCCTGAAGCAGTAGCAAACCATTCTGACAAGTGTTCCCCATCCCATATAGCTGCACGATTTTCGGTATATAAACTGCTTAGAATTTTCATAAATTTGGTTGACATGCCAATAATACAGAGTTTATAAAATACAGCATTTCTGTTTACTGAGTCAAACGCTGCTTCAAAGTCAGCATATATAAAAAATGCATATATATTAGCTTTTTACCTTTTTCCGTATACTGATTGGCTATACTTCTAAGACAAAAAATATTATTGATTGCTGAGTATCCTTTTCTAAATCCTGCCTGGTATACACTGAGCAAACTAAATTCTGCTGCCCAAGCCTTTAGCCTTTCAAGAAGGATTCCTGTGAATAATTTTACAGTGAAGTTTAAAAAAGAAATGCCTCTATAATTATTCGCAATCTACGGGTTTTCTTTTTTAAAGAGCGGATAAATGATAAATGTTTTAAAATCTTTCACTGTACTATTATTTATATTAATAAATTATTAAAAAAATTAAATTAAATAATTAATAAATAAATATTTTATATAATTAGTATTTAATTCTATTAAATTAGAACAATATCAATTGAGAAGCAAACCTCGAAATTTCGCTCACTCAAGCAATCATTTATTTTTCTTTTTTACTTGCCAATATTTTTAGCATCACATAAGCAATCATAATTTATTATCAAATGAAATTCAGAAAAGTATAATCTATATACATAAAAGAAAGTTGTGTTAGTTACACCACTCATAACTCAAGAACGGCTGAACCGATTTTAATTATCTTTGATTTGTTAGAATCGTCTCCGCTCCGAATAACAGAATACATTATAAAATATTGGAAAAATCCACTAATTTTAGCAAAAATAATAAATTTGTAAATGCTGTTTCAAACTGTTGACAGTTCGACAGTTTGAGTGATATTGATTTCTTTTTAAATTTTTTTTTCAAATATTTGAAATATTTGAAATTTCAAATTTCAAATATGATAAATTCAAATATAATAAATAAATATTGTTGTCAATATACCATCGAATCCACGTGACCTGTGGAACAAATATAAGGATAACATGTCAGAAGACATTTTACATAGAATTCGTGTCAGTTCAAGAAATCCCGATCTTCAGGTGAATGATGAAATGCATAATCAGGCTTTGCTCTTGATCGAAGACATATGTTACCATACCTGCGGTAGTTTGTTAGCCAGATTAGGAATGCCAGCTCCTGATCGTGGAATAAATAACGCATTTAATCGATAATTTGGAACCTGAACGTGAATATGATCGACATGAATTAGACCAATCAGTTCAAACTAATGTACTTCTATTGAATCCGCAACAGAAGGAAGTTTAACATTAATGAAAGCGATTGATGAAGAAAATGGTGGCTTTTTTTCCTGGACGCCGCCGGTGAGACTGGTAAAACATTCCTCATGTCATTAATTTTCGCCACTGTTCGTGCGAGATCCGACATTGCGGTAGCAGTTGCTTCTTCTGGAATAGCGGCTACATTGTTATAAGGATGCCGTACGGCTTATTCAGCGTTAAAATTGCCGAGCACCCGATATGTAATATTGCGAAGCATTCTGCAATAGCTAAAGTTTTAGTAGCATCTAAAATCATCATCTGGTACGAATGCACAATGGCGCACAAACGCGCATTAGAAGCACTTGACAGAATATTGAAAGATCTTCGCAATGACTGGAGATGTTTTGGAGGCGCAATGATTTTACTGTCTGGCGATTTTCGCCAAACACTCCCAGTCATTCCAAAATCGACTGCTGCCGACGAAATAAATGCTTGCCTTAAATCATCAAATCTTTGGCGCTATGTGAAAAAACTTCAGCTGGTAACAAACATGAGAGTTGCATTGGTCAACGATACATCTGCTGAAGTTCTCCAAGCAATTGCTGTTAATCGGTAATGGCCGTGTGGCTGTTGAAGAATCGAGCGGATTAATAGCATTTCCTTCAAATTTTTGCAATTTCGTCTCATCAAAAGACGAACTCATCAATGAAGTATTTCCGAACATCATTGATAATTATAAAAACTAAAAATGGTTGAGTGAGCGAGCAATTTTAGCAGCTAAGAACAAAGATGTGAATGACTTAAACTTTGTAATTCAAAATCAAATCGTTGGTACTCTGCATACATTCAAATCTATTGACTGTGTAACAAACGAAGAAGAAGCTACCAACTATCCAACTGAATTTTTGAACTCCTTGGATATGCCTGGCTTACCACCGCACAATTTACAATTAAAGATTGGTTCGGTAGTCATTATGCTTCGAAATCTAAACCAACCAAAACTATGCAATGGAACGCGATTAGTGATAACAAAACTGATGGCCAATGTGATTCACGCAATGATACTCAAAGGAAAATTCAAAAGTGATGAAGTTCTCATTCCGAAAATTCCAATGATCTCAATCGATATGCCCTTTGAGTTTAAACGAATTCAATTTCCTATTCGGCTTGCATTCGCTATGACTATAAATAAATCACAAGGCCAATCCTTTAGTGTTTGTGATCTGAATCTAGAAAATGCATGTTTTTCACATGGTCAATTGTACGTGGCATGTTCACGTGTAGGCAAACCATCTGCTTTATTTGTTCTTGCGCCTGATAAAAAAACAAAAAATATCGTATATCACAAGGTTCTTTATTGAAGAGTGTCAATCGGAGTGCAACCCATAGGTTCTTGCTGACAGACCATTAAAATAATTAATTATATATCAATATCCTAATAAACTATTGAATACAATAAATTTTTTGTATTCATTTTATTTCTAAATTTAGTTTACCTATAATTTAATATAACATTTATTGACTGTTACGCGGTACGAAGTTCGCGGGGTCACCTAGTATTATATATAATTATACATCTAACTAATCGTTTTTTTTTTAAATCCGTGTTCAAGTTATCTCGAATATATGGAATAAAACAAGCAAAAGTATAATAGCCAACTATTAAACTTTTTAGCTGACTATTAGGCAGTGCAAAAAATTAAAAATGCCAGCTAACAGTACCAAAAAGAAAATTTATTTCTGAATAAGATTTTTGTAGTAAATTTTAATTGGAAACAATGTGAAATATCATTAAATTACTTACTGACCATTTTACCTAATGTTAAACAAAATGAAGAGCCATTATTGAGGTTAACAAATAACAATGGCACTGTACTCCCCTCAATATTCAATTTAATGTGTAAGGTTGCTTTCATAGATGATAAATTTAATAATACTTTTATGTGCCATAAATAGAATAGAAATAAACAGGGTACCAGCTCCCAACGAAACGGAGCACTGCGACCATAATTGATCTTTTGTGCTGTATAATATACATAATATACGTTACATGAAATCTAAGTTATATGAAATACCTCTTCAAACAAATGTTGAGATCTGTTAAGACAGAGTCTATAGATTTTGAACATGATTAATGCATTAATGCAAAACACCACGGTTTTCTTCACAAAATTGTCACTATAATGCAACAACAAACGCCTCTATTGGAATTTCAAAGTACTTCGCCGGTACCAATTGAACCTATACATTTGGTTATAATTTCGTTATTGGAAGTGTACGATGCCCATCTAACACCTTTGCTTTTCTTTTCTTCTACAGCCGTTCTACATCCGTAACAATAGTAAAGTAAATAAGTTATATATGAAGCGCATTAAATTTAGAAGGCAACGGTAATACATAGTATTACCACAGTCATACAAAGCCACTGCATACACCTTGTTAAGACTTTATAATTTTCCGGCAGCATTGAAGTGATATTCTCTTTTCTATACCAAACTTTTCAATTTTCAAGGATTTATTTATACGGTCTTAAAAATGGATAAAAATATTGCTGAGATTTTGGAGAGATTACATTTAGAATGTATGTGCTGAATATGGACCATAAGTGTAATAACTCTCAAACTGTGGTGGTTGACATGACTACAATAAACAATACCTTATGATAAGAGGGTTGAGTCTTTGCTATAAATTTAATTATAGTTTGAGTCTTGAATAGAAATATGTAGAGACATCACTTCAGTCTTTGTTATCCTCCGTGGGATGGCGCTACTGCTATAAAAAATTAGTAATTTCTACTTTATTAAAATGATTTTTAACGTCCGTTTTGGAAAGAAAGCAACTAAATTTTTAATATAAACTATTGTTTTCAATAAAAATCTATTTTGTACAGTTTTACTGTTACTTCTTACTTACTGTTGCTTATTATTATTATATTTATTATTATTATTATTATATTCAATTTAAAAATATTCTCACTGTTACCCCAATATTTTCTTTAAAATGTTTTTATTTGCATTTTAACTCGCCATGTATGTATGTCATTATATCTAATATACCTCTCGATCAGTGTCGCTAAATGCCAACGAATTTATTTCTAGATTTCCTATTTAATCGAATTAAATGTTGTAAAAATAAATTTTTATAAATTCCTTCAGTTCAAATCGATAAAATTGATTCAATATGGCGTCTATTAATAAGTATGCACTTCTATTAAAATTAAACTTAAAATAACTAAAATAACACATATTTCTTTCAGAAAGCCTTGTTAGATATAAACAAAACCTTTGTTAAAGTAATATGTATTGATAAATGACAATTTAATCCATTTGCCGATTCAATAAAAATGAATTTATAAAAACTCTGCTCGGTACCAATATTCAAAAATTCTAACAAAATAAAAGGACTATATTCTATATATTTGATATATTAATATAGTCAAGTACTCCATCATCATAATCCATCATGTATGTATTGATAGTCTGGAACAATGAAGTTCATTAAGTCTGACACATCTGTTAATTATTTAATGGTAGCAAAAGTTGAACTTTAGAGAAATACAAAAAAGAATAACTCTCAATTAGCTATCATATATTACGAAGAACTAGGTAATACACATATCTTACTAATGCTTACAGATAAAATTTCAAAAGCCTTTTTCTTTTAAATATGTTTTTCTTATAGTTAAGTTTATCTTATTTTTGGATTATTAACAGTTGTTGCCTTTGAAGTAATTATCTTTTAAAATTCATAATTGGATTATTACTGTTCCTCAGGATATTAATTATGCGCTAAACAATCAACCAATTTTAATGTTATTGCAAATATTGCAGTATCTTTATTGCTGCTTGGGTACCTGGTAATTTCCATACACCCACTGGAAAACTGACACAACTCAACATTTTGCAGTTTCGATTTTATGTATTAAAACTATTCATAAGGCTTAACTTTACCAAAAAAAAAAAGGTGTTTTGTTTTTTGCGGCCAAAAACCCATTATGTCTGCGTTTTGCTATTTACATAAAAAATTTTACAATTTCCGAAAGGCCTATCATTTTCAATTAAATCACATTTGAAATATATGTGTGATAATTGTTGCATTAACGAGGGCAAGCCAATAAGTTGGAAAAATATGGTAAAGTCAGTTTCTTTTTTCGGTTAATCTGTTTTTATTTCTCAACATGCTCGCTACTCATGGACTACTGAATATAGCTAAAGAATAGAATTTATCAAAGTCTTCAATCGGTATCAACCAATTCTGCACTGGACATAAAAACAAATGAAACTCAATCTCCTTTACCATTAGAAAAATAATAAAATCACATCAAACAATATAAAAATTGTTCTGTATATATATATACACGGTTGCCACTTATGGTACTTTAGTACCAAAATTGGTACTTTTTTTTTCGTTTGGTACTCATGTTCAAAAGATGGTACATTTTTGACGACCCAACTTTATTGTGGATATTTCCAATTAATTTTTTTTATAAATGCAACTTTGCACTATTTTATATTTTGTTCATTTATAACACTATGAAAAACACAGAACGAAAAAATAAAAAGGTCCAAAAAAATGTTGGACCTTTTTTTACAGAAATGGTACCTTTTTAAACCAATTTTGGTACAGAAAAAAATTTTCAAGTGGCAACCGTGTATATATACACATTTTTAATGAAAAAAAATTATGCTGTTGAATAAGTAACTTTTCCTATATTTGGAAGGATTACGTTCCTGTGTAAAAGTTTAGTGTAGAACTACTGGGAAATGGAACTTATTTTGTCTTTTTGAAATCTGTGTAGACATATAGCACTAACTTGTAATTCCGATATTCTCGAGATAATTCCAATTTCAACTCTATAAAAAAGTCCCTGCTCATTAGTACGTGGGTTAGGTTAGGATATGCTGTTACCATAAAAAAAAAATAAGTTTAAAAACCACCTCGACCCTTTGGCAAAACTTAAAATACTTTTTAGTGAAAGGTCCTGGAGTTAGCTAAGAAGAAAACCATTATAATAGTAAAACGGCATCGCGCCAAGGAATGCCAAATGCAATAAAAAAGCAGATGGGCAACTTTAATCATTATCTTTATAACTGCGACAGGAAGGATTAAAAGGTATAAAATGTACAATCTTCTGACATGGTTATCTAAATGGCTTTGATCCCTGAGCAAACCTACCACAAGACTAAAATCTATACAGGACATCTCACTGATACTACTGAATTTTATCTTAACAAAACGGTACCAATTTGTATAAAGGTGCCTACATGTCTTTCAAATACCATATTTAATTAAAAAATTCAGCACGAGAAGAATTCAGCATATTTTAAAGCTTTCAGAAAAAATGATTAGACTTTCTCTTAATGATAGTGATGTGTCTTCGCATGGAAACATGACACTAAATTTCCTATCGAATCATTTCTTACTTATAAAATTTTACTCACATATAATAGGAAAACTATTTTTACTAATCAACATTGATCATTTGCTTAAATTAAACTACAGGACAAGTCACAAAAAACTGTTACATATATCAGTGACTTAATGATTTCTCTCATTTTCAGATCAAGTCCAAAAAGTCAAGTTTACTGTTTTTCTGATACAATTTACCCCATTATTTCGAACAAATGAATCTGACCAAATATATTAAAACATATACTTGTGGCGAACTCGCCCTCTGTTGTGATAAAAATCCACATACGC
Source organism: Teleopsis dalmanni (assembly GCF_002237135.1). Lineage (NCBI taxonomy): Eukaryota > Metazoa > Arthropoda > Insecta > Diptera > Diopsidae > Teleopsis > Teleopsis dalmanni. The sequence goes on along the minus strand of NC_051847.1, from coordinate 159,536,040 downwards.
ATCGATTCTATTTAAACATTTTACATTAAATTTAATAAGTACTTCGCATTATATTCAAAAATATTTTTATAAACTGTGTTTACTAAAGCAAATAAGAATTATAAAATAAAACATATTGAATATTACTTGTAGGTATATTCAGTCATTTTATTCAATCATACACAACTATATAATTTACAATAATATCTTTTGCTGATTGAAACTATTTTCATGAAATAAATTGATGCAGCAAAATATAATGGGATTAAATTCTAAAGATCTTATAATGAATCATTTGATAGCGTGCACTTTTTGACTATATTCTTATCGATTGAAACGTAATGAAGTCATAGATCCATTTTTTAAAACAAATGACTTGATATAGAAATACAAAAGTTCTGTTATATTATGTTTAAATATTTCCAAACATTGTTTTCCAGACGTTACATGGTCACGTTTATGGTCAACAGTGCACACCAAGTGAGGCCCCTACCTTACCGATAGTTATTTCAAAGTTTTCTATTGTAATTTCTACGCCTTTAATTGGGAAGTAGTTCATTTAGAACTATAACTAACGTAATAAACAAATAGTTAGCATATTTATGTAAAGAGGTTTTGAAAGGTAGTAACCAACAACAAGAAAAATTATTTTTTATATTATTTTAATTAAATGAATTTTTGGCTGACCATGCAGCTGTTTCGAGTACCGCCAAATACCCATCATCAGTGGTCTTAGAAATTATTCTTGTATTTAATTATTCTTAAATAATTTTTTGTGACTGCAAATACCAGGAATCGAACTTGTGCCCTGCCAAATTTGAAGCTCAGAGATAGCGCTCCTTTACCAACTGATCCAAAGCCGTACTTGACTTCTATGTTCGTACATTTTCCTGAAGTTTTTGTTCATTTGTGCTTATAAGCCAGCTGTAGAATACTTGAATTAACTAATTATATTTTTATTTTTAATATATTGCTAAATTACAATTCTATTCTGTTTGTAGAGGCATAATTTGTTGCATGATTTATATATTCTTTCTTATGTAGAGAACCAAAATCTAGGAACGTGATACTGAGAAAGTCATGCTAATTTTTTTTATAGTATATTTACTATAAAAGTTTATTTTTTAATTATATTTATAAATGCTTTTTTATGTTATATCTAGAACAATTTTACGCCTAGTAAGAATGTGGTTAATTTATATATAAAAATATATCTTCTGTCAATTAAGTATTGAACGATGTTGAACCATACCAACTCGGTATCGTTTCAACAACATTTGTCCTAGAGGAATATGGTAATAAAAAACTTAAAAGTAAGCAACAATTATAAAAACAACAACAATAACAGCAACAACAACAACGAAACTCAAATAGAATAACAAAAATGTAACAAAATCTATGTTTTCTGCTTTTGAGTTTCGTCTTTGCTTTGCTACTCTTCAACAGGTAAGAAATTCTTAAGTTGCTTGTTTTTGTTTTATCTAACAAGTCTCTCAATGAAAATCTTATAGACCTGAGAGAGCAGAAAAGCAGAAAACACACTTGACTGGTGAGAAGAAGTATTGAAGTCGTGTTTAAACTGAAACAGAAACAGAAACAAAAACAAAACTGCTCTCGATCGTCACATGAACAATGTAGACAAAGTCGTAAAACAACAATTGAATGCGTTGAATTCGTGAGCGAAGCAACAGGCAAGTCGTTAAAGAAAATACCACGTAGTTGCAGGTAAAGCGTTGTCGAGTTGATTTGAATCGCGCAAACAGTTCGCGGTTGGATTATATAAATTTGTGCAGTCATTTCATCTATTATTTTATTCTATAATAACTACAAAAAAAAAAAAAATTCTAAATGTTATTTGCAGTGCCGATACAAAATTAAACGAAGATATTTAAATATACCAATAGATGGTTATTTTTGTGAAAACATAATTTATATTACATACTTACAATACAAACACATCGACAAAAAATACTATAAAATGTGCAAAAAGAAGGAATTTGATTTCGCGGCCATATTTGATTTGTAACGACATTCGAGCCACGAATAGTTACGACGAGAGTCCAACGCACATATTTAATTATAATTTATGCAAATTGAAATAACCAATTTCATGTGAATGTGGAAGTTGAAATAGTGTGTATTTGTGAAAAAGTGTAATAAAAGTTGCAACAACAAATAATCAAAGATTTAATTAATTTACTTAACAATTTTCTATAAAATTACATAGCAAGTTTGCGAAAGGCTTGTGATATTCAAAAACACCTCTGAATTCCAACGGAATTTTATTAATGTCGATGTGTGCTACAGTGGCTATGTATCTAAGTGTGTGTGTGCCAAAATAACAGCTACCTAAGCACAAAATTCTTGAGAAACACAATTTTAAAAAGCTAGCAAAATAAAAAACGACAGGAAACCAGAAAATCAACTTTGTTAACAAACCGTCTTCACTGTGTTTTACGATCTTTGCCACAGTTTCTTGTTTATTGTTTCTGGTTTTTTGTTTTTTGTTATTTATTATTTGTTACTTGCTTTTATGGAAGAATTCTCTTCATTTTATTGCCAACTTCTGAATCTGAATCGTCAATTTTGAGGTTATAAATTCTTTAGTTTCGCAACAAAAAGAAAACTCAAAAAATATAACCATCTCGAACGAGTTTTTAAATACTTTACCAGCTGTTCCACTGAAATTTCTATTTCCTGTTATAAATTTGACAAAATAACAACGAAAAAAAAAAACAAACAAAATTACAGAATGGGAGATTCAACGCCAATATGTCGTTGCCGCGTGCTTTATTTGGGTAGTGCAGTTCCACGACAAAGTAAGGATGGCTTACAAGGTATACAAGAGCCTCTGCGCAGTCTATATCCATCGGAAGGAGCAGTAGGTGCCAAAGGTATCGATTCTTGGCTAAGTGTTTGGTCAAATGGCATACTTCTTGAGAATGTCGACGAGAACTTAAAACAAATTACTAGATTTTTTCCCATTGAGTCCTTACATTATTGCGCTGCTGTAAGACAAGTACTTATACCTGAACGTGGTAATTCAAATCCAGAACCTAAATTTTTACCACTCGATTCGCCGTTTGCACGTGTACCAAGATCACAGCATCCACCGATATTTGCTGCTATATTACGCCGCACCACCGGCATTAAAGTACTCGAGTGTCACGTATTTATTTGTAAACGCGAAGCAGCAGCGAATGCTCTAGTCAGATGCTGTTTCCATGCTTATGCAGATAATTCTTATGCTAGACAGCTGGAAACAGGCAGCACGGGTGGTGGAAGCAGCAGTGTATATGGAACATTAAAAAGTGCAGTTAGCAGTAAATCAAATGGCGACTTAACAACTATAGCCCTATCGAATGGGAACCATCATCATCAGCCCGCATTAAGTCAAAGCGGTTGGCGTTCACGTGCAGGAAGTACAACAACCTTAAACAGTATCGGTAGACAATCCAATGGACATGCCGGTGGCATAAGTATGAACGGTGGAGGTGGAAGTAGTAGCAGTGCTGCCGAGGGATATACTTCTGTTAAAAATTGTAAGTATTAATTGAGAAATAGCTCACTTTATTAGAGTAGTTAAAAATATAATAATATATTTATATACATATACGTATATGTATATATAAAAAGATATATATATATAGGGGTATTTACTCTGTCTTGCAAAGTTATTGCAAGGTGCACGAAATACAAAAATGCTGTACTAAATTGCAAGAGTGCAGAATTACCAACATCAAAATAAAACAGCTGTTATTGCTGCATAACACATCCACAGGAGAAGCAACACATGTCAAAACAAGTGTTTGTTTTCCTTTTTTGTTTCGTTGCATACATACATGGATTTAGGTAAAGCAAGATTGCAAGCAATTGCAAGAAATTTTAGGCGTATATTTTGCTGTTGTCCATTGCGAGCTCGCGCAAATAGCGCATTTCGTACACCTTGCAATGAGTTTGCAAGACAGAGTATATATAACATATATGAAAAAATATAATAATTAGTATATACATACATATATAGTATATTTACTACAATATTTAAAATATAATAAGTTATCTAAAAAGCAGATAAAATGATATGTAAGATGATAATAAAAAGTAGTTAAAAATATAATAATATGTGTATACATAAGACAATATATAAAAAAAATATGATAATAAATGTATAAATATTATAATGTATAATACAACATTTAAACACAATATTTTAATATTTAAAATATATTAAGATGTGTATAATAAAAACAGCAACATGTTTCAAAATTGAAAATTGAAACATTAAGCTTTTATAAGGTAATTAAAGGCAGCTATCTAAACTGCGTTAAGAGTATAAAATCCAAAAATAATACATATATAAAGTTCTAAATATAAATAACCTTACAACAAAATAACTCTACATAAAGACGAATCTACAGTAGTCATAAAACATAATCAAAAATAAAATGAAATTCCAAAAAGTTTAATATTTTTCAATATAAATAATAAATAATAAATACTTTTACAAATTTTTTTAATATTGTGACTTAATCGTTAAATTTCATTGAAACTTGAAGGAGCGTCTAGTCCCAAAAATTACACTTATTTGCATAAAACTAACTACTGTAAAAACAATAATATTTTTAATATAAATACTTAAAACTACGTAAACTGCAACCTTCGTACGATACGTGTCAAAATATCATGACATTCTGACCGTTAGTCATCGGGTTACAGCTATAACGCTTTTTGGCAATTTAATGGAATGTCAAAATAGAGCAAAAACAATTTAGGGCATTATTTTTTTATTAGGTGAACCGAAACGCCATAACAGTAATCAAGGGCAGACTTTAAAAGTCATGAGATCAATATTTACCAAGCTGAATTTATCCAATCCACCGATTCATATGTTAATTAAATATTGTTTGTGGGTGAAGCAAAATACCTAGAAATGGTCCTGTTTCATTAAAATTAATCATTTGTTGTGAGTTTGTTACTTTAAAACATGACCACGGCTAATTTGGTTAATAAAGTCATAAAGGCAAGGAAGATACTGTACGGTCGAGACTACTCAAGAAAGTATCAGAAGAATATACGTAAAAGCCAACTTTTTTCAGTTTGAATAACTGAAAAGGTTAATTCAAGAAAACAGCTGACACAAGTTTAAACAAGCAGTGTACTCGTAAGAACTATTTCACATCAAGATAATCTGATGCGAAAGATGTGATTAAAATCTGTACTCCTTTTTGTTCACAGCCGACCAAAAGTTACTATCAATTCGCACTTCTTAAAATTAATTAAAAATTTTAAAATCTTAAAATGAAGTCTTAACTGAAAGTAATATCTTATTGAGACACAAGAGAAACCTTAAAATGACAGCTATCGGAGCTGTAATAAATTGATGAATAAAGTTTACCTTCTGATCAAAAAGTACTTGGATTTTGTAAATAAAACACACAAATTTAAATTTTATTACAAATTTTTTTTATCTCCTTCAAAATATGCTCCTGAAGCGATACACATATGCCAACGCTTAACCTAATCTTCCATACACTTTTCGTAGGCCCGTGAAGGTATGGCTTTTAGTTCCTTCAGCAAATTCTCTTTTACCGATTCAATTGACTCAAAACGCTTACCACAAAGGGGCAATTTGAGTTTCGGGAACAGGAAAAAGTCGCACGGAGCCAGATCTAGCGAATATCTGGGGCCTGAGCGATGACAGTGGTGCCGTGTTTGGTCAAAAAATCGCGTAAAACAAGAATTTTCCATAGTAAAAATCGGTAAATGCATTTGAAGTAATCTCACATTAATAGCTGCTGTAAACAAACTAATTGACAGATGGTGCTCAAATTTGTACCATATGTCAAAAAGAGTGTACCAACATAAAAAAAATTTTTTGGAAAAGGTCTATTACTTAAGGAGTAGTTAACAAACAACAAATACAAATACCAGATACTTTTTGAGCAGAAGGTATTTTTACGAAAGCTCTTTCTAATGAATAGTTTATTTCACAAATACTGTATTGTGAGTTTCAATAAAAGACGCCTTAAGTGCTTAAAAAGACGCCTGAAGTCCTATAGACTTCAGTAAAAGTCAGAGTATAATGAGATTCTGATTATTTGTTTACCGGTTATTAAAAAGACGATTAAAAAGACGCCTTTAGTGCTATAGACTTTAGTAAAAGTCAGAATATTATGAAATTCTGATTATTAGTTTACCGGTTATAGTAGTTTAAGTGACCACAGTGTTGTAATTCTCAAAAGAATAATTTAAAATCTATTTCGGGCCTTGATTTAATACTGGTTTTTGATGGTTAAAAATATTATTGAATGCAAATTGTGACTTGATAAGCGATTTGAACTATTTCGCTGACTTTAAAGGTGCGATCGTACAGCCATTGATTATGCTTTATAAGCTCAAAATCGGCAGTTATTCCAGTAAACAACCACCGGATATGAAGAATTCCACAAAATAATTTTAAAAAACCGAAAAGTGAAGTTGTGTAAGATAGTTGATACTTTAAGTATGTATCAACACACAAGAAAATGGAGCGTTAACAAAATGAACAAACGTTAGTTGTTTTTGAATTGGATATCTCGTTTACTAATACCGTACCAATAATCACAAATCCCAAGTTGATGAAAACGATGGTTATATTGAATAAATTAGGTTTCGAATTGCTTTCCCCTCCCATCGTATAGTAGTCTTTCGTCCTCGTGGCTTATTAAAGACACCAAAAAGATGTTACTGGAATAAACTATGAGATGAATGTATTATTCTTGAAGAAAAGTATGGTGATGATTAAAATCGAATATCTACAAAAAGATTCGTTTTTCTTAGTTAGACCAAAAAGTTATCCACTGATGTGCTTCACCTATTTATTTAAGTCTATATTAAGTTATGTATTTATATAGATTATGTTTGTCGAATGAAATTTTTATAATTTTTCTTGTTAAAAATAGTTTCTTGCTATTTTGTGGTCCAAGTTATACTTATCATACGATTCAAGTTCTTTGTTGTTTATAATGGTACTAATCTTGATAGCTGTCTCGTATCATATTGTATTCACGTAAGCAATCCTACTATTATAAAGGGTAAAAATTCAGAAATCAATTTGCAAATATATAAATTAATTAAGCCGCATATATACAATTGTAATTAAGCCGCAAATCTCTAACAGATTTTAAAATGGTTGGGATTGTTTAATAGAGAAATTAGCTTGTATTATATCAACTTGTTCTCTTTTTGCTATTGGTTTTGTTTTTATTTATTAATTTTTTATTAGCGAAGACGAACCTTGTTATCATTTAAATTTTTGAAATTTCTCTGGGTTTCTATTTCGAATATTTCGAAAAAAGGTAGTTTCTTTTTTTTGTTCGTTTGTTTATTATAACAATTTTGCCTCGCCTTACATTTCTCCACACGTCTTACGATATATATAGAGTCATATGTTAAACTCAAATAAATATGACCACAAACAAAAAGTATGCCGAATAAGCATTTACTATTTGCATTTTTTATTTGAATACTGAAATTAATAAGCTTCACAACTGGTTGGAGAGACTCATTTAAATAAACTGGCCAGCAGAAATTAGCAATAAACTTACTTACAGAGGGATTTTTTATTATTTTTTTTAAAAATACTTTTCATTTATTTTACATTGATGACTTTGGAAGAAAATGAATTATTGCTAAAGCATTCTTTTTTAATTATACGATTTAGCCTGACATGTAAATATTAATATTTAACTGAAATTTTGTAGGTATACACATGAAAATAAGATAAGTAAATATATATTATTATTAACATTCAATCGACTCACATCGACAAGTTGCGTTGTCATGCAAATTACTTATAGATACTCTTTTCATAAAAAATGTACAAAAGTACGTGAACGACCTCAAATTAAGTGTCTCTGTTTAGCTTTGAGTTTAATTGACGGAAATAGTTTAACATTCATTCAGTTTCAAAGCAAGCTAAGACGAAATCGTTTTAAACAGATTTATCGACACCGAGTAAAAACATTTTTACCATTTTGCAATGTAACTTTTTATAGAGTCTAATATGTGTAGAAAGTGAAGCTTAGATATTTTGAATATTTCAAATATTTACATATAGGGACGGACGGAAACTTTTATCGTTTATGCATATAGATAATAAAATTATTAAAATGCATTCAAGTAACATCATTCAACTAACCAACAGGTTTTGTATTTTTATATTGTGTAGGTATCTTCTCAATGTATCTCAATGGTATGCTAAATATTGCACTTGTGCTGGAATTTTAGACAGAAGTTTTTCTATTGAATCTCTATTTTTTCTCTATTGAATCTATTGAATAATTGTTATTTCATGAATCATTGTTTGATTATATTAGAAATTATTTATTTTTTCTACCAATAAATATTTAACTTGTTTTAAAAAAATACTGCTATATTAATAGCAACCCACAATAGTAAATTCGCTTTTATGTAAGTTTTATTATAAACGAATTACTTCATTTGCAATCGTTATGAATTTAAGGTTTAAAAGACTTCTATGAGGTCATAATATAAGTATAGTAATGTATATGGTTTTTGAAGTTAAAGTAAAAAAGGTGGCCAGGAAATGCCGTGAAAGAATACGAATTCATCCCAACTCTCTTGCTTTAAGTTTGATGTCCCCATCAAAAATTTTTACCAGGCTAAAAAGGAAAACGCCGCTTCAGATGTTAAAATAAAATCTTAATTTAAAAAAAAGGGTAGCTCTCCACAGGGAGAGTATCTTTAATCTTATATATCAAAAAATTATTAAACATCACTACATTATTTACAGAATACACAGCACATTTAAATTAAATAAAAAAAAAAGTCTATGGTTTTTGAAGTAGAGAAAGAGGAGAAGAGAGAAAGGGATAAACCTAAAGGCTCAGTTAAGGCTCACTTAGTCGAAACATACCGTAAGAACTTAGCGAACTTAAGCCAAAGAAAAATGCACAATCAACCATACTGGTGTATTTGATAGGATCGAATTAAACAAAGTTCCCCGTTTTTGTTTATTTTCTTTCGTATCAAATATACAGGTGTGGTAGTTTGTGCATTACGCTTTGACTTAAGTTCTTACGATAAGTACCGACTAACTGAACCTTAAGTCAGCTTTTCCCAACCTTTTTTGTGCACCTGCTAAAAGTTTTTGTAATCTTTCTAGACGAACTAGCCTTTTAGTTAAATCACTGCCCTGTCACGGCAGTTATGTTTTTTATTGTCTATTTGTTAGTTCAATTAATCATAAAATCCTTTTCTTCTTGTTAGTTACTAGCATTTCTAATAGTATTACATTGTTTTTATCATACATAGTTAACATGAATAGCTTAAAATAACAAATCTTGATACAATTTTGTATATATTAAGTTGACGAAGTGGCCTTGTATCCAAACCCACTTGAGCTTAAATAATGGCCCGTTGTTATAATCAAAATTACATCCAATATAACTTTCAAATGTCATTTAAACATTTAATAAATGTTATTATGACTAAATCAGATAATATAACAAACACGAAACAGAGTTATTAAGTGCTATTAACATATATAAGTTTGATAGAAATATGTATAGTTGAAAAATTAACTACAAGAATGTAAATACAAAAAGAAGTAGAACAAAAGTGAGTAAATGAACACAGTAAGAAAAATTAAAAGTAAAAATAAGTACAAAAATTGAATAAATTCATAAACAAAAATATACAAAAATATATTTGATTTACCCCGGAAATAGAATTGCCGGCCTAAATAGTCGAATGCGCATTCGTACCACATTGGAAAACACTTGTTTGAGTACATAATCGTGTAACCTATAGAATTACCGACATATGTAGGAAAATTATTTCACTGCAGAACAAAAATTATATCCGCTAATACTAAAAACTACTTTAAGAGAAATGTTAAAATCAAGTAGCAAATATTAACTAGATATGATAATTTGCAATGTAATTAAACATTCTGCTCGTTTTTTCTTTATTTCAAATAGTTGTAGCACTATACGTCTTGCAGACATTTGTTCACTGACAATATTGCAAACTTTTTCCCTATAAATTTAGGTGCAACATGTCAACAATTTCATGTGCAGTAGTAAAACGCAAACTATCTAATTGCAAATTCTTTCACTGCACTGACATTCAAACGGTTTATATAGTAGTTTATAGCAACAATAGCTGTCAATTACTGTAAGCTAACCTTAATCCATAAAATTTTTATTCGCAGATATTTCTCTATCATCAAACAGTTTCTACTTTTAGCTAATAATTGCAATCAGAATTCATTTTACTATAGTGTTAATGCTACTGCAACCGCCTAAATCTTTTCTAATCTGTGATGTAATTCTGTGATGTCTTCCATTACATCCATTACTACACATCAAGTACGGACAGCAAGTACGGTTTACTGAAGCTTAACATATGATAAATGTAGCAGTAAAGATTGTTTGAAGAAACAATAAAACGTCTTTATAGGCTTAAATAAAAACACGTTTATAATGAAACAATTTGTATAGATCGTTTTCCTTAATTACTATTCAAAATTGTGAAAACCTTCAGAAAATCTGTAAGTAAAACTTTAAGACTGTTGCAATTGAATATGTTTCTCTAAACTGAGAAATCGAATAGATTTACCTACTTTTTATAAGTACAATCAAATAAGTACAATTCTGTTACTCTTAATAAAAATATCAGTTATTTTCTTATTTTATTTATTTCATATGGTTTTAAATTCATCTAAAATAGTAATTGACATTTATAGATTAAATAGATGATCAAGTAGAACCACGGAGTTGAAATAAAAACAACGGTTAGTTTAAGTCGACCCTCCCAGGCAACTTGAACGGTATTCCAATTTACAATAAATATCTGCGAGTTCATAATGATTGTAACATGCGCCCTCTCGGTCTAACCTATCCTATATAGTTATAACTGTATAAATCGAATTTATGGAAGAATTAGAACAGATAATATTAATTCAGTTCTGAAATAAACTTGTTTTAGGTAGCCATAACTTAATTAATCAAGTACAAAATCGAGTCAATCAATTAAGCACACAATATTAATTTGTTCTAGGAGTGACTGTGTCTGAAACTGTTAATCGATCATTAAGTGTGCGGTTAGCAAAAATTTAAATAATATCATAACTATTTACACAACTTTTATTTATTGATTTTAATAGATCAAAAATTTAACCTAACTAAATAGTGCTAGTATTTCTAAATATGTAATAATTTTACTGTACTGCAAAAGCAATATATTCTTAAAATTATTAGATCTAACCGATTTACAATAACAGTTTCAGATATTAAAATAAATTCACACATAACATTATATATTTACAAAAATTAAAACCTTAAAAAATGTACTTAAAATGAAGCACATATAAATCCAATAATTTACTAATTGTACTGCTATTCTTAATACCTAGTAAAGCATAGGACGTAAATAATCTTATGAAACTTTTTGTTATATATTGTCCAAAGGATTGTTAAGTGTTTTCTATTTAATCTATGAAATTTATACATTATTTATAATATTTTAAACCTATATACAAAACATATACTGTTGCGTTATTCTTCTTTAAGTTTAAATCTAAATATAACAGCCTTTTTATATATTTACTTAATTTGTCACTACAGTCGAGGGTCCTGATTGGCTACATCATGTAGCCAACGCCAGCCAGCCCAATCAGTAGCTTGCTGCCTGCAGCTGGAGCACTTTCTTCCATTCGCCTGATATGACCAAACCAGTGAAGCCGGCTTTATGTATATATTTTATGTCGATCTGTATAGCTTAGATCCTTAATAATGTGCACATTACATTTATTGTAATGTTATTATTGGATAACATTTACTTATTACTAAAATAATATCGGTTCCTTGTTTCTTGTGGAGTAGACCAGACAACGTTTTACTATGGTAAGACTTAATGTTATCTTATTAATTATGCTTTAAATATTCATAGAAATATGTGAAAATATAGTTTCGATTTCGCAAAAGCTTTAGCTGCTCAATCGTTGGTTATGGGTCTTAACTTAGGGTAGTAATGACAGATAGCAGTTAAGGAATTGTTCCATAGTTTTAATCTGAAATAATACACATTATCGTAAATACGCTCTGCCCAACTAATGATTAATAGAGCAGAAACATCCACTATTGTATAAAAACACTTTCTTGCTTGTTTATTCTCTCAAATGCACAATTAGTGAATCTGATATCATAATTTAACAACTTCATAAGACAAAGAAAAAAATTCTTATTGATCTCTTTGGAAAAAGAGTTCAGCCAGAGGCAACTAAATGATATAGATATCCACAGTCAGTATAATTTTTAGACCTAAAAGATTTTGATATTTGTGACTGAAAATAATTAATCTTTAAACTACTTTTACGAGAGTAATTCTCATTTGCACTTGCAGTTGACATATATTAGAGAAAGCTCTTATTTTGGACATATTTCATTTATTTCATAGCCTGCAGAAATTTACGTAAATATATATGAATATGTTAGTAAATTGCTCATACATGCTCTTTCTTATACGCATTTAGTATTAGTTTTTTTGCAAAAAATTGTTAATTTTATCGTCAATAACAAAAGTTATTAATAACTGACAATAAAAAAATTTTCTAGCACGTAAATTTTCTGTGCTAACTGAAGTTAAACTCAATTTGTAGCGAATCTTGGAACGTAATGTTCTGAAACTTTTTGACACGTTTCAAAATGTCAAATTACAAAATATATTTGTATATTAAATATTCTTTGACTTATATGAGGGTACACATAAATGCATATGCCTGTGAGATATTTCATTTGTTGAGATGTGCTTCTCAATGAATACATGGTTTCATATTTGTCATTTTAATTTTAGATACTTTCTATACTTCACTAAGAATTCAGCACCTCAAGTTAAATGATGGTATATACCTGAAAGTCTTCATTTGCATAATTATTTAGTCAATAGTTGCTCTACTTAGGTGTTGGAGTAAAGCGTCTCGTGGTATTGTTTGTATTTGCCAAAGTAAATAACAAACAGTTTTTTGCAAGATACTCTTATTATGCACATACAATGCAATCTATTGTTTTGCAGTTGCTGGAAACCAATGACATACCACACCTATAGTTGCATTTTTGTAAATAGTGTACTAGAGTTTCTTTGCGCGATACATTGTGTATATCCCCCACCCCATTAATTGCCGAGATCGCTGACAATTTATTCAATTTTTAGCATATTTGTAAATTTTTAGCAAATGTCAGCGCAACAATTCAATATACAGATATAAAAACTATTTTTTTTATAATGTATATTGAATATACATATATTATAAATATTGTAAAAATAAAAATAACATTTTTCTTTCGATTCTAACAGGCCGAAACTATAAAAACTAAAAGTTAGAACACACGAAAACCTTGCATATTTCCATTGCAAATATCTGTCTTTGTCTAAGCACACCTTGGAGGAGCCTTCGATTAGCCGGTGGAGCTGCTCTTTGAGTGCCTGCAGAGTAGCCCACGCATGCAATATTACGGTTTCGCGGAAATTCATTTTACGCACGCATGCCCCTCTCGTGTTGTTTTAAAAATTACTTCTCGTGTAAGTTTACAGGCATGCATTTTTCTGTTGAGGCATTACTTAAGTTGCATTACATACTTCAGAAAAAAAAATACTTTTAATAATTGCAAATATGCTTATAGTTTCCACTTCCATGTTTATTTTTAGTGTGAAAATATATTTAATTACTTTTAATTAGTATTTATATTACTTTGAACTTTTTCACAGCATGTTCAAGGTACTCGTTCATATGGTATAAAGCGTAATTACATATAACTAAGACCTCACTTCGACTCTTTCATTAATAAAATATTAAGATAGTGAAGTAATAAGAATCGCTTTAATATTATTATATAATTTATTAAACGTGAAAATGTACGTGTTTAGTTCCTACCATACAGCAATATTCATTGATCAATTTTTATACCTTTTCGAATACCTATATTGAATGAAAGATACAAATTGTGTGTGTTTCGTAACTACCATACAGCAATATTCATCAATCTACTTTTTATACCTCTTAGAATATCTATATTACGAAATAGATAATATCAAAAATATCAATAATATTAAAGATCGCGAAAAAGAAATGAAAATCTATTTGAATTGCCTTTATCCCTAATTACTTTAATAAAATTAAAATATTGATTTATTGCTCTATATGTTTATCTAAATGGTCGGATTACTCTGAGTTGTAACTAGTTCCACCTCATCCGAAATTTTTATCATCCATTCTCACTCCACAATATTGTCAACTGCATATTTGAGCTTATCAAACTGCTCTGGATCTACAACGACAATAACAAATTGCTGTGCGATGAATATAGTTTTACAAATTATTTATGTGAAGCAGAATGAAGTATCTACTCAATGAAAATTAATTTTTTACACCAATTCCTATTTTATATTAGTATGCATTAAAACGATCTTCATCAGTAGAATATTTCATCTTTATGGTAGATCAAATAGTTAAAATCGAACTTAAGTTCCATATTTTTTGACTATAATAGAAAGAAATCAGTGCACATCAGTATACAAATAAATCTGAACTGCTCAATAATTGATTTGCTTGAATCTGCAAAGAATTGATATATTATATAGACAGAACTTTAATTTTACCAAAATTATAAGATAGGTCTTGCTATTAATAAGGTAATAATTATCTTGTTAATTGTTGTTCTAATTAATTTTTGTTATAAAATCGTGAAATAAAAATGTTTTTTTTTTTATTTCTAACACGAAATGTGAATGAGTTTATATAGTTAAGTTTTATATTTAATTGCATAATCATATAGACTGTATATAGTTGGTTTTGATATTTTTCGGGTTTTACATTTATGTTAGTTTCTTAACATTTAAGTTTATTTACTTATAAAAATATGATAATATTTGTTTGAAAAGGCTGAAAGGTTATGCAAAATTTTACTGCAAAATATTTTAAGTATTTCAGCTCTTCAATTGGCTAACCAACTTATTTCCTTCTTTTGCCATAAATATACATATTTATTTGCTTTTATTATTTCTCATAAGTAATTTTTTAAATATGGTTTTACTTTTTAATACTCTTCCACATTGACGTAACCATGGTTTAGCAATTGAGATTGTTGGACCTTTCTTAAAAGAAACATACTTTTAAAAAAGTCTACTCAATAAAAAGTTGAAATAGCAATAGTTCCAGTTATATAATCATATAAGCCTGTTTTTACAACATTTGAAAGCCACGATTTTCTTACCAAAACGATTTTCTCAAATTGCTAATATTATCCAACACATTCAACATTAATATTTTATGATCTCGTTAATGAGGGATATACTTAAATAGACTCCATTACTCCGTAGACACCTTTGCGATCATGATTCTAGAGACAGTAACTGCCAGTGAGGAAGGATTCAAATTGTATTTTAATGAAAATTTGAACTTCGTAAAGATATCATAAGTGAAACCATGTCTAAGACGAAAGCAGCCCTGTGACTTGTATATATATTTTATTATATTATATTACAGGATCAGGTTAGAACAGTGGCGACGCGTGCCCTATCTGGAAGGGTGTGCGGCCCTTCTACGATGTTGTTTTTACATTTATCACTTAAATTAAAAGTGATAAATTGAAATATATAAGATGTTTTATTAATAATAACTATATTACATTAGGCAACAATATATTCACAATATAACATTTAATAATTCATTAACAAAATAACATAAAACATAATAATATAAAAATTAATCATTTATATATAAGTTTAATATTACATCAATATGGAATAAATACAACTTTTCACATACTTCTTATAACATCAAACCAATTTTTTTCAAACAAAAGAGTTTGTACTTAGAACCATACATGTTTATGCAGTGATCAAACAAAATCGAACGCACTTGCAGAGTATAAATGTGCGGCCAGCTACTCCGCACACAAAGCAGCTATTATTCACTGCAACAGCTAAAAGGGGAGAGACGAAATTTGAAAGAAATGGATGATGATGTGAGCTGCAAACTTTAGCAGCACATCTAACCGCTTCGGCAAGTCAACATGTTCGATTCTTATACATGCAGTCGATATTCGAATAGAACAGAAAATTGCTCTCATACAATTCCGAATCTCTTTTTCTTATATTTTAAGCTAGAGCACACGCACATTATTTTGTTCATTCTACTTTTGTGCACACTTATGACAAAAAATTTATGAATGCAATTGCGTAAAGGGGAAAGACGAAATATGATAGAAAGTGTTAATTTGTGTTTTAATCAACTTAACTTTATTCTTATCGGAAGTCAAAAGTCAAATCATTTCTAAATTTTTACAAATGTTAAATACAATAAATCAAATAAGAATAGCCTACTATTCAATTATGATTATACATTTCCAACAGAAATGTTTTGTGATGTGAGCTGCAAACTTATAAGCACAACTAACGACTATAGTAGATAAGAGAAACAAATTAAATGAGTTTTCATAGACAATTATATTTAATTGTTTTTGCTAAAACTTTAATTTTTAAAAATATATATATGAAAATGTAATAAACAATATTAATTATTGATATAAACATATTTAATAAATTTATATATATAATTTGACAATTTGCAAGTTATGTTAGGGTGTGCACCGTACACCTCCGCACCTTAGAGCAATCGTCACTGGGTTAGAAAATAATCAAAAATCGTTGTGGCCACCTTTTGCCTTCACTATGGCTTTCAAACATAAATGAGTTGTATGCTTCAAGAATGTGATCTTCCGCTATTTTGGGCCATTCCTGAATAATGGCTCTTTTCATAATGGCATATTTTTTTAGGTCTCACCTTGCTCTCCGAAATGGCTCAGATGGAATAGTTCATCGAAATTGCATCTTGCGTATTCAAAAGCCATTGTTTGGACGAAGTGAAGTGTGGAACATGATTTTTTAACCAAGTGTAATGGATTGTATGTTGATCAAGTTGTTAAATTTCGATGGAGTAGAAAATTAGAACCCATATAACTAGAACCCGTATATTCATTTATATCTTCTCTTAAAAAAATATACAACCTTGTTTATAGAATATAATTTGAATAAATTGTTCAGGCTTCAATAAATCATTTGCACTGCAGTTATTTTTTATGGGACAGAAGACATTTTGTCTACCTAACGAAAGATTTTTGTTGGTTAGTAAGTGTTTATAGATTGGATTTAACCAAACTTCTCCAGCCGCACAACAAAACCATACATCGAAAATAATATGACCAGAAGTTTCATGTTATTACAGATAAAGAAACCATTTTGTCACATTACAGAATCCTATCAAAAGGAACTATATAAACCCGGGTATTAAAGAATAACGCCCGACATAAAAGTAAAATTGGACGAAGCTTTAACTGAGGATAAGTTAGCAGCGATAACTTATTGTTAGTTCTAAGTTGATTTTTTTCAATAAAAAACAAAATAAAAAAATTACTGAATCCTGTTAGGATTGTAGTGCAAGCTTATGTGGAAAGATATAAAAAGTTCTTCTATCTCTTGAATTACCAAATTTTTAATTAATAAGGTAATACAATAATTTTTTCTTTCTCACTCTAAAAATTTATAATAAAAATCATAACATTTCATTTGGTTGTACTTAAAAAAATAAGCAAAAATTAATTGCCTCAAGTTTAAGATAATGAAAATCAAATTTTATACTTTAATGTGCTTGAGATTGAAGCTTCAGTTTTTCCTCCTCAAATAGACTACAAGTAAAAGAGTTTTGGAGACAAAATAACGGAAATGGTTTTTTTGGCAGTTACTAGTGAAGTACGAGTAGTTTGACATTAAAGTATATTTAATTTGCGGTATTACTTTTTTCTCATAATTTGTGCTGTTAACGAATTTGACATTGCAACTACTGTTGCGGATTATATTTCTGCTTTTGTACAGAAAATGGCTTAAATGGAAAGAGAAAGATAAAAAGTTAGTTGAAGTTGAAGTTGAAGTTATATCAGCCAAAACACTGAGGTCAATAAACTTTGCATTTTCTCATTGTGAGAAAAGAATACACAAGACAATAAGTATGTAAAAAGGCAAAGAAGCAGGTGAAATGAAAAAGGGTCATACCCGTAACACAATCAAAGAAAAAGTTTATACCTTGTCGTGCTGTCTTAATTAAGCACAAAGATATAAAGAAAAACTTGATTACAACGGAGTAAGATTTCTTCACCTCTTCCAAGCATCTACGCTAATAACCGCTCAGCACTTAGCAGAAATCTGAAGTATCTGGAAGCAAACAACAGCAGCAGCAGCAGCAGCTTAAGCGTTGCCAGAACTGCATGCATGAATTCATTCCTTCAGTTAAAATTCTATATTACAGCTATAAGTAATTAATTCATACATTCTTAAATACAAAAGTATCTTAAATACAAAAATATCTTAAATACAAAAGCAAATTTGAAAAATTGTTTAAGCTGAACACATCAACGATTATTTATCTCTAGGTTGCGTTACTCAAAATCTAATTGTGTTGTCTTAACCCGTAATTGAACAATTATTATTTAGTTGTATTGGAATTTGTTTTCATTTTGTTATTAATAATTTGTTGACTACCTCGACTTGCTCCCGCATTTTATTTCATTCAACTGTATTTTTCGCATGTATTGAATTTCATTGCTAATTGTAAAGTGATAGATACGTTCAAGGTTAGACTTGAAAGGCAATCAAAACATATCGAATAGAAATTGAAAATATTGTACATATTGTGCTTACCTTCAGTGCGTCACAAATGAATAATATTTAATATTTTTAAATGTTTGTGATATCCACAGAAAAGATGGACATTGCTAAATATATATTATCTAAATATATATTATCAAATTTGTATAAAATATCCATAGTTTATATGTATTATAAATGTTTTAAAAGTTTTTAAAGCAACTATAAAATCAAAAAATACATAAGGGACCTGAAGCCCTGAAGCTATTCGCAAAAACCGACAGGGTGCCCTACTTAGCACTATCTATTCTCAAAATAATCTCTAGCCATAACGGCCAGTGCCTATCTTAGATCAGTCATCGAACAATGACGAAGCTTTGGAGGAACTCATAAATTATTCAGTGAGAATGGTTTGACTCTGCAGAAACCCCCAGCTATTAAAGAGTAAAAGTGTCCAGATGTACTCACTCGGAAAAGACTCAACATGAACTAGAAAATTAGTGTATCAAAATTAATGAAAAAAAATACCGCCATTTATCTTTACCCTTAATAGAGGTACTTTCCCGGTAATGACAATTAACTGCGTTCCCATACCTCAATCAGTTAAAATAACCTATTTAGAAATTTACTTACATAGAAGATTAACATAGCGTTATATAATTTAAAAAAATTCAAATCAGACCCGAAGCAATTAAGTTGCACTAGCTATTAAATTTATATAGTGCACTAGAATATAAAGATCTAAATATAATGGAATATAACTCAATAGAAAAAAAAAATCTGAATATTTAAACGAATTGGTGCTGGATTTAACAAAATAAACAAAATATTTAAATTAAGCAAGTAAATAAAATAAAGTTAAGTACCATTTACTGTATCATTTACTTTTACTTATTATTTTTAGATTCTTAAACGGAAACCGAATCAATTTCAGCAAAATTAATCATTACCTAGTAATAAAAACTTAAATAATCTGCTAATAACGATATATGAAAATGAGTAATAAAAAATGCGAAACGATAACACTTCAAGCAAAATAATAATTACTGCTTGCCTTTTAAGCCATTAAATATCGATTTAACTACTAAAACTAATGAATTTTATTATACACGATAAAATTAATACAAATTATGAGAAAAAAACTGATTTTAACTGATCACTCCAAAGTTATATTATTCCGTAACAAATAACTTCACGCAAATAACGAAATTTCAAGTTAATAACTATTGATCAAAAGTAGTTCAACATCTCTTAACTTTTACGATCCAACTAAACAAAAACGAAAACCATTTCCATAGATGTTAAAGTACCCGCTTAAATGAATTTTCGTACCCATTGAATGTCTGTGGGTTAATGAGTAAATAACAAATAAATAGCAGACACTAAATTATCTACCAACAAAATTAGGGTAGTAAGATTTGCAGATGTCTTTTTCGCTGGGCAAAGCACAGTAAAATAAAATTATATATATATTGTATTTACTAACATAAAAGAAATACAATCACATACAAGGTACGTATAATACAAATTATACATATGCTACAATAGGACTCTTCTGGCCGTAGTACCGGTTACCACGTCAAAAATTTTAATAGTAATGAAATACAAATTATAGGTATAGATAAATATAACGAGAAGAAGGTCTTGAATTCTAGAATGTGCGCAGGAAATAGTTATTTAAATCATATACATATTTGAAATAAAAAGATATAGATAAATATAATGAAAATATGGTTTCTAAAAGCATTTAAGTAATAAAATATGCAAAAATCGAATTCATACTAATATTTTAAAAAAATAATTATTAATACTACACTAATATCTTTGTTATGCTAATAATTGAATCTACACATATATTTTATTTACCTATTAAATTACGGGAATTGGAATTGAAGACGGGTAGTTAGCATATCCATGCAAAAAATTATATAGTGCCTTTCGTGGTTAACCGTTTTAAACATTTTATTAATTGTTATAAGGACTCATTATATTATATTATATATGTTTTGTTATATTTTCTAAATATATGCACCAAAACCTCAACATTCATAAACCGGTATAACAATTGGCATTTACTATTATACTTAATATTTTAGTTATGATCCATGTTGAATCTTGATCAAACATCATTCAGAGCATTTTTATTTTTTAGATCTCTAACAAGAGGATGTATCATTGTCTCTTTTAATATCATTCAGAAATAGATTACGTGGAAGAGCTACCCGCGTCCTTGCAAGCAATTCATTTTCATATAGAATTTCGTAAAGCTTCCAGAATCAATATGTGATAATTCATCAGGGTGCTTAAAAAATTAAGTATCCTGTTCAGTTTTCAATAATTGTAACGCGACGCTCTGCTATAACTGAGCATCTGCAGATCTATCAGAGAGTTTAAAATACTTTCTCCTAATCTTGGCATACATCGCAAACATTGCAAGCATCGCAGACTCCTTGCATAGCTAGCATCGATTTTATTGCTCAATGTTTTTACATGAAAAGTTTTCTAACACTTTTTTCTACTCTTATAAATTAAAAAATTGTATTAATTCAAAAATGATTTCAGTTAATTTTTTTAAAAAAAACTTGAGCAAAAAAAATTTCTCCTTTCTTTTTATTTTATTTTAAAACACTTATTTATCTTAACAATAAATTTTGCAGTTACCGTATTTATAAATATTATTTATACACTTTTATATTTTATATAAATAAATAAAAACTCAAAACTTTCATAATTTAATAGTTTGTCGTTTGATCTCTTTACAGTTTATGGCAGTAGTGCTGATTTAAATGTTAATGTGGATGATGGCGAAGCTTCTGTTTATAATGGTGATGAAAATCATAAAGTATGGAATGGATCCCAAGATCAACTTGACGGTATTGCAATGGAAAGTCCCTACGAAATATTTTCTGGAAACACATCTACACTGGGTCGACCAGCTAGAGCTCGTCAAATAAGTGTACCAATCGATGTGCCTCCACCGCCAATGAAGGAAGAGAGCAACAAAAAGAAAAGAGATAAGCGTTTAAACAAATCTTCGGGAAGTCAAAGTTTATCCGGTACTCTTATACGACCAAAGCCAATACATCCAGGTACAATGCAGCGACCCGGTATGCCAATAGCCCCATCGAGCTTAATGTATGGTCCAGTAGCTGGACCACCACCAACACACAGTACACGTCATTATCACACAATTAGTCATCGTGGTTTCCCGCCTGGTCCACAAACACCACACCATCACCCTGGTATGCCTCAAATAGCACCTCATCCACAAATGATGCATCCACCACATGTAGGGATACCAATGCAAGTACCCGTTATGATACCACAACAATATGCTACGCTACAATCTGCACGCTCTACAAAGAAGAAGAAAAAAGATAAAAAGAATGGGGGTATGCCAGTTGGTATGCCTATTATACCGCCTATTTATACATATCATCAGGCACAAGCTATAGCTCCAATTCCACCACAACCTTCAATGACACAATCACTAATTGGTGAACCAAGGCCAATTGGAATGTCAAATCGTAAATTGGCGGCATCTATGGGTAATGGGTTAGATGATTCTGGTAATTCTGGAGCTGAATCACCTGGTGGCACTGGCATCTATAGGCGTAAAGGTCATTTAAATGAGCGTGCCTTTAGCTATTCCATACGTCAAGAGCATCGTAGTCGCAGCCATGGATCCCTTGCTAGTCTACAATTCAATCCTCCCGATATGAAAAAAGAACGTGAAATAGCACAAATGGTAGCTGGGTTGGATTTAAATGAGGGTGATGATCGCTCATTATCAACAATGCAACGAAAACAGGCAGCAACAAACGGGAGTTCGCAACATCATCATCATGCAATTTACGGTAATGGTGGTACAGCTATTTACGGCAATGGCATTGGACCTTCAAACAGTTTTGGGAAACCAAGAAGATAAAGTGCAAGACATTTATACAAATCATATAACCTCCGTAATAGGAAAATTCCAATATTATAACTGTTTAAACCGACACACACACCAACTACCAGCGAGTTTAGTGCCGTGGATTGAAGTGTCGAGTTGCCATTAGATAGTTTTTATGACGCAATGTTAAATAGCAACACAACAAAAGAATAAACGAATATATTCACAGATATATATATAGTATATATGGAAGATTAACACTTATTGTTAAAATTGTTAATAACTAACATTATTCTTTTAAAGAACTTACAAATCTTTTCACAAATGTTAATATCAAAAAGAAATATTAAAAACCAAACTTAAATATTATAAAAAGTTTTGGATATTATAGGTTAGGAAATTATAGCGATGCTGGTCAATCGAATTGCTAATCAATTTAGTTAAATTAGAAAATTTGATCACAAAATTTTGTTTGGCTAATAAGAATGAAAAAAATAATCATAAAAAACTATAAATTAATGCAATGAAAAACACGTGCCTTATTAAGTTTATTTCTGAGTGTAAAATCAACGAAAAACATATGAACTTATCATATTCTAATTTAAATTTTTAATTTAGATACTTTTATAATAATGTGTATAAAATAAAATTTAAAAAAATATATAAAAAATATTTTTCAATAAATTTTTATTACTAACTTAAACAGCAATCGAACCAATTAATTTATTAGCGAAAAGAGAAGAATTTGCTAATAAAAAGAATAAATCTAATGAAAATGATGAAATTGTAGTAGAACACACTTGTTATGTTTTGAAGGTTTCAATCTACCGTATGTCCATATTAGCCTTAATATGTAAAATTATTATAGATTACAATACATGTAAAAAATTCAAATAAATATATATGTGTATATAAATATTTATATAAATTATTTTCTTAATATTTAAAAGGAATGGATTAAATTGATAAAATTGTACATTTTAAGATAGGTTAGGATATGTTGACAGGCCAAAAACGCCACGCGTAGACCATTAAGGTCCATTGCGATGCCAGATTATTATCTAATCAGGATGCACGTGTTATTAGTGAATTGTATTAAAAGTGCAACAACAACCTCAAGCATGTTCTCCAGTCCTGTACAACTGACAGCCACCAAGTATTTTTCTCGAATTCTCGAGAGATCCGTTCGGTTACACAATAGATGCTCAGAGTTTCCTTTGCATCCGGGTCGGTAAATTTCCTTAAGGCATCGCTGCGAATTTAGTTTAGTATGTGATGGAGCGTGTGATGCGATCAACAGTAACCTGTCAATACACCATTTAATGTTCTACAGTTCTTTCGGCAAAATGATATAACATCTTCAGTGTACTTTTCGTCGTATATATGTCTACACATGATCCTAGCTATTCTACAGGTGGTTAAATTTTGCCACGTTTGCTCTACTCATATTTTAAGATAAATATCAATTTTCTATTGCATTAACATTTGCATTAGTTTTCACTGCTGCTTCAAATATTATTGGAGCTGCTTGTACTAAATCATTTGGCTCTAGCACAACGAATCGCTCAAATATACTTGAAGACCATACGGTGCTCCAGCATTTGCTGTTACACGTGTTCGCATAACACAAATTAAGAATTAATTGAAGCATATGTAGACTTACTCGTCGAGAAGATCTAATATCTTCGAGTAGCTTTCAAATCTCTAAACATTTGAAGTTTCTGATTCAAATGTTCGAATTTGTGTCTATCCGAATTCCTCGAGCAGTTCAATGCTTGAACATTTTGAAGCACTAATTTTCATTCATACCTATATAATCCTTGTGCCTATGTATTTACTAAATAAGACTTACTTATTCACTTGATTGATAATAATAAGTTGTTATATCGTTATTGAGTTTCCAACTGAAGCAGTACTGCACTCCAGATGCCTCTGCTGTGTGCACGCTTCTACAGTCTTTTACATTAAGCAAACTTTGTTCTCCTCAAACTTGATCATAACACCGGAGACACGGTCTTCCTGCCTTCTTCCTCTTATTGCAGTACTAAATTAGAAAAAAAGTTATAGACGCATGAAAAATATCCTGATCAGTTTTATTCATTTTTAATAATTCATTAATTAATAACAAAATGTAAGTAAAGTTGATATTGAAATCAGGCAAGAATCATTGTTTGCATTTATTGTTATGTTGGAAATATATTCTGTAAAAAATTTCTCAGCATTACGTTCCTAGATTAGGT
Source organism: Teleopsis dalmanni (assembly GCF_002237135.1). Classification (NCBI taxonomy): domain Eukaryota; kingdom Metazoa; phylum Arthropoda; class Insecta; order Diptera; family Diopsidae; genus Teleopsis; species Teleopsis dalmanni. The sequence goes on along the minus strand of NC_051847.1, from coordinate 159,511,224 downwards.
TCTATACATAAGAAAGCACAAATCATGCAACAAATAATGCCTCTACGAATAGAATAGTTTTGAAATTTAACAATTAAAAATAAAAAATATAATTAATTAATTAATTCAATTATTCTACAGCTGGTTTATGATTTCGTTCTAATAATATAAATAACAGCAAGTTAAAATTGTTAATAAAAACTTTCATAGCAAAAGTAACAAAACTCCAGCAAAAATATGCGAACATAAAAAGTCAAGTACGGCTTTGGATCAGTTGGTTAAGGTGCGCTGTTTCTGAGCTTCATATTTGACAGGACCCGAGTTCGATTCCTGGTACTTGGAGTTTCAAAAATAATTATTTACGAATAATTAAATATAAGAATTATTTCCAAGACCACTGATGTAGGGTATTTGGCAATACTCGAAACAGCTGTATGGTCAGCCAAAAATTCAATTAATTAAAATAATTTAAAAAATAAATTTTTGTTGTTGTTTGACTTCTGTTCGAAAACCTCTTTATGTAAAAAATTTTATAAAAAAGAAAATCACATTAAAATGGAATTAACTACTATGCCGAATCAAGAATACATTAACTTATGTACTACTACTAAAATCAAAATACTATATATAAGTTCGCTACATGGCCTGTAATCTAATAATTCTAAACAGACAATTGAAACCAATAAATATTTCCAAAAACTACTGATGATCAAACAGCTGTATGCTTTAATTTAATTTATTTATTTATTTATTATTTAGTGCTTGAACTTTCTTTACCAGTGGTAAATCACATGATCTGGGAGGACATTATAGTCGTCAAAAATTTTCTTTGATAATTTGTTGATTTCTTCACTTATATGATAAAACACTAACACATAACACAGTCTTCTTGAAACTAAAAGCCATCCATAACATATTCACCTACATATGTAGAAAAAGAAAAGATTAAAATAAATTAAAAAATATACGACGGCTCTGTTCAAAGTACTATTAAACAACTACAATCCAATTTTGGATGCCAATGCATAAAAAGTATCAAACAGTTCATTTTTGTGAGTGCACCTGTAGCTGATGAAACACCTTAGTATCTTTTCTACCCCAAAAGTTTAAATTTTTTTATTAGCAAATCTATTAAAATAAAAATGAACCTCTGATGGTATAGTACTCTGAAACATATTTTTTTTTCTAACAATTTATGCTGGATATACATATTTTCCTTTGCCTAATAATTTGTTAAATATTAGTTAATACAAATATGGAGTGCCTTAAAAGATAGGGTTAGTCTGATTGGCATCAAAATGTCACACACAGATAGTCATGTCTTTACCGATATCAATTAGAAACATGGTTAATAGAGTTGCAGCTCTATTAACGGTGGCGTATCGACTCTGTGGTCGTTTTCAAAGTTGTTAATAGTGTTATATATGGTAGTTCTTTTCCCCAACACTATTATGAGATCATTTTGGTTTGCGTGTGGGTAGTACAGAGACTTTGGCTATTTGCTTTAAGGAAAATGTTAATTACCAGTTTTTTAATTGCCATTTAATTAAATAAGTACCCATTAAATAAAAATCCTGTATATGTTAAAATATTCTGCATACACACATTTCATTTAGTTTTTATTTTCAAATTTAAACAATCAAAAAAATTATGTTTTGTGAATTTTTTTCTTATTAATTGATAAGCACATTTATTTGATACCATAATATATCCTTATTACACTTATCAGTTCCATAAAATATTCCAACATATCTCACTAGAATGAGCTATATATCACAACCTCCTGCTTTTGAATGGCAATCCAATGACGTCACAGAACTGTTATTTCATTACGACATACTTATTGCTCTCCATAATGTTCTGGTACTGGCCCTGCTATAAGGATTTATGTGTTATACTTTTTAATCTGTTATTCTTTCTATTTTACTATTTTTAGCTTTGTTTTTACAATCCACTCTATTTTTGATCTCTTACTAGCTCTGTAATAGAGTTTTTGGTTCTGCTATTACTATTCTTAATCTTAGTAATATTCGTCACGTGCGTTTAAATGTCAAAAGCAATTGCAAAATTTAATTTGTAATTTAATAAATATTAAAAAATAAATAAAAAATATTTGTTTTCTTTTCTTTTTTAAATACGTTTACTTACCAACTTTGTAGCTTGTAGCTTTTTTTGACTTAAGTTAAATATTGAAAAAGTTCCATTGATTTCAACATGTAAAGTAAAACTGGAAATCAACAATTTTTAAATTATTGTTTTTTAAAATTATTTTTAGGAATTACATATGCATTAGTGGTTTGAAATAGTTGTTATTTGAAAATAGCAATTACTACTGCTATCAGGAAATAGCAGTTCCGTTTATTACTACTGCCTACTAACACGGTAATCCGGGTGTGCTTTTTTCTTGACGACCCCCGAAACTGGTGTGACTTCACTAAGGATCACTCAACACTATTAATTGCATAATCATTCATAATCTCATTGGATTTCTTCTTTTATATCTCAAGAGAGATCTTGAAAAAATCGTAAAACACTATTATATATGCAATAAATCGAAATTAAATAAATTCCAAGCAGAAATCGTACACTTCGAATGCAAGAGAGGAAGCTACAGCTATGACATCGAACATTGGGTGGATTAAAATATATTTCCAAATATGCGTTTTGACTTGATTTTTTAGTTTAAAATTTCATATAATTGAATTTTATTGTTAGTGTGTAAGGCAGCATACCATATATACAATATCTAGAGTTAAAAAATTCGCGAATTTAACATGTACTGTCGTTACCACTTTAAAACTGGACAAGCCGCGTTGATATTGCATAAAAGTGGTATTTCCATTGTCGCAACTCAAGTAGTGCAAATGTGTTGCTGGCAGCAACCTATCCAGTTATTCGCGCTGCCGGTCTGCGGAGATGTTCTCAGTGGAGCATTGCCAGTTTATAACGCATTTTCAGCTTAAACAGCATAATTCATGACCTCTTCGAAATCTGTTCCGAATTTAGCTGAAACCTGAAAATATTTTCTTTAATTTTGAAAACATTTAACTGAATTGCACAAATACATTGACCTAAAAACCAAAATAATTTACTTACTTACTTTTAAGCAATGAAATACGAGTAAAAAGGGGAATTTAGTTTGAAATTTAAACAGCCAAAAAATATTGACAATGCATTCATTGTCTGATTGAGGAATGATTTTTTTTTGAAGTGGATTGCAGGTAGTATTATGTGTGAACTGAAATTTAAAATGTTAATTAACATTGCTTAAAAAAAGTTTATAGCCGTCAATGTAGCAATCTTTTATGGCAAGTTTTAAATAAAGACTTATGAGTACATATAATATAAACTATTGCTCTTACCTATAAAATAAAATGATGGCACTTGGATCACATATTGTTCATTTCTTTCCAAAAATGTTTATGACTTAGAGAAAAGTGAAGTTATAAACTAAGATAATAGCATCAAAAATAGTTAAATAGTGGATTTCCATTGGTATCCTTCTAAATTTCACACTTTCCCATCTAAAGGTAAAGGTATAAATAATATGCAGCGAAGTGAAGTTATGAAGTATAAGTATTCTTTAGAACACCACAACTGATTGTGTTCGTATTCTTAAAAACCTTTACACTCACCTAAAGGCATGATACAGCATATAGTTATGAAATGAAGTTATGAACTGTGTTAGTATCTTTTAGGGTGTAACTTTCCTCATACTTATACAACTAGATCAGATCTTGGGAACACATTAAAACAACCACGCGAATATTGCTTATTGCAATTCTCTCTGCACACTAGTGTTTAAGAGCCCACGCGGAGAAACTACGAATTCCTTTTAATATCCACTAATAATGTTGTGCAAACTTACGAAAATAAAGAAATAACTAAGCATTTTCTCTCTTAATGCTAAATTTTGGATTCCAGATGCAACAGGCTTTTAGAGAGAAGTTCTTTTTTTGAAAGTATAACAGACTGTTAATCGGTGAGGGCGAAAAATGTGTTAAATTATCTTAATTCAATTGAATTAATTTAGTTTTTGTCTTCCTTTTATATGTTAGTGTTTCTTGCAAGGTATATGGTAGTAAAACAGCTAAGAACCAGTAATTATAGATGGATGAAAGATATCTGCTGCAACTAACGACCAACCAACCATCCTTCAAAACCATAACTCTTTCGTATTGTTGGATACATTTATACATTTTGTGTGAAAAGTAATCGGAATTATTAAATAAAATTCAAAAAAATTAATATATCAAAATTGATTTTAAACTTAAAAGTAATTTTCATCGGGTACATGGTGAGTTCTTGAATTCCTTCAGAGAAATTTTTTACACCTTCATCAAAGTATTGCTTTTAGCATTGGGAAGAGAAAAAAGTTACACGGGATAATATCATGTTAGTACGATGGTTGAGATAATATCATTTTGCTATAGTGATTGGCGCTATGTCATGATTGTCATGATCACATTCGCTGATTTGTTATTTATCAAAAACTCTTTCACAACGAGGGCTATAATTGTGAAAAACACTGTCACAAGTAGTTCATGTTCAAATTCAACAATTATTTTTTTAATTATATATTTTGGATACTTCTTACACAGAATATATATTCGACTTATGTAGTAATATATATGGTAAGACAGCAAGGTATTGTAGAATCTACAAGTTGCATATCATTGAATTTTATGTAATAATTGGCAATAAGGCTTTACAGCTCCGAAATATCAGAGATTCTTGATACAGCTGGTGAGACATACACTACTATCCACCAATACCAAACAGTAACAATTCTTAAAAATATGAATTTATACACAAAATGATCATTCAATTTATTTTTTGGCTACATAATGGATAGCACAAGGAGTTGAGATGGTCAAATGTAATGCAGATAATTCAGTTCCTAATTAACTTATCAAGTTAACACTGTTTATCACTTAGATGAAAACTCTTATCGACCTTAATGGCTGTCATCCTACATACTTCGGGACTTCCGCAAGTATATAGACTTATTAGTTTTGTTTACTTTCACTTGAATAGGATAATCGTGCCTTTTAGAGTGGTCTAAACACTAACCACTGCCATTGTTTAAACTAAAGAGAACTTTGGTGTACAAGGCCGCCACTACAACCTAACCTCACCTAAATGAAAATAAATTAATCGAATACATATTTATTGCAGTGCATACCATATAAACTCATCATATAAGATAGGTTTACCTCTGTTTCAACTTTAACTGAGTGTTCGATAACATTATTTTCGTGCCTAGATATCTCAATTCTAATTCTCGCATTTTAGTTGGTTGTTCTATTCTTGAACACCTAAGAAGCTAAAGATATCATTCTAACCCTATTACAACTGTCCATCTTCGAGCACTGAGTGTTGGTTTTATCGATAACAATATTTTTGGGTTTCGACATTTAAATTCCAAATATATTAAATTTGATGAATTTTAGCTAAAAAGATATGTATTTTTTCCAGTACTAAGTATTTGGTTTTATAATACCATTTAGGTTTTGTGCCTAGACAACTAAATTCCATTACGTGCATTTTGGTTAGGAAATTACTCTGTTCCTCTACACCTCAGAAACCAATTAAAGGGATGTATTAAAATCTATGTAGTATTAAATTGCATTGTGAACTTATTAAGTTGTAGTGAGACATTGAGACTCTTTATAATAATGATAGAATATTGATCTATGGAAGAATGACAATAAATAATACTTGTATGTTATGTATGTTACAATGTTTAATTTGATTTGTATGAGGATTTTATTGATTTTTTATTTACATTCTTGATATGTGGTGACATATGAATAAGACCTTTTTTTTTAAATGTGTTGAATATTTTAAATAAAATTTATTCAAATTAATTAAATAAACAACAAAAGCATTCTTTTGATTGGATTTTCCTTTGTCAAACTGATTTTTAATTAAATTTCGTGCATCATAAATATTAGCAACTGCGAACTGAAGGGCTTGGTAGCTAGCATTCCTTTCATATTTGTATATATTAATTAAAATTGCTATTCTTTTAAAAAAGTTATTGAATAAAAAATAAATTTTCTCATTTATTGGTGTCGAATACGATACAAAATCTGTTTTGCAATTCATTCATTAAATTTTAATTCCATAAAATTTTAAGATTCCGAAGTTGAATAGATGCTCTCTTTGATGGTCCAACTTTAAATATGTATTAGTTGAAGTATACCTAAAATAATTGTAATCGGAGCCATTCTTTAGCCTTTAGTGTACCTATATCGTGTTATTTCACTTGAGCGTAATGAACCTAATACCGCATTTTAAATGACTTAAAAGGCTCTCAGCTGAATGCACTTCTAATCTGCAGTGAAGCAATTTAAATATTTGAATTTTTATCGCTCACTTTTTTTGTTTAAAATTTGTTTAAACTCTAAACCGCTTTACACACAAGAGCCCACATGTCCAATACTCCCCGCTTCCATCGTCTAGCTCAATTCCAAACTCCAACACCTGCACACATATAAACATAACTGCTCGCTCGCCACTTTCCCAAATCAACTGGTTTTGGCTCTGCTTTAAGCTAGCAAGTAAGCAGACAAGCGAGCAGCGAGTAAGTAAGCAACAAGCGGCGAGCAGCGAGCGGCGAGCGCACTTTATCAGTAAACGCGAATATGATTTTGTCAAGTTGTGAATTGTGGATTCTTTACCCACTTGTCAATTGTTTACTAAATATTATTATGTTTTCTCCGGCGATCGAAGTTGACGGGGATGGAGTACGCAGTGTGCTAATGTGCTGTCTTTCGTGTTTTTGTAGTTCGTGTTTTTTCGTGTTTTGTTTGTAGTTTGTTTATAAATACGTAGATTCCCCTCCACACTCGCACTCGCACTCGTACTAGTACTAGCTCCAGCTCCAGCACCAGCACCAGCACTAGCTCACACATTTTTATGTGCTTATGCATGTGCCGTTTATATGGTCTTTATGTGTACATGCTTACTGTTCGATCAAATCTTTGGAATGCGGACAATCTGGTCAACAAATGGAATTTTTACGTTAGCAAAACTTGTGAATGCGCCGAATAGGAAAATGCTTACCACAAGTTAAGCTAACGCGCAAAACCAGGCAAATGAATATTAATTAATTATCAGAACGGGGCGTTATTATTTTAATATAGTCAAATATCTATATATATCGCAACTTGTCTTATGTCTTTAAAATATTGTTTACCATTTCTCCAGCTTTGGAGTTGTCAGGAAAAGTTCATTAAATTAGTTTAGAGCTGGAAGTATGTCTTCAGTGAATATACTTTCTACCAGAAGATTCTTCTAAATAATGCCTATCAATTACCAAGTTTTTGAAATTGTCAAATAACTTTATCAAATTCAACTAAATGTAATTTGATCCAATGCAAGAAACATCTTCTTATCTGATGGTTCCTCTACCCAAAGTTTCTTTAAAATAATACTTATAATGTTAAATAGTAGTATTAAATACTAGAAAGTTTCATTGAATTGCTATACTTAAAATTGGATACAATGCATTAAACAGGTTTTTAACGATTCGTCCTCTAGTAGAAGATAATTTCAATGATAATAAATGAAAATATGTAACCTTTGGCATAGCACAATTTTGAACAATCTTTACATATAGTTATTCAACTAATAGATTTTTCAATTTAACTAGTTTTAAACACAGATTAAACACTAGTTTATTAACTAGATACGCAGCTAGTAGTTAACATAGTTTTAGCACAAAATGTTTCTAGCACCTTCATGTGATATTCATTAAGTTAAAAATGATACCGTTTGGTTTATGAATGGTCTTAATTTGCTAAGGTTAGATGTGAAGACTTTCTTTAGGGATAGCACATTAGAACTCATTGATTTGATTACTGAACATGATTTTGTTAACTAACGTCTTACAAAAATGACAATAAAGGCGCTGACATCAGCATATTCTGTGAGAATTTATCATATGAAATTTAAAATGTATTAAAAAAATGAAATGTTCACACGGATTAAATATTGTTTTAGTTATTTATTTCATAATTTGGTTTTCTTTTTAGAGGTTTAAGCTATAAAAACTGTTGCATGCTTTAAGATCCCATAAATTGAGCACAGAAGAATATTAACTAATTTGGAAACTCAAATTAAAGAAGAATTAAGATATCACGCGCGTATATATATATATATATATATATATATATATATATATATATACACACGAATATATAAACCAAATTATATGCATTAATATAATAGTATAATTACATTATTTAAGAATTACATTAATAATGTAATTCTGTATTTACGACCGGGTAACGTCAGCATCAAAGCTTTATTATAGCTTTCATGAAGACCGTTTATTACGGATTTTGTATTAACAGATAAAAACTGAAATATTACGGTCTTTGTTAAGTGCGGTCTTTGATAATACGATCTTAAACCATTTAAGCTTTCGCGAAAAGCTTTCAATTTGCGTTGCTAAATTAGTTATTCGGTCTATTGTGAATGTTAAGATATTTACAAAATATTATAAAAGCTCTTAAGTATTTCAAAAATTCTATAAATATTCTATAGAATATACTTAATACCATAAATGTCAATAAATATGCATGCAAGTTAAGTACCTCAAATATACATTGATGTATCTGAAAATTCCGTTACAAATAGTACATAGCTGATACAGCACATTCTTTATTCTTTTATTTACACAGCTGCATCAAGAGTTTAAGGCTCAAGAGCAGATCATATATACAAATTTCTTAGCTCCATAAATTATACTTTTATTATAAACAAAAACATGTAGTTTTGCTAAGCTACAAACTGTACTGTAGCTAAACACTTTAAAAATAATATATACAATTGGCTTAGGATAAGAAAACTTCAAAACTGTATTTTTAGTTTTTAAGAAACGATGAATAAATAAAGTCGCATTTTTTAAAAAAACTCTTTCGAGTAGAAATAAAATTAATTTGCATTTATATTTATTTATTTATTGTTCTTACTATTATATAAATAAAAAATAAATATATAAAATAATAAAAAATTAAAAAATAAATATGGGAATGAAAAAAAATAACTGTTGAATTAATTATATCTATGAAAATAAACAAAATCTATTGAAGAAAAACAAAATAAATAAAATCACATTCTGATATCAATTTTGTATATTTAATTCTCGATTTTATAAAAACATTTATTCAAATTATTATATCAATTATTTAATGCATTACTTACAATTAATTAGTTAAATAAAAATTTAAAAGAATAAACTGAGACATGAACTTTTAATTAAAATTTTTTGCTTTCAGAAAAAAAAAGGAATTTATAAGAAATTTCAAACTAAACAGTGGCACAAAATGGATATTCTATAAGAATATATCCGTATCACAAAGCATATAAATTTTTATTGAAACATATTTTAATATTGCAAAACATCTTAAACACAATATACCACATTAATTATTCACAAATCATCTGACATAAAGTTATTATGCCATCAAAACTGAACGATGCATTTTTAATCGTTGGTCGTAAGTTTACATACGACTAACATGGTCGTAATTCATCCAAAATAGTTTTAACTCAGGGGCACACCTAGAAACCAAATACCTATGGAAACAGTGTAATTCTCTGGAGGAAATCTATGAAGAAGACGACCAATACGCATCTCAACGTCAACATGAATTTAAAGAAACAAAAACTGGTGCCCTTCTATCAAAAAAATAAATATATATATATATAAAGGTGCAATGAAATAAATTAAAATCAAAAATCATATTAATAGAAGTAAATATTTTTTTACTTACTCAGCATATTCTCCAGTATGACTTTTCCTTAGACTAAATAGAAACTGATTTAATTCTAATAATTAACTCATTCCTTAATATAGAAAAGAGATAGATCCGATAGATTTATCTCTGACATATAGAGAAATAGATTCGATAGATCCAATTATTTCAAATAACAAAATCCGGCTTAATGTAATGAGCAAAGCCAATATTGAGCAAAATTTATCTTATGAAAAAATCCACCTTTTATTTAAAATGTCATTGACTTTTTGTTATCGTCAAAGAATTTCTTAAGTTTGCAATATTTAAGTGATTATGGTTAAAACTTTGAATGCAAGAACTATTTTGTTTATTTTATTGAAACAATATATTTTAATATTAGATATTAACACATTTTAGAATATTAAGTACATTTTTCATTTATAATTGCCAAGGTCCATAACAAATTTTTATTATTCCAAGTGATGTCTCTTATCGTTTACCGAATCGCATATGTCCGTAATCATCAAACTGTTCATCACCTCCTCGTTTACCGAACCTCATATGACCATAATCGTCAAACCTCTTCGATCTATCGCCTTCATCATTCTCTACAAGCAAACCCAATTCCATAGGAAACTTGACACGCGAAAATTGCAACATGTTTGGACTAAATCCATAAATAGATCTAATGTTCCGCCTGTCTGGTAGAACTTGAGCAGCCGCCAAAATATTTCGATTTTGATTATTTATGTTACTCGTTTCACGTGTTTCCGTTTTAATGGTTTCCAGAGAATTTGCGAAGCTCTGTGGTATGAGTATATACCAACAAAACGAGAACACCATTAAAATAATGGAGAACGAATTTTTTGGTACTTCGGACATCTTTAGATGTTCGCCTCTGGTTCGCTATAAACAGAATAAGACGATAATATAAGTCTTGCTCTTTTTATATAAAAATACTGCACTATTATTTTGTAACAATTTTCAAATAAAACAACCATAATAAAATTATTAATATTTTTCCAGGTTTTATTATGCAAATAACATCTCAGCTTAAATCCTCAATGTTTTGCCGTGAACAACCTAAAGTCAACAAGGTGAAGATGATAATTGACATGTAATTGACAAGAAAAAGGCGAAGGCGCAAAAATAACTTCTAATAAAATTGTTACGTTTTGTAAAATCAAATAAATTAAGCTTCATCGAAAATAATTTATGATGCCTTCATGTTCCTTCCCGATAACGAAGGATAAAATTATCACAATGTCATAATCTACGTGATGTACTCTGTATACAAATAAATTTTTTTACAAACATTCAGAAGTTGAGAAATTAAAGTATTTCTTGTATATTATGATAAATTTTTTAATTTTAAAATTTTACTCCGGCTGTCATGAAATGGGATAAGTTCATTATTTATTGTTGTACTTACGCAATTATCTGAATCACACAAAATTTTTTTTTATATGTGGAAACCATTGAAAGTCGCAGTATGAGACTTTAATACACTGAAGCCACGTTTTCGAAAAGTATCACAACACTCAAACCGTGAAGGTCCATTGTACTGTGTAACTCAATTCGATAATAACAAAAATTTTCGGATCCTTTCAAGAAAGTAAAGAATGTTTACAAAAGTTAATGTGCTGATATTAGCTCCACTAAGATCTACTAATAATGTCCGATGTCCTCTACTGGAGTGATTAACTCTACTAGACGATGTCAGACTGTAGTAGTTTAAACAAAGTGAATATAAGCTGTTGTCAGCGAACCCAAGACGAAAAAGGTGTTTGGTGCAGGTACTGTGACCAGTTAACGCTCTAATAGTTTACAGTGATTGCGACAAAAAGTAACAAAAAAACTTCAAGTCTATCCACTGGTTTCAGGTAGAACCAATTTGGTGTGCTTACAGTCATCGTAATTTCACCATTAATTGTTTGATTCAGTTTATATCCTACTGTCAATAGTTAGACTAACAACATATTTAGGCAATCCCAGAAATGCTTGCAGTCCACAAAGTACCGCATTGATGTCGGTTTGTGCAAGTTCGTCCGCAACTTCGTATCCTAATATGCCAAAATGGTCAAGAACGCAAAAAAGGTAAATCATTGTGTCACAAACAATGTTTAACTTACATTTGTAATCAAGAACTAGTTTTGATGATATAATTAGGTTGATCACAGCTTTAAACGCAGCTTGGCTATCACGATGAACAACGATAAATACTAATATAACTAAATACTGTATGCGTGCCATAGAGCATAGACGATATATTAATAATATTATAGTTCATTTAAACACGTGTTCTCTATTAGTATATATACACAGTCATAGATCCTATGAGACTAATCTGGAAAAATACAAAACATTTCTTATTTAAATTTTTTATTATTTTTTTTTCAATTAGTCCCCTTTCAAGTCAATACAACTTCGGAAATCTAGAATAAATTTTTTAAAACGTTTTTTGGAGTTAATTCTGGCTTAAAATTAATATAAAAGACTCAGATAACAACCTGCATTCACATATTTTAAACATGTGTATTAATCTACCGATTGCTCAAATATTCCGGTAAATTCAAGTTTATTCAAAATTCAATAGGCTGTGCTTCCCGAATTCCTAGTTTCCACTTCGATGAGCTTCGCAGGCACACAACGGTTACACAAATTGTGAATGAAATATATGTTCATTGTTTTTTTTTTAATGGTGGTGTTCGGTCATCGTTTTTAAAGTTTTCATAATTGAAGTAGGCCGAATCAATGGAATACTTGTGCGAGGAACATATATTTACTTCCACAATCAAAAATGTTTATCTGTTCGCACCTCCTAAAATAAAAATTTTTTATTAACTGTTTAAAATCTTAATTTTTTATCAACCCTTCGATTTTTAAACTTTAATCAGTCACAACCTGCGATCTCGGATACATAGAAAGAAAATGGTTTGAAAATTTGAGTTCAGCGGAGACAAATATACCCAAAACTAAAAAGGACCATTTTTTTCGCACAGTCTAATAAATGTCTAACTCTTCATATAAATTATATAAATATAAAATATCTGGTGCTTGCATAGTGCGTTCATCTTAGACAAGAATTCACGACTGCTACTAAATTAGAATTATATAACTGTAAAAACTAGAGAGAAAATAAATTTGGTTGACCCAAAAAATATACATAACTCATATTTTGCAAAGTGATTAAAATTGTTACACAAATTTGTGTTCAATTCTTCAAAAAAAAAATCCATGCACACAAATCTCCATTTTTATATATCTGTGTGGCTTACAAGGCCTATATAAGAGGACACAGTAAATGATATTTCATCTATAATCTGACCTAATTTGTAAGCACGATGAACCAGTAACGCAATATATTTTGCACATTTTTATATACATATAAACTAATAGACTTATATTTTTTTATATATATATATGTTATATACATATACAGCTTTATATTCAAGTTGCACTTAAAATGCAAACTGAAGTGAAGTAAGTAATTTAAAAGTAATGAGAAAGGAGTCGAAAAACCGCTTATGAATTCAAGTTATGAAAGTATTTGAAGTGTTGAGAACTTAGCAGAATTCTTCTAAACTATAAGATGCGTTCTTTGTAAAAGTTGTTAGGAGGCTCCTTTTTCTATTCACAGTGACCCAATTCTGAACGCTATTCTCACAAACTAGTTTCGATAAAAGCAAAACCAGCGCAACGTAATTGAACAGCCACTGAGGATTGCGACTGTAAAGTATTTTTCTTTGCGAAATAATTTTTGTTACATAAATGAGACACACCATATATTATTCTGCCATGTTTATATCTATCATCATTAGATTCAAACAAATTAAATTGAAGGAAACCGGATGGATTGCATATGTTTTTAGATTGAATAGAATTGCGCATTTACCTCACATATTTTTGATAATTAATAGAATTATACCAAATAAAAACACTCAGAGCTTGTATCCAATTGTAAAACGAATCTTTCTCTATTGCGAATATATTGCGATAAGATTTTTCTGCTTTGCGATAGTAATAATCTGTTTTTACCAGCGGAAACAAATCCATATAAAGATGTTTACAAGTTCACTATCAAGAACATGATTTTATACAAATATATAATGTAGCAATAGTACAGTTCATTATTTGTGAAGCATGTTTAATCAGATACCGATTAGTAAATATGTTTATAATTCAAATTACAGACATTGGCTTTCAAATTTAAGAAGAATAAACAAAATTTATTCATTTATTCATTCATTTATATAACTAATGATTTAGATATTTTTTCATTCTATAGATAATTATTTCATGGCATTAAAAATCAAATTTAATTATCCTTTATTGTGAGGCTTTATGCTCCACTGGGAGATGAGAATGACAGAAGAAGATACCTTATTGTAGTGTTCAGATGCTTCCATTACATTCTTGTATAACCGTAGCTTTCGTAACCCCAATCACAAGGCCTACAATTAATTTTCACCATGGCTTGCGCAATAACTGCCATGCTTTCTGGCATATATAAACCTAGATTTGTAAATGATAACCCTCATTATCCCAAGTCTTAGCCCTAATGACTGGAATAAAATTTCATCCACTGCCTTCCGGAACATTCATTTATTGCTAAGAAGGAATTTTATTAGATAAAATAACACACTAGGCGGATGATTATTTCCACCTAGAAAGAAAAAAAAGAAACAGCCGCATTGTAACAAAAATCTTTCAATAGCAAGTTCACCCACAAATGGAAAAATACTTCATTATATATAGCTCTGCTTTCTGTGCCATTACCTTTGGGTTTTGCTTTACTCTAATTCTTTTTAATCACAAAGCTACTAAGGCAAAAGTTAGAATCATAGTCTGGTTTATGGTTTATTACTCTGTAAATTTAATAAAAATATTATGTTAGTTGACATATTATCAGTTATTTGAGTTGTAGGTATTATATTCAAAAAAGTAAGTTTTTAAGCAAAACCAGTATGAATACCATCGAATAGTCAGCAATATTGCCTGATTTGATTCCCTGTGATTTTCTTCTAATAAATCAAGAAATCACTCCGAGGAACGCGTTTTATCAGAGGCGAAAAGATAATAAGAAAATCATAGACGGCTCAATAACCACACTTATCCGCTGGAATAACTGCATTTCAGTGAATAGAAAGTACTTGAAAAGAGACAATATCGCTTTTTTAAGTGAATCCTTGAAATTTTTTAATAAAATTTTTGGTATGTCAAACAAGATTTTGATTGAAGATCACATATTTTTTAAATGAATGGATTGTCATACCGAATGCTAAAGTCCCAGATATATTTTACAATAAAAGTTTGTTCGAAATCTTATATATAGTGTATTTTATTTTATTTTTCTTTGGAACGAGAAAATAAATAATCTTGTATATTACGTTATTATAAATAGAGGGTTTGTTGGATTATAAAGTTATTCCGAAAGTGAAATAAAAAAATATCGGACTGACCGTAAGAAAGCGGAAATTTGTTTTTGAAATTAATTAAAAATATATACCCTACTAGGGTTATATTGAATTGATTTTTAACGTCCGTTTTGATGAAAAAAACTAAATTCTTAATATAAATTATTGTTTTCAATAGAGAACTGTTCCGAACAGTATTAAATTACAATAATAAACTTTCATTATTTTATTAATTAATTGAATTTTTTCTGACTATACAGCTATTTCGAGTATTGCCAAATAGTCATTTGATTTAATCCTGAACATCAAAAAAGAACTACATATAATTTTCCTTTCATTCTTACTTTTTATCTCATATATACAATATTATTCAATTAACATAAGTATTTTTAATATATTTAAATAATGAATTAAGTATTTTTATATATTTAAATAATAATATTTTTATTTTTCAATTTTTATTAATATTTAAATTTCAAAAATAAAAAATTAAAATTAAATGCGAATTTCTATAAAAATTAAATATATTAGAATTCATATTTTTATCGCCGCATAAACGAAAAACTTAATTCATCTTTATTTATGAGTTTTACTCAATTAATAGAAATTAAAGTGAGACTTATTTATTAGAAAAATGATAAAAAAATACTATTTCAGAGCAGTATGAAAAGGATTCATTAAAAAGTTAACTCATTGAAATTTCTTTCCGTAAGGGTGAACAAACTTTAAACAAAAAAGAAACGTTTAATTATATTTATTTAAATTTAATTAAATTTATTTTATATTTATTTATTATTAATTTTAAAAATTATTTATTTTGTTCCTCGATTCCTTATATTTTCCAAAACAACCCAAAATGAATCCTCCAACTCATAAGATATTTGCGTTTCTTTGATTTAGGAACTACTTCCCGAATATATGACACCTAAATATAAAACAACTGGTACAAACAAAAATTAAAGAATAATGGATTGGTAGCGCAGTGGTAATCAGTTGTAATTTGTTTACGTTCCTGCATCGCATGTAAGTAGCTTTTAATTGTATTATTCAAGATTTTCAGTCGCCTACCTGGCCCTCTCCTTATATGTTTGCAACCTGTATTCAATTCTTTAATCGAGTTTACCATCTTAATTCATATGACCGCCGAAGTATTCAAAGCACGACCACTTTGATGGGTTCATTGCCGACTTCTTGTGATTCTCCACGATAGCTAACTTCGATAAATCAGAATATAATGCCACTCACCCGCAGCCTATTTAATTGGGTAACACCAACCCAGCTTAATAACAAAAGGGTTTTCCGACATAGGTCTGCTATAAAATTAAATTAATGTTGAAAATAATTAAGAGGTGCTTTTGAACTTTTGGTTTTCAAAGTGTTATGATTACATTCGTGTGATTCGCGATTATATATCTGACAGCTAATACGTATGACCGAAAACCTCTCGCTTTATCTGTTAGTATGCATATTACATATTTTGGGCTTTAAATTTATATATGACTTTGTATTATTTATTGCATTTGTCTTTATTTCAATTATATAATGTAACCATGCGGAGGGCGTAATATCTTAATGTATGTTGTCAATATGTAATCGAGAGATCACACAGAATTAATTTAATATATATTTATGTATGATATAAATGCTTTATAACATTTTATCAAAATAGTTTAATCACAAGTGAATTAAGTGATTTAATAACAAAAGAAATAATAGAAGATTGTCTGAGTAGCAGTAAAAGTTCGACCTCTCAAAATCTATCAATTAACATATATAGTAAGTATACCGTCTATAAAATTTTGCAGTTCAATGTTTTTAGGTTATTCAGCAAATAAAACAGAAATAAAAGATCATTTCGAGTCAGCTTCATCCATCCGTCTAAACGAAATGTATTAACCTGAAAAATTAAATTTTTTCACGATTAACTGTGATTAAATCGCTAAAAGGCGAACTGTTCGCGGTGAAGCAAAATTGTGGATTATTTCAAGTTTTGCCACTAGTGGAAGCCGCGTCTTCAGAAATGTGCATCTTTGCTTCAAGCTTTCAGTCCAAACCATTTTACCACTTTAATAGTCGCAAAATTGAATTCAACAGACTCGGTTGGATGTTTCGGTGAATGCGCTGTTGTGTGTAATACAAACTTTTGTTCAACCTAATAAAAAGATACAAAATTTGCAATACTAAAAAGTGTTTAAATACTTTTCAGTTGTGTTGTAAACAAATCTAAAAATCTATTTAAACATCGGCATTTAAAACATTTTAATTAAGCTGAATTTTTTCATTTAGGTGAATAATATATAAATATTTTTATTATTTTGTTTTGAGATATACAAAGTTAGACTGATAACCTTTTAAATTTTCAAAATAATTAAATTGTTTTTATAAGTGAATTTCAAAATGTTAATTATTAATGATACTCATAATAATCATATATTAAAATCACAAATTTTAATTAAATAAATATTTCCTTTTATTAGTAAATTATATTTTAATTAATAACTATTAACAATATTTGTTATTGAATTTAATTGTAATTAATAACTATTTACAATAATTTTAATAATACTGAATAATTTTATTTATTTAATTTAAAACTTTTAATTACTTATTTACTTAACGAACAAGAAGAGTTTTATATTAATAAAATAATGTATGTATTTTGATTAATTAATACGTTTGAGCAGATCACTTTTATGAGAGGTCTTATCATATAGCACTACCTATAATTTATTTCAATTACATATTAATTTATATATCGTTAAAGTGTTGAAAATTACAAAATATTAAAGAAATCTTTGAGTTTGCAAATAATTAACTTAAAATGAAAAACAAAAAATAAAAATAATAAACACCATCGTTATATACACAGTATTTGTTAACAGTATTTGTGATTAATACAAGTAATTAGTATGGAAAAAGCAATAAACAGTATGGAAAATAATAATTACAAAATTTTAATTTTTT
This sequence comes from Teleopsis dalmanni, assembly GCF_002237135.1. Classification (NCBI taxonomy): domain Eukaryota; kingdom Metazoa; phylum Arthropoda; class Insecta; order Diptera; family Diopsidae; genus Teleopsis; species Teleopsis dalmanni. The sequence goes on along the minus strand of NC_051847.1, from coordinate 159,493,112 downwards.
TAATTAAGTGAGTTTTTGTATGACCACACAGCTGTTTTGAGTAGTGTCAAATCTGCATCATCAATGTTGTTGAATAGTATTGTTTAATTTAACTAGTCTCTTTATAATTTTTAATTTCCAATTAAAAATTCACTTAATTAAAAAAATTAAAATTTGGTAAGTATAATTTTTCTCATTATTTGCCAGTTTCTATTGCAATATATTCCTTGTCATGTAACATAAAATTTTTAATTGGTAATAATTTAATATATAAAGAGTGTCAAAATTTGTAATGTAGAAATAGGTCTGTTGAAGACACGAATTGACCTACAAATATTAGTTTGTGTGTATATGCACTTAAACTAAAATTTGTTTCAGTTTTTGAGATACACAAAGGAAATTTAGCACATAGAGTTTTCCTGAACAAATGTTAAAGATTTCTCTATTATCTAGAGCAGGGCTCTCCAGGCTAGAGAATATCGTGGGCCAATACAAATTACTGAATAGGTTGAAGAGCCGCAGAAATACATACATATATTAATTTATTGCCTTACGAAAAATATTTCATTTTTAATATGATGATTTACGGCTGGATACAAGTTTTTTTACCATCTGTACAAAGAATTATATACTAAAGTCTTTAGCAATCAAGTAAATTAACGTGAACTGTAATAAATTATTTAAAAAATATTAATTCATTTATTTGGGCTACCATCAAAATTAAATAATGTAATGTTACCAAAATATAACATAGGCCTAATTGTGGCCCGCGGACCGTGCTTTGGGCAGCCCTGATCTAGAAAAACTATCTTTATTATTTAAAAACTATGTTTTAAATATGTTATGCTATAGTGGAGATTTAATATATTTAGAGCATGAATAATATTTGATAGATATTTTCTCTATATTTTTATTAAAGTTTAATTTTTAGTCTTTTATTAAAGATACTAAATAATTCTATAAATATTATTTATATACAAGCCCCTTCCCCAAATATAAATTTCTTTTCATTTTAATCTACTAATATGATCAGTTTCGTCGAATAAAATAATTATAAGTGGATAATCCCATTAGTGTCTATAGTTATTTTGTAGTAAAACTTTAAACTTTCTTGAGTTTGATATATATGTTAAATTTATATATCGAATCGAATTATATTTAAATATACCTAGCATACAAACTGACGACTGAACTGATGGCTAAGTATTACAAGCTACTTAAAAAATGGATATATTCGAATATAAAAAATTAGAGCTGTTGTTAAAACAACAAATTTTACTAAATTTTTAGTACAAGGATAGTGTCGTTTAACAAGGATAATTTTATGTAATAAGTCCAATATAAATCACTTAGATTATATTAAAAGAGAGACAGAAAATTATTCTAACTTATTGACTGAACGCGAGTTTTAATGACAAAACGACAGCATTTGATTATGACTAAAATTTTCTTGCAAATCTAATCGGCAAAAAAAATATCAGTCCAACAATGATTTCACACATTATACCTTGATTAATAAAATGAATCACACTTAAATGCAACCATACTGAAAAAAATGTAGTATGTAATAAGCAATAATCACCATAACTTACTTACTTACTAAGTTGGCCATCACAGACGAGCAACGTCGTTGACCGCGTCAAGTAGCCTCCGCAAGTCAGCCCGATATGTTGCTTTCTGACGCCAGTTGGTAGTACCCAGCGCCTCCAAATCGTTGGTTACTTGGTCCTTCCGCCGAAGATGCGCACGTCCTCTACCGCGTTTTCCACCTACGGGTACCGAATCAAATACCTTTCTAGCTGCAGCACTTTCTTCCATTCGCACGACATGACTAAGCCAGCGTAGCCGCTGAATTCTTATGCGCTTAACTATATCAATGTCGCGGTGTAGCTCATACAGCTAATCGTTCCATCTAATTCGATACTTGCCGCCAACGCGTAAGGGACCATAAATCTTCTGAAGAATTTTTCTCTCGAATGCTCATAACGCCTCCTCATAACTGTTGGTAATTATCCAAGCTTCTACACCACACAGCAGGACAGGCATGATAAGAGATTTGTGATTTTTGTTTGTCGAGAGAGGGCTATATTTCTCAATTGCTTACTTAGCCCGAAGTAACATTTGTTGGCAAGAGTGATTCTTCGTTGAATCTCTAGGCTGACATCATTTTTGGAGTTTGAAAGACAAAGTCTTTCATAACTTCGAATTTATAATTGTGAACAGTGACGTGGGTCCCAAGACGCTCAGGAGATTTGTTTGTTGACATAAAGTACTTTGTTTTGTCCTCATTTACCACAAGATCCATTTGCTTTGATTGTTTTTCTAAGTTGGAAAATGCCACTTGACGACGCGGGTGTTCAGACTTATGATATCAATAACAGCATTGCACTTTTGTAGAATATTGTGCCAGTACGGTTTAAATCTGCTGCTTGAATTATCATTTCCGACATTAGGTTAAAGTAGTCACACGACAAGGAGTCACCCTGTCTAAAACCTCGTTTGGTATCAAACGTTTCGGAGAGGTTCTTCCCAACTCTAACGGAGCTGATGGTGTTGCTCAACATCATTTTACGTAGCCGTATAAGTTTTGCTGGTATGCCAAATTCAGACATAGCGGCATAGAGTGTGCTTCTAGTTGTAGTGTCAAAAGCAGCTATGAAGTCGACAAATAGGTGGTGTGTATCGATTTGTTTTTCTTGGGTCTTCTCCAGGATTTGACGCACCGTGAATATCTGGTCTAGGGTGGATTTGCCAGGTCTGAAGCCACACTGATAAGGTTCATTCAGTTCGTTCACGATTGGCTTCAACCTTTCCCATAGTACGTTTGACAGAACCTTATATGCGATATTTAAAAGACTGATCTCGCGATAGTTGGAGCAGTTTTCAGAATCACCTTTTTTGTGGATTGGTCAAAGCACACTTCAATTCCAATCGTTAGGCATGCATTCATCCGACCATATCTTGCAAATTAACTGTAGCATGCATTTTGATAGCTCTTCGCCACCAGCTTTAAACAGTTCAGCCGGTAAACTATCGGCGCATGCAGTTTTGTTGTTTTTAAGCCGTGTTATAGCTGTTTTAACTTCATTATGATCGGAAGGCGATACGATTGTTTCATCGTCAACGATTGAAAATTCGTGATCATCTTCGCTTTCAGTTACATTACCACTACCGCCATTTAGTAGTTTCGAGAAGTGATCGCTCCAAATATTAAGCATGCTTTGGACATCTATCACCAGATTACCATTTTCATCTTTGTAGGAATAAACTTCGGGTTTATAACCATTTGTCAGGCTTTTAATTTTTTCGTACTCACGTCTTTCCGTTTCTTCTTCTTCTTCCCTTCTTTTTTCGCCTGAAAAGACGCTTCTCTTCCATTCTCTTTTGCCGATATCGTTTTTTAACAACGCGCGTCACAACTGACCGCAGGGTGGCTTGATATGCTACGGTAGCATCTCTGCGGTAACATCGCCACACTCTTAGTCGTATCAGCTATTTCTTTGTCTACGGTGTTAGCCGATCACCCCTTCTTCAGTGGTACACATAGAGTTGGAGATGTGATTCCATTGCTCGCATATATCGGCTTCTTCAAATAAATTTTCCAGATACTGGGAGAGTCAAGTAGCGAAGTCATTAGCTATCTGTTGTGATTGCAGCTTTTCGACGTCTACTTTTCGCTGTGCTTGTTCACTTACCTTTTTCATCGCACATAAACGTGTGCAGATCTTGGCTGCAACAAGATAATGATCCAAGTCGATGTTGACTCCTCGGTTAGTACGTATATCCAAGACACTGGAAGCATACCTTCCGTCTATCACTACGTGATCAATTTGTGATCTTCTGTTTTGATCAGGTAACACCTATGTTGCCTTATGTATGTTGAGATGCTGGAATCTGGTACTACTAACCACCATGTTTCTAGCCGCGGCGAAATCAATCAGCCTTCTTCCATTATCAAAAGTTTTTATGTGAAGGCTGAACTTTCCGACAGAAAGATACCTTCTTTACCCACCTTTGCTTTGAAGTCTCCAACAACGATTTTGATATCATGATGGGGTTCATATGTTTGTTCAAGTTGTTCATAAAAAATGTCCGCAAATTCAACTCCAAATTCATGCTTTGCTGCATAACAAGATGTCACAATGTTTTCATTTAGAGCATCCTTGTCCCGTCCATCGCATTTCCTGGAGGGCGGTAATGTCACCATAACTAATCACAGAAATGATCAACTTCGAATAGAGATTCGAAATCCTTAAAAAATTGCCTTACTGAAATCACCCTTTGAAACCCCGTGACAATTAATATTGACATATTTAATTTAATAATAATTAAATATTTTCAATTACTAGAGATAATATACTAATATATGTATATGATCTAATAGACAACAAAAAAAATATTGTAATAACGTTTTATGGTTCATATTAAGAAAAAATCTTAGAATCGTAAATAAATTATTATATTATGGTAGCTCTTAAATATTCGAACAGAAAGAAAAACTACTAAATATTATTTACTAAATTCCTCAACGACTGGGTGAATCAAATTGTCCTACTAAGTTGATTAAAGTCAGTAAAAATACACATAAGCCAAAAAAAAAAGCTTAATAAAAAAAGAATGAAAAATAATGAAAAAGAACAGAAAATCTTTCTGAATGATATGCTTTTCCCAAACCAATTATCAAAATGCTTCTAGACAAATATAAATATATCTTTTATAAATCAATCGGGATCAAATTTGAAAATAACTAAAACAAAGTCGAATAAAGCTAAGGAAATTTGATTAACCGCATAATTAGACAAATCAATTTTATGCTTTATTATAAACAAATTAATCTGCCTATTCTTAGTGTGCTGGTGGCATCTAGACCAATGTTTCTCAACCGTTTATTCGTACGCCCCATTTTAGGCTTTAAAAAATTCCAATGTTTCCCTATGTACCATACATAAAGAGTGTTCAGAAAGGTAAGAAAATAAATCTGGTACATATCCTTTTTTAAAAACGAACTATATTCTTTTTCTTTTCCACTAGTCTTTTCGTTTTGCTCTCGACATTACTACAATATATAACGGTTTTAACGATAAAACTTTTTAGCCAATATTGCTCCAAAGCTAATAATGGCCATTAATGTCTGATTTTAACATTCAAATTGCCCCATCTGTGGCATACGCCCCAAGTTGAAAAAAACTGATCTAGACTGTGTAGTTAGTGCATGAGATAATTTTAAAACTGTTTTACCATAGAGCGTGTTTAGCATGAAACACATTACTTATGTCCAATAATTTAATTAAGTAGCATTTGGATACTGCAAAAACGCAAATGCTAAAGAGTTAAATTAAGAAAACCTTACAGCCTCATGAAAAAGAAATTTATATCAGATTTGAGTTGGCATATCATTTTATAAAAAGTCGTTTAAAACTCAATTTGCGTTTCTGGTAATTTATCACTTTTAGTCAAACATTTTTCATATTTTTACAAAATCGATTTGATTAATTTAATTAAAATATAATTTAAAAATTGTAGTGGTTAGAGGAGAAGTTTAAAATTCTTATGAGTAATTTATTACGAAAAAAGATAATTAAAAGATTTGATTAAACAAAAACAAAAAACTGAACTAGATTAACATTAGAAGCGGATTTGTTGTTTACCCCAAATCATTTTATCTTTTCTGCAATGCTGAAAAAAAAATAATATTGAAAAAAGTATATCCATAAAAGTACAATACTTAAGCAAAAAAACTCTATAATGTTAGAAGAAAAGTAACTAAAACTGCAAGGAGAAACTTAAATTTAGGTCAATTAATCTCAATGGTTGCCATAAAGATTAACACAACAAACTCTAACTGCATCGGCAGTTTGGCCAACATTTTAATATCGGGCTCTCCTCTCCTTTCATATCAGGTTTGTGCATAGTTTGACTGGATTCAAGTAACACTGGTGTCCACTATACAGTTGTGATGTCTATGTTATTTCATACTGCTCTAGTAAAACTCAATTGAAAACCAGTATCACAAACACACGTCGTTGGCATACTTTATATGAGTTTTATTAATTTTAACAAATAAGACGACGTTAAATATTATATTTCTATATAGCAAATACTTCTTAATGAATTGTACATTTTTAGTTTTTCAAAAAAAAAACATAAATATTATTTTCTCATTACTTAAAATTGATTAGGAAATATTTTTCAAACAAAAACTTGTGTTCTAGATAACTATTTAGTAATGAAGAAAAAAATTAATAAATAATTATAAACGGAGTGTAACGGAATAAAAATCCAGATTTATAATTCAGTTTTCGTTCTCGCTTTATTCAGTTTTTTAACAGAAAACTTAATTTGTATCTTTTATAATACGTGACAGGTTTTAAGTCAACAGTAAAACAGATTAAGAAAAGATATTCCAGTTTCATAGAGAGATACGTGGATGGTTTATGTGGATGCAGAACTACATTTCTATATTCCGTAATTGGTAATATCGATTTGTTTCACTAACAGAGTTCAAAATTTGCTGTTACTGCACTTTACTGTCTAAAGGTAGCACAAATGTGCACGATTCTAGAATTTTTTCTCTGTTGTTTAATTTTTTAATGCATTACAAAATAAGATTAAACAGAGAAAAATTAAATAAACAGCTTTAATATTCTTTTAAACAATTTTTTTTTAACACATTACTTAAACTATTTTGTTCAAATGATATTTAACTAAATTCGAACATAAGCATTTTGTACCAATAGTTATATTATGAGAAATTAGTACAAGACTTCTTTAAATCTCAAATCATTTTGTATATTATTTTAAGTTCGGAGCAGATATAAGAAAGTTTATTTATTGATTAAAGAAATAATTATTTCGAGTAACATCATGTCAGTATTAATGATAAATACAATATCATTCAATTTTGTTTTTTTATCAAATAATGAAGAAAACAAAAAAGACAATGAAAGCCTAATTAAAAATGTAGTAGTAATAATAGTAGTAATAATAGTAGTATTTCTTTATTAATAATTCGAAAAAATAAACAAATATTATCCATATATTATACATAATTGACTTAAAGCTATGAACTTCATAGTAAAAACTAATATCGTCAGCTTTACCTAGCGATTGCCTACTCATTTTATCCTTCCAATATTGTTGGGAGAATGATATCATTATTAGTAAATATTTTTATTATTCAAAAGTTCGGTTAAAAGCCCTCATCTATCATTTGTTGCATATATTTTAAGGAAGGCTTGGTTAAGATATGCACACAAATTCAACTAGTCTATTTCATTAAGGACACTATGCAGTTCCGTTTGGCTTAAGGTCGTTTCTCCAAAATAATTGTATCTTATTTCTTTTAGAATTTGACAAATTACATTTAAAAATATAACAAATATCAGGTACGGCTTGGGGTCAGTTGGTTAAGTTGCGCTGACTCTGAGGTTTAAATTTGGTAGGACACGAGTTCGATTTCTGGTATTTGTAATCTTAAACAATTATTTACGAATAATTCACTACTTTTCGTAAACCTCTTTATTTGGGAATATATATTATATAAATAATAAATATAACAATTCTATACGCTTTTTTTTTTTTATTTTCAAAAAGGGTTGGGAACTAGTCACCGCGTCACTGCACCCTCGAGGATTATTGTGACATACCCACTTCGGTTTCATAGAACTGAAGTGTTCCATAGACACTTCAGTTCTATACGCTTACCCAGTGTATGTATCGATATCTTTGAAGTTATGTTAACACCTAATAGTTAAATTTAATAAATGATTGATGCCTAGAAAAACATTATTGAACTCATACCACTTATGGTTCTTTTCAAATGTGACTATTCTAGTATTATACAAATATTATTATGTAAATATTATTACATGGAAAATAATATTTATAAAATAAAATGCTAATCATTTAAATTATAAAAAGATGAACAAAGGCAAAAACTTTAAGAGAATATACCAAGTTTCATTTCCTGATGAAGGAAATGCATCTTTTACAAAAATTTGTCTACATAACTCATTTCTACAATATACTAATTATTGTCAGATATGTCATAATTAAAACAGTAACAGAATTTTTTTTATTGAAATTTAAACCGAATTGACAAGAAAAGTATGAAGTAAATAATCACTAAATAAATTCGAAACGATTTGCTTTGTGAATTTAAATAAAATAAAAAACTTTCACTGCGCGAATTAATAATGATTTTCATAAATTTGAAAATATGCCCAGAAGATACCTGATAATTTCACTATAGCGGTCGGTGCGTACACTTTAATCTTAATTGCTTATTCCGTTTGTACTCGTATCTTATTGCTATAATTTTTATGTAAATGTTTTTATCTGATGGTGTTAATGCAAGAATTATTATATCTTAATTGATGTAGTTGTAAACGGTTGAAGAAAAATCCAAATACACAACTTTGTCTACGTAAACAGAACATCTTCATTGACCCAAAAATAAAAATCGTAGATTCGCTGACCAAAGCAAATGAAAGTAGCAAGGGTAATAGCATAAAAAATATAAAAGTATCTGAAGTTCTTTATGAACAGTGAAAATTTTGATTTACATGCACAGTTATTTTAATACATATTAAAAATGTATGTTTAGGTTTAGGAATAAATGATTATGTTATAAAATTAGATGCTGTACTATTATCTAAAAATACTCAATCATATATGCATTTTTTAAATTAACATTAGAATAAATTAGATTTGGCTTCAGTATAAATTTAATACCCTTTACACAAATGTAATAAGTACTAACGAGTTTTAATTATCGTAATTTCAATAAAAATTATATGACTACTAATCAGTTTACTACTTAAATTTTAGGTAAAATTTTTTTATTAAAATGTTTTTTATAGCTTTATTTGTGAACACATTTCACGAATATATTTTTTACGAATTTGTGAAAAATTTTTAAATACTTGCTAATGGTGAAGGATGTATTCAGGTTGTTTATTCATAAAATAAATACATATATTCGTATCTAAATATATTGATTAAAATTGCTGAAATACTAATTAAAATGATAGTTGATTGCAAACAGGATTTAAAAAAAATTTTTTGCAATAATATCTATTGTCAACTATTCATAGTATATACCTAATTTAGCATTATGAAACTTTTTACCTTCTCATAAGAAGGTAAATGCATTTGGAAAAAAAAAAATAAATCACTCTGTAAAAATAGAAGCCAAGTTTAACATGTACATAGCTATGTTAAGTCAGAATGACACTTTTAACGTAACACTAGAAGATAACCCAGCCGACAGTCTATAACACTCATTCCCAATGCTTTTAAACTATGGAAATCACTGCACTAATTCAAAAAGGATACCATTTTTAATAAAAGAAGTCGGTTAAATTTTAGAAAACATCGCGATCGATAATCTAAAACACTCATATTATTTCCTATATTAAGTCAGAAGTAAACTTTTAACGTCAGACTAGAAGATAACCCTGTCGAGAATCTTTAACACTCGTTCCACATGCTTTCAGCCCGTGGAAATCACTGCATTAATTCAAGAAGATACTATTATTGATAAAAGAAGTCGGTTTTACGAATAAATTTTTTATAAACTTATTTTGAATATTAAGAAATATAAATAATTTATATAAATATACATAAAAAATATTAATATAAATGACATGTAAAATATACTATATGTAGAAGTGCAAGTTTCCTATTTGCACGTCTACTCGAATGAGCAGTTTAAGTATCACTCAATCGATTTAAATAAATATAAGGAATTGTCTATTATGATTATTTAAGTATATTTTATTTTATTTTTTTTCAAAATAACAGCTGGGAGTCTAGTTTATTAATAAATAGAAAAATATAGTAGTCGTAGATTGATTTGGTGAACTATTAATATACAATATTAATGTGTTACAAACAAATTGATAAACTTAATATACGCTTTTAAGATTACGTGTATGGGCATTAATATTGCTTTGAATAGAAGTTATGCAAAATACATAGTTTCGAGGAATGATTTATGGAGCAGAGTTCATGAACACGGTCACGGGTTTTAAGCAATTTTTCCACATGTGAAGTACATTTTTAGTTTTTAAATTGCATTTGCTTCTATTTTACAATGAAATAAAAAATAAACTAAATTTACGCGTAGGCTTTACATTTAAACATTTGAGAAATCAAAGAAAAAAAGCAAAATGTGAATAAATTAAGAAATAAGAAACTTTGTTTTTACTTTTACATACATACATACATACATTGAAGTTTATTGTTTAAAAGCGTTCAACTAAGTTATAACTTTAAGTATAAACTCCATTTGCAAATATTTCACTTGAAATAATGTTGATGAAAAATGTTAATAATCATATATTTTATTAGTATATAAGAGTTACTATGAGTTATTAACATGCAACATACAATACCAGTCAATTGTACAATTGTCAGTTGCTTAGGAAAATGTTATATTACAACTACTTAAATTAAACATATTTGATCTTAACAAAAGGAAAAATAATTCATCAAAAATTTTAACATATATTATCGCATTGCAATTATCAAAAATAAATTAATTAATTTTTTTTTTATTTTAATAATTTATTATTATTGTAGTCACATATGTTATTTAATTATATGTTAACATTAGGTAAAAAAATGAAGTTATTTTTATTTTGGGCTTTCTTGATCTACAAAGTGCATAATTTATTAAATTATTTTATTTAAAAAAGTTTCTGAACGGGTTCACTAATTTAGCATAAAGTTAGTTAATTACACAGAACTTATTTTTCTATTGAAAAACTTATTGTTCTAATTGATTATGAATAACTACAATAAACTACAAACCAAAAACTGTAAGAGTTAAAGCGTAAGAAATTTTATCCCTGGAAGTCTTTCGATTTCATCGAAGATCTATTAATCGACGACTTGCTTTAGTAGCGATAACGGCTACTTATAACTGCATTGTTTATTCAGTTTTTCAAATCTTAGGCGATGACTACGAAATTCATTTTTTTGTTGATTGTCTAGCAAATATTTCATAAAAATTAAACGTTTTTATAAACTATATTAAACTATTTTTTCATAAACTTATTGTTAAGTTGAGCGTATTTTTATTACCGCACTTTGCCAAAAAGTAAATGTATTTTATAAGACCTTGGAAAGGTTTAAGCTGTGCAATGAATTAATTAAAGCATAATTGACTTCATTTCCCTTCGCACGCAGAAGCGTTTCAGTCTATTTATCCACAAATTTCATATTGAAGCTAAGTTATTTGCTACATCAAACTTAAATAGATAATCATATCAATAAAATTAGCATTTTCATTTAATATCTACTCAATATATTGAATTTAACATCAAAGTTAATATATAAATTATGAAACTAACAATTTATTCATATAAAAGCAGTTCAGTTTATATTTAACCCACATATACTATACGACATACATTATACTATTATTATTTATTATTTAATAATTATTATTCAAAATAAATAAATATATATAAAGTGTTTGTTAAAAAAAATTGTAAAAAGATAGATACTATTTTTGGAAAGACTATAACTTACATTCATTCACAGAATAAAACATTTCGAGACAAAATATTATACGTGGATATACAAATATTTCGTATAGAGATTTATTAAAACTTATATTGAGGTTATCTCAGACAAAATTATATATGATTTCAAATAAATAAATACAGAAAAATATATTATGAACTTGTCGTTACATATATTTTTATCTCATGTGCTAAAAATACATGTAGCAGATACTTCTATTCTGCATCCTTTTAAATTATAAAAATTAATATAGTACGGATATAAATCACAAACCTTAGATTTTATAACAACTTAATTCAAATCTTTACCGAATAAATATGTTTTACTTAGATACTTATACTTAAACAAATACGTTAAAAAGCAGGTATACTTACGTCTCTTTATCTTATTAAGCTGATTAAGAATATATAGTATAGGTATTTTGTATAATTTTTATTTTTTGTCTATTTTTCGTTTTCGTTGCTTTTACGTATAGGTTGCGCGTTGCATGATCCAGCTTCCGTGTTAATGTGTAGGAATTGTTCTAATCGAGTACTTTCTTAAGAGATATTATTATCATTGATTTGTTTCTCAATTTTCGCCACATGCACTGTTTTTATTTTTTTGACATTTATCTTATTCCCTAGTTCTTAAGTTTAGCCCCTATTGATATAGTATTGATGTCAAAACTAAATCAGCAGCGTATAGTGACGCTAGACAGTATATTGGTTCGAATAAGTTTTCTATTATCATTTTCTCTGTTCTGTTATTAATTTAAAAAGTTATTGCCTTTGATTAAACAATGGAACAATGGAAGGTTTAAATTATTCTTTAAACTAGTTTATAGCTCAAACAAGCTCTCCTTATTTTAGAAGCATAAAAAATAAATAAAATTTTTAGTAGTTAGTTTGTATATCAAAAATGATTGAACTCAGTATTATATAGTAGCAAGTTATTATTCAGCATTTAATATTTTACACAGAATTCATTTTCATTTACTAAAATTGTCACCACAAATCTTAAGTAATAATAGTTAAAGTGAAATTAACAAGTAAAAGATAATAATAATTTTTTTTTAAAAATATTTAAAATTTTTTTAAATGAATGTTGACAAAAAATAATAACAATAACTAAAAAGCTATTACGTAATTTACAAGTATAACAAAATTATATATGCTTATATGCTTTACTTTTGACAATTTTCTTTTATAAATAATATTTTTCTTACGCAATGCAGCTGACAATAGCTCAATAGCTCAAAAGCTAAATATCTATGTATCTGACACATGCCGTCAAGATGCGACGTGTGCTGTGGTAAACATTTACAGTTTGTTGCTTAAATGATATACAGACACAAAAACAGTTTTTTTTTATCAAAGCTTTTAATTGCAATTCGATATTGTCACTAAAATGAATGAGATTTTTTGTGAATAAAATATGAAATAAAAATTATATAGATACGAATGCGTATTTATCAAAAAAAAATAGTGAAAGTAAAAACTGCAAATATCAGTGCTAAACTTTATTTGTTGCATTTCACCAAAAAACGTTGTAAAGTTCTTAAAAAAAATTTATTGCAATGCAAGACTTCAATAAGTAATTATAAAATTTTTGCTAATAAGGATTAGCAATTTTTAAACAATCTGACATTCGTTTAACTAAATATGGGTGCTACTACCTAAAATTTGGAAGGCACCATATTGCGAAGATACGCATAATGAACACCAACAAGAAATATACTGGCAAATTTCAAACGCACACAGACACAAATATAAACAGAAACTATTTTTATTGATTTCAGAAAGCACTGCAGATACATAATGTTACACCGAAGAAATTATCAAATACGTATGCAATCCACTGGAGTGCGTACAAAAGTAAATGAATATACGTGTGCATCAATGCGATAAGATTCGTACTTAAACACAAGTGATATATATATATATATATATATATAAAACATATATTAATATTTATATCACTTTTAAGTAATTGTAGCGCAAGTAAATGAACGCGAAACAATAGCAAAATCAAAATTGCCAAGAGAAAGTAATAATATTACAGGTATTCATATAATTTAGCATTACATTAGAAAATATATTATAGTGAAGTTTTTCATACTTACATACATATAAGCATCTTACTGTAAAGAAACGACCGCATAATTGATTACAATTAACTCTGAATACAATTGTAAATTCGCACTTTAATAAATTATGTATTAAACTACTGCATATATCTATATCAAATGATTAAAGGCTTTTTAATTATTTAGTTAAAAAAAAGAACGAAAACAAGGACGACATACACATGTTAAATTTAATATAGCATTTCTTTAATTTTATATTAGTTGAAACTAAAATAAATTTCTTCCAATCAAGATGGACTTTCAGTGATGTATTAAGTTTTAACATGTACCAATCCAGAGAAGATTCGATTAAAATGCATGGTAGCTAAAGCCGAATGCTAAAATTTCAATAAAATCAATTAGCTTGAAAAGTATTTAAAATAGCAGCTACTTTCTGATACCACAGAAAAACTATCTGTATGTACTTCACAAGTGGGGAAGTCTTATCAAGCTTTCAACAAATATTATAAATGTGCTCAGACTCCTAAGCTTGTATGATTGTATGATCGTACACTAATGATAGCTCTAGACAAAGACAGAATTGATAGGTTCCTAAAGACATAGGTTATTGAAGGGGAAAAATTTTTACCAATTTACATATTAACGTGTAGTAATATTGACTATATTTAACAAAGATTAACTCTTTAGCATGATTAAGAAAACAAGCAGAATAAATTCTGTGATTTATGAAAGGTGTCGATAAATCCTTGATATCTCATGTCTGTTCTCCGAGTAATAAGCTTTTCCGATATAGCAAACATACTTCTATGAATCCTGAAATGCCACGAGGATTTATTTAGTATTAGTTTCTCAGGAAAATTAAAACTACCTATCTTATTCTCCTTCTATAATCTATCCGAATATATGTTAAAAAATCGAAAATGTATTTATTTTGTTAGAAGTGTGATGGTTTTTTATTGTTTTATATTTTGAGGTATTCAGCATCGAAAGCCTAGAGTATTGCGAGACTTTAATCTGTTATCATACGCTACAGCTTGTCGATTGTATTCAATTAGTATGCACGTCAAGTCGACTATTTCGTCAGGGTAGATGTCATCAGCATTAATTTTCAATCTGTCAGTTTGTTAACATTGTCCTTTGTCATTCAGTTCTATTGTCTGCACTGCAAACATGTTTTATTCTTTCTAGTTCAGTAATTACTTGACTAGCAAACCTATTAAACTTGCAATATATATTAGTGCCCTGGATATAAGCATCATCTCCGATCTTTTCAAATCAAAGCGAGGGTAGTAATATAGGATGACCAAAAAGGATTATCTTCAGATTTATATTTGAGAAAAATATCGCTTCAAACATTTATGTCCACTTAATAATTGAATTAATACATACCTGAATTCTCCTTAATTTTTCTACAAAATTTCTTATTAAGTTAAGTGCTTTTCTGGCGAATTATATTAATGTTCCATTGATATTTTGTTGATGAAATAACCTATTATTCTACTACTTAATTTCTGTACCCCATCTCTTTGTTTTTCAGAACGCAGCCGCAGGTTTGCTAGTACCATTAGCATAAACACATATGATATTATATGACACCATGTGGAATATATACACTATTCTTATGGAACTTTATCTATATACCCTTGTCCAATCTTTCATATATGATTGTTTTACATAATTCCGAATTGGTGCTGATGGCAGACATAAGGAAGCCTCCGCAGTTAGACATTATGCGCTTGGAGCATTTTTAATACTAAATGCTTTCTAACTGAAGAAAGAGTATTGTTATTATTTTCCCCATTAGTTGAAGACATGAACATAAGAGTATTGTAATTAATGTATCATGATGAAGTATGAATATGTTAAATATGGAACTAAGACTATACTTAGGTACACGATTTTCTCATTTCTTGATTTTCAAAGAAATGGAAGTTTTAAATCCAATGCAGTGAAGGTAACTTTGTATTTCCTGAAAGACTTATTTACAAATCGTTGAATCGAAGATTGTTAAATTTTTATATCCCATGTCTATTCAACAATAGTAATGATATAAAGTACAGCAGATCCTGTATAAATGTTTCTGTTCTTGTATTTTTAATGGTTAAAACTTTAAATACTAGAAAAAATTTCTTTCTTTCTGTTTGTGCAAAGTTCACATTATAGAGAACCCACTTATTGCACAAAAATATCAAAATAAGCAAAATGCATCTGTATAAATTTATACTGAAAATAAAACTGTCTTCACTTGATACATGTATTCTCACAGATTTTCCTTTTCTTTACTGTATCTAACGAATATTAAAGAACAAGTGAAGATAGCTTAAATAATTTCATTCCCTCTCATTTTAGAAGCAAAAACGAATAGAGGTTACCTAAGCCGTTGGATATAAAAATTGATGATGATGATGTTCATTAAGAGTCAGAAAGTATTTACATCAAAAACAACATAAATAAAAGAAATCAAATATTGCTACAATAACATAAGAAGTATTAGAACACCTATAACATAGATACAAAAAGTTAAAGTTTAATTTTATTATTCAGCAGGTTAAATCTTTTTTCTTTGCTTTTTGCCCACGAAGCAGCCAATTAAGTTTTGTATACTTGTTTTTGAGACTAACCCTGAGTTGCATTGGCTGAGTTGAAGTTGATAGTTTTGCTTTTAAGTTCTTTATTGGAAGGTTTGTAGGTTAAACGAAATCGAATCTTTCTTAGTTCATTAGTTAGAAAGCCTTTTTCGTTTATTGATAGAGAAAATATGGTATGTGGATCTTGAAAAAAAATTAAAATTGTGCTGTGTCTTAAGCTCCTTTAGATCCTACCGTACAACATTAAATAAAAAATATTAAAATTTTTTCATATTGCTGCAGCATGGATGAATTAATTATTTGATTATAAAATGAAATCATCAAATTTTTTTACATTTGGAGAATTTTTCAAAAAAAATCTGAAATTAAGTTTTAATTATTACTAGTAGATGACCCGGCGAACTCTGTTCCGCCTTAAAGGCAATAAATAAGCAGTTTTTTTTTAATTGGAAAAAATTCAAAAAAAAAAAAAATACCTACATTAATCATTCATAATTTATTTGTGTATTTTAGTACACATCGCAAATTATCTATTTGTTGACCTCTGTTGTTCGCTCGACCTTCAGTCCTTAAATTTGCAGTATTTCGTATTCTTCTTGCATTACGGCTTTGTCGGGAAAGATTCGATCGTCTTGGTCGCGGCATTATTAAAAAACTAAAAACTCAAATTTTCAACCATACCATACATTATAATTGTTAATTATTTATTTTGTTGAGTTTGCAACAACCAGGTAGTTTTATTGATTAAAAACGATATTTATTGCAACACAAACTTATATTGATCTAATACAACTTTTAAAAACACATTAACTAAGTTATATTTCTATCTGTTAAATTTTAATAAAATATTTTCTTATATCAAAAATTTGATAATTTCAAAACCTACTTTGTCGTGAACGGGATAAACGGGTATCCTATGTCCTTCTCCTGGCCTTAAACTACCTCCCTGCCAATTTTCAGCTAAATCGGTTCAGCCTATGTCCTTCTCCTGGCCTTAAACTACCTCCCTGCCAATTTTCAGCTAAATCGGTTTAGCCGTTCTTGAGTTATAAGTGGTGTAACAATAACACATCTTTCTTTTATATATATAGAAGAGATAGATATGTTATTCTTAATAATAATAAACACAGTATAAAGCAAAATCAAAAATAATTGATTTTTTATAAAATGAATATGGCCGCCATGATCTGACCATGAATTTGGGTAAAATCATATATTTGGAACAACTTTTTCTGCTACGCTATATGTCGATACAGTTTGATTTTAAAGATATCGTTCTTTTTGTGAATTGCCCGATGGTGATTGTTGTTGTCATTTGTGTAACAAATGCAAAAATTTTATTTCAACTTATGTAATGTATAATTACATCTATACAAATTAAGTTGGTGCCTTCATATGTTATAGTTAGAAATTTATCATAATGATAATTTGTCATTATGATAATCATTATGATAATTTGATGATATTTCCTTCAACAAATATTCCACATTAATATTTTTGAACCAAAGAATCATCCGCGCAATTATATCACTTCGTTTGGAAATACACAGTATTTTCTCTTTATCATTTTTTAAATTAAAAAAAAATACAAAAAAATAAATAGAAACTCAAGGCAATAAAAATTTTAAACTTATTAATAATTTGTAATTATATTTTATAGATAATAAAATATGAATACCTTTTAGTACTCGTAAAGATGTAATGAAAATAGAAACTTCTTTCTAATGCCTTGAACTCCCGTAGAGCGAAATACTTTCAAGATTTAATTATTGAAATTATAGTCTTTGTAATGGAAGATTAAACAAAATAAAGAAAATATAGATAAGTTTAATATTAGTTAATTAGAACATAATGCTTAATTTAAATTTGAATGTATTTTGAAAGTGTTTTAAAAAGAATATTTATTTTATTGCAAACTGAAAAATATAGTACCTCATTGAATAGAGATTAAAATAAATTATATACTTCGACATTAGAAAGAGTGCTATTTACGATTCTCACTCAAAAGATTCTCACCTACTTTTCCATATTGTATCTGAAATAACTTAACTCACTAAGAGAGCACTACCAAACGCATTTACTGCACTTTTAAGTCTAATTTAGCAGTTTCAGTTGAACTCAGTTAGTGAGAACTTCAAGAAGTGAAGTATATCAACATTGGAAAATAAAATAATAATCTCCATTAGAAGATAAATGTAATATTTATTACGTATTTATTCTTTTTATAAATGAAAACGTTATATTGACATTGTATAATCAATTATTTATATTATAGAATTTCTTTTTTTTTTGTGTTTTTGTTTTTGTATATAACGCTTATATACATAGATCACAACAATTGAA